>NW_020955384.1:656964-782482 GCF_003031625.1 Empidonax traillii | reverse complement strand
CTGCGGGGGGTGGACCCCCTTTTCCTGTGTATATAGCATCTTAACTGTATATAACTGTAATTTGCGTAAATATAGATATATTTTTATATAAGCAGCTTGATTGTGGGTTCTTTAATTTTTATAGTTTCTTTCTCCTTTAACCTAAGGGAAGAAAGAAGGGGGGAAGGGGGCTGCTGTCCTAGCTTTCGGGCATTTGGCAGGGAGCCAAGTCCAAACCGTCACAGGGCCTCATAGCATTATTAAGAAAAAACAAGTTCACCCCAGGCAAGGGGAGCTCTCGGGTGACTTGAAGTTACTTGCAAAGAGAATGGGAAATAACTTCAGCTACAGTCAATAGCAAAACATTTCCTTTGGCAGTCAACAAACACTGTGGAAACAAACAGGACCATAGAATTACAAAAAATTGTGTTTGTGACTTGAAACACGAGGATGGGATAGCAGTTTAAAATTAAATACGTGTTCCTTCAACTATTTTTTCTATTTCTGTAAGTGGTATCATGCCATAATTAATTCAAGTGTTCAGCACAAGGGGTGTAGATCTGTAGAAAAAGAATTCAAAAACTGGGTGCCAGGGCTCCCCCCCTTGCAAGACACAGCACATGGGCAGCCATGGTGAAGAATCCTGTGGCAACACCCAAAGCCAAGGGTCTGCCTGGGAACCACATAAGATGTTTTGACCCTGCTGAAGCTGAGGAAGGACTTACCACTGACTAAAACAGGCACAGAATGTCATGTTGCAGTATCAGGGTTTTAAAGAGTTAATGAGGTTTATTCTAACTTCCCTTTCCCTTGCAGTGCCATGCCTGCTGCTTTTGCCTCTGCCAGTCCCCCCCGGCTTGCCCAGCAGCTCAGCCTTGTGCTGCAGCCCCACTCACCCCACTCTCTTCGCACGTGGGAGGAATGGATTTTTAATGAGCCCATCATTAGTGTTCGAAGCACACACAGGAATACGATAACAGTGTGTACAATCAACACAAAGGGCACTGGCTTTCGGCAAAATACAAAATTACTGTCTTTCTTTCAGCCTTGTATCACTTAGGACTCTGTCCTGCAAGATGTGGGACATCTGATCCAGCCAACCATTTAAGCACAGGCTTAACTTTCACCCAAATAGGATGTAAAAGCATGTGTTCAGAGTTAAACATATGATTAGGTACTTTGATGAATCAAGCCCGAGTGTTTCCAGTTTTCAGCCTGGAGGACAGAGGAAATACGCTGTGAAAAGTTTCCAGGTTGAGACTAACTTAAAATAATAATTTTAAAAAGTATAATGTATGAACGTTGTAATGAACAGTCTAAAACTGGGTTTTTTTTGCAGAGCGTACTGCAATACTGGCTCAGACTGAAGCTACTGAACAGAAATGTAACTCACGTTTCTGGAACAGCTCAGAAGACCTAAGTTCATGAACAGTCCAGCTCCTGTCCCAAGTGACCACCTCAGAGGTGGCAGCCAAAGAGGATGCCACAGCTCTTGGAACACGCAGTGACAAACTTTCATCTGGGGCACCAAAAAAGTCAGGAGACTCTATTTCAAAAGGAAATGTTAGTGCCCATGGCCTGACCACAGTGAACATCACAGTCCAGCAGACTGCTGCCAGTAGGTCGCTGCAGAGAGCACGTTTGTCCCCGGACACAACCACCAGCCTCATAGAGGTGTAGCTCCAGGGAAATTTAGGCTCTTCAACTAGGGGATATAGGCCACAATGACCACTGGAGGGGTAAGTGCTAAGATACTTTCACATCTGAAAGGTCGGTTCAAACTGGGCTGAACTCCATTAAAGAGAGACAGCAATTAATCGTTTACTGACAGGAGTTTGGTGGTGCGCATGAAATGCACTGCAGATCTCAGAGCAGTGTTCAGTGGAAGGATGTTCACCTCACAAAGCCCCGTCTCACACCACTGTTCATGGCACTGAAGCAATTTTAAGTATTCAGATCAACACTAAGCTCTCTTGGGATCTCCGGGCTTCACTCAACTCAGTTCAATGTTAAGAAGATTTCAGGGGATGCAGTGGCACTCATCCTGAGTTACCCCAGTACTGGTAAGTCAATACAACTCGAAATGACCCAACTTAACGCAGATATTCACCTGTCAGTGCCTTAACTCAATGCAAAGTAATGCAGCAAAAGCATTAAGGTATTATCTATGAAGAGCTGAAAGCTGGGGCTCATTCTCTGTGATAAGCAGACAAAACTCCCACATTTCACAGTTACCACTTTAAATTTCTATCCCGTTACCTGTTCACTCATGCTGTTAATCCCGTCTGGCCCCAGCAAGGATATGGCTTGTTTAACCAGATCCGTTCGGCCACAGTTGAGCATCCGAAAACCGAGGTCTTGCTTGAACTTCGCTTCAGTGGCAACTGCATCCAGTTTCCGAGACGCACAAAAACAGTCGTCGATTCTGTGGATGTGAGAAAGAAAACTCCCTCAGAGGACAATCAGAGGACAGACCTTGCTGTCCCTAGGAAAATAATGCTTTGCCCTGTCCTTGAAGGATTTAGGTCATGCACATATCCTTTGACCCGTATGTGCAGGGGAAATGCTGAATGGAAAATGATAATGCAAGCTAATGGAGACTGCCCTTGGTCTCTCTTTCATGGGACAAGTTGTACATTTCAGTAAAAACTGGGCAAAAAAAGCACAGCTTGCATTTGATTTTGTTTCCCTGTTTAAGCAATGCACAATACATTCTCACCACAAGTTTTCTCTCTGCTTGGCAAGGTTATCCAGTTCCCTGATCTCTGAAAATTTTCAGTAACTTCGGTAAGCTTTGAACTTACATCAAATGGATGTATAATCCATTTGCTGACAATACAACAAAGAGAAAATAATGTCACTCCAAACACCTTCAAGATCTTAACAGCATAGCTCCAGTAAGAGGGAAGCCTTTTTGGAGCAGAAAGTGCTAAGTCACAGAATCCCAGACTGGCTGAGGTTCAGAGGGACCTCTGGAAGTCATCTGGTCCAACTCCCCTGCTTAAGCAGGGCCACATATACATCAGACCACTGTGCAATGGGGACAAGGCAATCTTGCATGGCAAAACACTGCAAATCCTTGCTGGCTGTGTCTGACAAATGAGATGTCATTCTTTTAACGTCTTATTCAAAAGATCTTCAAACTGTAAACTGATATCCATTTCAAATAGAAGAAAGTCTAAGAGTCATTTAGCCAAGATGTGAATCTACAGCTCCAGAGAGAGCCAAGTAATTCAAATCTAATGTTTATCCAACTTGGTTTCATCTTGCTAAAAGAGAGGTTTGCTTTTCTTTCATGCTGAGGAGTGTCTGGAGCAGAGGGTGTAGTCCAAATCCACACTGCTTTTGGTGTGAGCTTGGATAAAGGACTGTTTGGAAAAACACCACTTTCATTCTACAAAAATGCTAGGTCAGAAAACGAGGGGCTACTTATGAAGGAAAACCAAAATAAAGATCAAAAGTGAAAAAGTCAGGCATACATCAAATATTTGTTTTCTATTTCATATTTAAAAAAAAACCAGCAAATCAAAAGAAAAATATAAACAGCACATCATTATCATTTAAATTTCTTCTTCAAAGTGCTTTATCAGAGCTTTATAAAATATATAACACTACTTAATATTTAACAGCAGTATGCAACAAATATGCTGTTTATATAGAAGCAGCAGTATGTAGCAATAGCTACCGCTTTTCCTCTTTCAACAGAGGAAGGAAAGTGAGATGGAAAATACAAAGTGTTTTGATCAAAGCTTGTGCAGGTTTGAAACCAGCATCTGAGCTCAGGCTTGCTCTCTGCTGTGCTGGGCCACAACCAGTCTGGAGGACAACAGATGTTTGTTGATGTACATGTTCAGTTTGGGCTCTGCTAAAAAGTTCATGTCCTAAGAATGCAAACAAGGTATGCCTGGAGTATCATTACTCAGGGGAACACAGATGATGTTTCATCACAACAGTGTGCTGCAAGATTAACGCACAACACTCGGTTACAATAAACACACTGCAACAGCAATAGCAGACTCTGCTCCAGTGATATGCCCACAAGAGAGAGGAACAAAGCAATGCATAGCAAGGCTGGGGTTTCTGCAGCAGTTTCTGACCGAGTTTAAGGAAAAAGCAAAACCAGCAGAGATATGCAAGCTGAGCTCACTGACACTGAGATCCATGGGAGCAATTGAGGCTAAACACATTCACACCATATGGCTCATTTCTGACACAAGAGCTACAGCAACATTTGGTGCTTGTTACCCCCATAGCATGAGATGCTGGAAATCATCTGTGCCCTCCTTTAATGCATGGCAAAGATAAAGCATGCTCAGAAGTTAAATGGTGGGGGTTTTGGTGCATGGAGAGAGAGTCTGGACCTTCCAGCTGCAGCTGGCCATTCCCAGATGACTCTGGGCTCTGAACAAGATGGTTCCTCAGCAAAGTGGAAAGATCTAGATATCCTCTGCAGAGGTGTCTGTCACTATGAATCACTGCTTCGTAATTTGTACCGAGGTATATAACCTACACTGAATAAAATGGGTCAAACCCAGTGCTGGCAGAAACAGAAAGAGTTTCACTGACATCAGCCCAGCTCGGTTCATGAAAAATGATAGTTGATGATCTTCTCTTTAAAAAAAATCCAGATTTTGACCTGGGTTGCACACCTACACAAGGGAGGAGAGACGAACACGGACCTATCTCACCGACCCCATATGGGATGCCCAGATCTCTACTCTGGCATGGGTTCAAAAATTACTTGCGTCTTCACCAGGAACTCCTCGATGCAAGAGCATGACCCGAGGGAAAGGAACAGAAGATGAGAGGAAAAAGCACAGCAACGTCTCGAAAAGCCAAAGAGATGAATGAGTTAAGGAAATGGAGATTTAACACGTACTGATAAAAAGTAGTGACGAGACATCAAAAATGATCAGGAACTACAAGTACAAATAGAAGAACACAGCATCACTTTTAACAGTGGAGAAAGCCAACTGGGAAGACAGTACAGCAGACAGACTGAGCAGAAGCATTTCAAAATGAAAACTGAAAAATCAAAAAAAAAACCACCTCAAACCCATCAAAAATCAAACTCAAGCCACCACAGCGCTGCATTTTCTCTCAAGTCCTCTTTCATGCCATTCACTGCATAATGTTGATTCCAAAAGAAGCAGAGAGTGTCTGCTCCATATTACACTATATCAAGGGATACTGCTCCATCATGGACACCATTCAGAGTCACAAACATTAAAGAATGCAAGATAAAAAAGGAGGAAGAGAATAGACAACCAGGCTTGACTTGATCAAGACTTCTTAACTTTGGACTGAAACAAACACACTGACAAGCTATGAAGGGGTGGGAAAGGAATGGAAGAAGCTTGAAAAATAAGGCAGAGAAAGAACAGTTAAGTCAGCTAAATATATATAGGGTCACTTTTTAGAGTTGTGAAACTGTGCCTGCTAAGCAAGGAAAGGGAGCATAAGTGTAAAGAGAGCTGGAAACCTCCCCAGTTGCACAGTCAGTTCATGGCCCTTTGGGCAAAAGTCTTTGTGATCTTTCCAAGTGCACAGGAGGCTGACACCAGCTCAGCAGCACGATGTCCCCCCAAGGCCATCTTAGTTTGTTGCCCAAGTCTGCCAGCCACCAGACCTTATCCTTTCAGGTGAGTTTCATCCTCATCAGAGGTCATTCTTTCCCTGAGCCCTGCAGATAAAGTGCATTTTCATCGAAGGGGCAGGGATGGTTGATGAAAGAAGCAAAAGACCGTGGGGGCCAATGCTCTTCTCCTCCTCTTCTACCAAGGGACAGTCTCAGGATGGCAGGACATCATCACACCAGATGCTGGCTGCATCAGGTGAACTTGGAGGTCTCCCAGAGGCAATACAGTAACAAAGGTAGGAATGACCAACATCCTTAGAGGACGATACTGTCAAAAAAGACAGTCCATTCTGGATTTCCCTATTTCCTGTGGGGCTGGGCAGGCTCCTTGGCATCCCCACTGTACACACAGTCCTAGTCCCAGAAGTGAGATTAAAATTGAATTAATAATATAGACTGATCCTAGTCCTTGTGTTCAACAGCAATTCCACCATTAATTCAGAGGTTTGATCACACAGACCGTCAGCTCTCTAGCAGGTCCCTTCACAGCATGAACCAAGCAAACAATTGCCTTTATAAATAATAGGAAAAATAGAAACAAGTGAAATAATCTTGATTTTATATTTGCAGTAAAGCTGTGACCATATTTTTTAACTTACAAAGCAATACAATTTTCTCCAAGTCCTCTTTTAATTCCTCACAGATATTGCCTCTACAGCAGTTATCTTCAAGATCATTACAGTGTTGCCACTGCACAGAATCAAATTTACCGTGGCTTTATATGGGGAATGCCATGGTAACATTAATTATTTGCAAACGGTCACTGTCAAATGCTGCACGGTGACCATGACACTCTATCATACCCTGAAATACTCAAACCTCTGAAAGGACTCAAAGATAATCTTCTTCATTTGTAATGGGTCCTAGCAGTACAGAAAACTATTTTTCTTTTCCCAAACTCCCATTACGAAAACATAATGCAGCACTTCTACAGCAATGGTTTAAACACAAGGATTTGGTTTGGTGGTTTCTGTTTTTTTGTTTTTTTTTTTCATTTTCACTCAGACTGGCTAAGATAGAGTCTGTGCAGATCTTTTTAATAAGTTACTCATGGGTTGAATACATCTGGGAAAATGGATGATTCAAAGGCAAAGTGTTTCCATCGTAACTGGTAGACGCAGCTGATTTAAAAGAAATGGAGTGCAGACTGTATTGAACAGCAGGACAAACGTGCCCCTTTGCTGAAATGAACAGATCATCACACTGATAGCCAAGCATCAGAACCTTGTTGGTCCACCTGGGACTTGATCACCAGCCCTTTCAATCAAAAGAAAGATAATCTACTAATTAGGTCCATCACTTTAGCTCCGTGGAATTTATTCAGTCTGTTCTAAATATGAATGAGGTCTTGAGTCAGAAATTACAGTTCAGCTGGTTAGAAGTCTGGATGGAGTCATATTTTAGCCTGCAATATACATGCATTTGCAACGCTGAATTTCTTGGGGTCATGGATTGCCGTTTTGATCTGGATCGCACAGCCCAGAGCACAAAAGGGTCTTGTTCCTTGTCTGGGGCACTTCACTGAGACTACAGACACAAACAGCAAGAGCAGCAGACAATTTGATTTAAATTTGTGAGCACTCTTCCAATGTAGTGCTTTAAAAAGGACTATTATGCTGATATTAATAGAACTGCAATATAAATACTGTACTGGGACAATTATTTGCATTTTCAGTTTTGGAGAGAGGGAAACGTAAGCACAAACATGTTGATCAAAGTGACGAAGAGCACTACTTTTTAATGCAGATATAGAAGATCTTCATTTTCTTTAATCAGAAGTTAAATTAAGACAAGAAAAAAAATACTCCTGATATTTATTAACCAACCTCTTATTCTTGTCAACAGTCTGAGGCTAAACTGGTTAGAAATACTGGAAAATACATTTAAAAAGTGATGTGACTATCAAATCAAGACCAAATCTGTATTTCAAAACAGTCTTAATATTCCAGTTCCACGTATATAGGTCAGGAACCATGTTCAAAATTGAATCTGAGTTCAGATTTTAAACAAGGCCACAGTACCATTGGAAAACTTCAGGACAGATTCATCTTTCATATAAATAGAGCGCATAAGTCTTCACTAATGAGTGGAAGACAGTATGTTACCTGTATCCTGATTATTATATTCAGGAATGTAATAAAGGGACATGTAATGTAATATATTCAGGAATGCAACGAAAGGAACAGAGCATGCGAAACAGCAGTAATGATCTTGCTCGCAGTGGGATAAAGTAGGCTTGATACTAAAGCCTGCAAAATTGCAAGTGTATTCTGCCCCGAAAGTGAAGAACAAGAGGACCAGGTCCTCCCCTTCAATAATTTTTTTTATTACTGTTTTCTTCCGGCAGACGGTTGGCAGGACAGGTTGAGATTCACCTCAGGAAACCTGTGCTCTACCTTTTAAGTAATAAAATCTCCTTCATCTGCTGGCACCATCTGCCCCAGGGAACTGCTGGATTTTGTCAAGTAGCTTCTTTGCTACTGCTCGTGGTTTTCTATCTAATTACAGCAATAGCCATGGTTGATGTTAAAGGAGTAGTGAAAATTTGTAGGAAGAACAAGAACACTCAAGAAACCTGGCAACCACCAATCGTCCCTACTTAAAAGTGGCTATATCTAATTAAACAGTAGAATTTCTTTGCAATTTTGTACTCTCTCTCCTTCTCCAGAAACTCGGCTCCTTACCCAGTGCATTTTAAGAGAGGGCAAAGACCAATGAAAATATTTTTCTGCCTTCAAATCTCTATTTATTAAAGTCTATTTATATTTTCATGCTCTAGTACAAGCACAAGATTTCCATAAATAAAACATTAAATGCAACTCTTCTGCTTTCACTTTCAAGTTAGAATTGCATATGTGTGGTATAGTATTAGGATGACACAGCAAATGGTATAGCCTGCTCTGAAAGAACAAAATACCACATCTTCCCCTTCCATTACTGTATTTTCCCCTTGCCACAGTCTTAAGGAAACTCTCTAGAATGAGCCAAGGATGCTCTCATGTCAAATAATCTTCACTCTTCAGATTGATAATCCTATTTTAATAGAGAGCCTTCATTAAGAGGGATGGTCCCAGACAGAAAAGCAGACTTAGGTATTCCCAGGACAAGGCTAATTGAAAATCGGGACTGATTTTTAATAAACCTGGTCCTATGCTGCAGCAAGGTTTGGATATATCTACACTTTCAGTCTGAACTTACTCATTACTTGCTAATATTCACATACTCCTGTGTCCATGCTGCCCTTTAAGTAGTGCATTTTTCCTTCCGTGGTGTTTACTCCTGATGTATTTCTGGAGAAGAGCCACATGTTCCCTCAACACCCACTTCACCCAGCTGAGTGAGCCCCTTTCTTCTGGTCTGCCTTCACAAGAACATTTTGTCAAAAATCAAATTACCCCAGCCCATTTCCTTCTACCTGGTCCAAAGTGAATATTTTCCTGACTGGGACACAAGATTTGTAATTCCACATCACTTCCCACCACTTTTATGTGGCATCAAAATTTTCCTGCTTCGACTGGAAATACCTCTTCTGATGCAGCCTCAAAATGCATTTGCTTCTTTCATGGCTGAGGAAAAATCCACTTTTGTGGTTTACAATCATTCTGAGATTAAATACTGCTCTAAAGCATTTCCCACCACCTTTCCAATACTCTGCTCTCAATGCACTATGCATTATTCTGCATATATAGTATATATCTTACATATACACTGCAGTATGTATTTTTCTATTTAATCTCCACATGTTTGCCTTCCATTTGCGGAAAATTGCATTTCATCATATTTATTTTGTCCCAGCCCTCAAGGTCATCCACTTTTTCCTGGACACTTTCCCAAACTTCCTCCATCAGGACAATGCCTCTCAGCATCATGGCATCAGCAAATTTTAGCTTCATGAGCACACTGCTATGGTTTGAGCCAAAACCCTTTCCGAAAATTAAAAGATACCAGTTTTAAAGTGTGAGAGTTAAAGGTCCCTGCTTGCAACCCCATCTCAGCAAACCCAGCCCTTGCCACTTCTCTTGAAGCCAGCCCCTGCTCGCTTTCTAATTTCTTTACTAGCCCCCATCTTCTCCATCTTAATAGCTCTCTGCATGGACTGTATCAAATCTTCACTCAAGTCCAAATAGATGAAATCTACTGAATTTCCTTGGGGTAGAAAATCAGTTATCTTATCAAAAAAGTTATTAGATTAGCCTGGCAAGATCTATCTTTAGAAAATCTGTGTCACATTTTATCCCATTTTTCCCTCAACAACATGTCTTTAATCAGTCTTTGCTTGAAAAAACATTCAAAGGCCTTGCACTAACAGCCTGGAATTTTCCTTGGATCATTTTTCATCCTTTTCAAATGTTGGGCATTACTATTATTAATCCTTAGAGTTATGGCATTACTCCAGGCTTTGTTAAAAATATTTCCCTCTGACCCCCTGTTTTTTGAGGCAGCTTTTTCTCTTTGTTGGGATAGAGGTTATCTGTTCATCCTGATTTGAATGCATTAAGCCGCATAATTTACTCTCCTTTTGATGACTGTTTTTCCATTTTCATGACCTTGTTGCTGTTATTTATTTTTCCAACAGGATTTTCTTCCCCAAAACCAGAGGCAAAGTATTCAGCTTAAGTTCTTGGGTGATGGCCGCTGTTGGCAGTGATGCTCACCTCTCAGAGGTGATCCAGCATCTTTACATCCTCCAGGATTGTCATGATATGTTGCCACCAGAAATGAAGCCTCTGACTGACAAAAAGCACAGTCTTCGTGCTGAGCAACACAGGATGCTTCTCACTTTCTCTGTTCCTCTGCTGTCAGCCTCCCGTCCCAAATGTAGTCATGCACCAGCAATCCTTCCCACCATGTCTAACGTATTGGCTTTTATTAGTTTTAAACTTAATGGAGGAAGCAAAGAGCTTCTTGTGTTTAGCTGAAGCAACGGGAAAAGTACCCCTTGCAGACATGATGATAAGGAGAAGCCAAAACCAGGCATCTGTTTGCAGCCAGGCAGTTCCAGTGCATACTGAGCACTGAGGCTGCATTATTGCAGTAGAAAGGCAGATCAACAGAGTTTTTACCACTGTGCCCCTTTCTGACAACAAATCACCCTCATCCTGGATGTCTTCAAGGTCTAGAACAGGGAGCAGAGCACCCACCTTCACCAGATTCATACCAGCAGAAAGCTCCCTTGCACACAGTTCTCTACTGACTCCACACAGCTGCTCCAGGTGGCCCAAAGGGCCTGAATACAGGCAAGGCTTTATTTAAGTGTGGTCTCCCAGTATGATAATATCCTGGACACAACTTGGGTTGCCATCTCAGCTAGCTGTTGCACATCCAGCACTCAATCCATCTGTGCAACCTACCTCCTTGCAAAAGGTGGTCTGTCTAAAGCTTTCTCTCCTGGGGGAAGGTGACCATTTATATCCCTGTTCATCTCCCAAAGCTAGGGAAAGGGAAGAAACTTTCTGGCCCATCTGCTGCTGTAAAATGCAAAGAAGTCAGGAAGGATACAGGCAGCTCCTGACTGATTCCAGCTTCCTTCACTCCTCTGCCCAAAGCAAGCGCAGCTCCTCTTTCAGGAGATGAAAACATCGCAAGAAATTAAGGCAATGGATTTTTTAAAAAGGATCAGAAAAAGGGTGGAACAGAGGAATGAAAGGCAGAAAAAAAGCCTCACTGCTGGAGTATGAGATTGTCCTAGGAAGTGTCACATGAATCTGCTGGGAGATCTCCATGCTGTAGTTCAGATAAGAAGCTGAATGCCTGGGTTTTATCCAAACTGATCCTGAACTTCACAGCCTTTTGAGACCTGCCAATCTCCCCCTCTCCCCATATGCATGTTTTTCCAGCGTGGAAGGTGATTGTGCTTTATGTGTTTGCAACGACAGGTTGTGAATCAACACAACAACCATGCAGTATCACACGGGACCATGGGAACTTCTGGGTTTAGGGCTGTATGTTTTAGGGACTAAAGAAGACCGTGCATGAAAAGCCTCAAAATTGAACCAGTTTTTTTAAACTTGTTAAACCCTTACCATAAAAGTAACAAAATTTAGCAAACTAACTGCACTTAAAATCCTCCAGCTTTTATCTATTTTAAAAGCCATCCCCTGCAAAGTTGTATTCCCCCCTCCAGTGTTTGAATTTATGGAACTGATGCTCACTGAGGAGCTGAGAGCTGGAAAGGTGCCCTCCCTAACGGGGAGGCATGAAGGACTCGTGTTTGGCTTATGAAAATCAGGAGTGCTGAGGGTCTGCTGAATAAAAATAAAAAATTACAAGCTGCAAAGTTTCACATTAACATCCTCGCATTATTCCTCAGAAAAGTTTGGTCCTTCCTTTGATCTCAGGATTACAGATGGCCAGGGTCTTACTTGCAGCTACAAGGTTCTTTGGAACCTGCTGCACTATACTGGCAGTAGGCACAGACCTTAAAAGAAAACCCGAAGTACATGAACGCTCATTTGCAGACCACTGTTAGCACTGTAGAGAGATTGCCATTTTGGGACATCCATGGATGAATTGGGCCCCTGCAGTCAAAACCAGACACACTGCAAAGGCTTGTCTCACTAAAATCCAGAATTCGTCTAAGGAATCATTTCTCTTTTTATTCTCACCTAATTAATCCAAGGCTGCATTCTTCAGGCTCATTCCCACTTGCAAGACAAGTAGGACGGCAGCAACCATTTGTGTTCTTTGTAAAATGAATTCTTATTGGCAACTCATAAACTAAATGCTGATTTGTTCCCCATAATTAATAAATTCTTCTGCAGTACAATAAAACTCTACAAGTTCAAATTATTTTGAAACTTCCTGGAAAATTATCCAACAGTTGATGGCATTTTATATATATACACAGAGTCAAAATACAGCTTTAGGAGCGGTATATTGTAGGTTCTTTTAATCCTCAGATATTTAACTGTGTTTACCTTAATTTTTAAGACAGAGGATGTAGGGTAGAAACATTATTGCCTTATTTGCAATCCTGCCTGAATACTTTGACAGGTATTAAATTAATTGTGCCTTTTCAGAACCGACTGCTAGGTCTTCAGTCAGTGTGTAGTACCTATACCTGTTAGTCCTGACATTTCATTAGGGACACAGAATGCAGCACTTCTGGAGATGAGGGCTGAGATGGTCACACCAAAGGGAAGCAATTACAGCCAAGGTTTGAAATCTGAAACGCTCAAGATTTGGCTTTTGAAATTCAACATATTTCTTCAATTAAATATTGAATAGTTGCAACTATAAAAAGCCTACATAGATCTCGAAATAAAGTATTATACTCTCTGGTGAAAGAGCAGGTCAAGGCCAGAGCCAACAGAAGGCAGCTGCTCTGATGAAGGTTGTCACAGCTAATCATGGAAATCACCCCTCTGCTTTCTGTGCTGCAGGAAAGAATGCACCTACTGCTGTATGGAGAGGCAGACTGCTGAAAATTGGGGTTTGGGTACAAATCTGTGAAGCTATAGCAGTAAACAATTTCTACTTTGGCAGATTCAGAATGCCTTTTCATATAAAAATCAAAATCAAACATATTCTTGACCCCAGAACAGCCCTAGATCGTACTTTTATACAAGTACACAATAATAAGGGAAAACAGACACTAAAACATATCTTGGCAATAAATACTTTAAGACTCCATTAGAAAACTAAAAGGTCACATCTGATACGTGAAAAAGTCAAATTATCTAGGCTGACATTTACAACTAATTTGAACTGACATTAGCATGAAAAATACAATTTTACTGCAAGAAGCAGTCTTACCTCTAAGTTTAAATGTGCCCTTTAAGCATTAATACTGAAAACAAAGCCCTGAAAAATATCTGCAGCCCTGCCAATTACATTTCAGTACTTTATAGCAAAGCAACGTGAAGCAGACAATTAGCAGAAGGTTTCAGCCCCTCATTAGCAAGCAGAACCTAATAGGAAGAGGTAAAAAAAACCACCACCATATGAGCTCTGATGAGCAGATTACGGGCTCGATCCAGCTGTGCGATAGTCAGGCGCCCATTACCATGCAACCAGCTTATCCATGGATGTGAGCAAATACCAGGAGCTGATTTTGCAACACGCACAGTGACGAGCCGGAGCATCCGTGCGCCTCTCCAGGCAATGACAGAGCCCTCTGCCTGCCTGCTCGCTCGCTGTTCACTAGCAAAGAGAGACACATTTTGCACAAAGCAGTCGATTTGCGTTTTGAGGACTTACTTTAACTGTCGAGGTTCGCAGTCAACTCCCGGCAGCAGGAGCCTCGCTGCCTGCCGTACGTCATCGCTGTCCACCGAGAAACTGCGACGGTGCCCCGCGTGAGCCACCGCAACCCGAATCCATTCCATCAGGGGAGGCAGCACAATGAACGGCCTGGGGAAGCACACAAACATCAGTGCTACAGTACACTGGCACCAAAATAACAGGTAGAGAGAAAGAGACACCAGAGGAGTGCATGTGCATCTATATTGGAGAATATGTATTTACAGAAAGAGAGAAAGAGAGAGAGAAGGGATCAAGCAAAACGAAAGAATGGGAGAGCAAACCAGCTCAGCAATTTTCAAGTATGTCTAAATGAAGATGTCTCACCCTGTCTCCAGAGCGGGATTATTTGAAGAGTGAGATTTAGGAGCCACGTTCATTTATGGGGCTCCTGTGAGGTCAGTGCACCCACCTGGTAAGCCCTCTTTCCCCTCCTCCCATCCTTCACATAATTTAATCCCAAAAAGAGGGCATGAGCCTGGCACAGGACCACGTCCTGCTCTGGCTGATGCGCTGGCCTGGGTATGCTCCCCTGCCACTTTGCCACAGGGATAGGAGAATAAACCTGGACAGAAAGAGGGCATGCCCCCACCCCGAGATGCCAGGGATGGAGAGGGGATGCACAAGGAAGTCTCCAGCAACTCCTGCAGATGCAACGTGCACCTTGTGCTCAGCACTGAAGCTGGGGGACTTTGCAGCCAGTGTGAAGGTTATCTTTAAGTGAGGTCAGAAATCAGACTGTTTTGTTTCACTTTTAGGAGTATCAAACCGCTACAGCTTTGGGTGCCAGCTGTTCTGCACACTGGGCAAAAATATGGAAAACTGCCTCCCTAAGTGAATGGTGGGACACTGGGCCACAGCCCCACCTTGAGCAAAGTTTGGGCACTATCAGAGACGTGGTCCTTCACTCCTCAATGCCTGGGCAGCCCCGTGTCCCAGCGAGAGCTGCACAAGCCTTAGATGAAGCATGCAGCACACAGTTTGCTCTATCTATGCTAAAAATTACTTGGGAACCAAGAGAAAAATGCCAAACTTAAATGAGAACCATAGCTGCAAGTCCTAGTTCAGAGATAAAAGTAATAAAATAACTGCAGCTGAACACCTTGAAGGTCACTGCAAGTCTCTTGCTTGCCTTTCCTTCTGCAGTCCCTTTTCATGGAAGAAGGGGGAAAAAAGCCTGGATTAGGTGCAGAGTAGGCAAATATTTTACATTTTAAATATACAACTTTACCTCAAAAGGATCTACCCTGAGAAAAATTATTTAAGAAGATGTTGATTCTGGAATATCTTTTCCTATT
Source organism: Empidonax traillii (assembly GCF_003031625.1). NCBI lineage: Eukaryota > Metazoa > Chordata > Aves > Passeriformes > Tyrannidae > Empidonax > Empidonax traillii. Next base: position 767,326 of record NW_020955384.1, on the reverse strand, counting down.
TATAGCTCTTTCTGCATTTATTTCCCTTTTTGAGGACTTGGCTTTACATAGCTCAGATATTAATATTCTCGAGGAGGAATGAGATACTTCAAAAGCGCCGAAGGACAGAGAAACCCTGAGGCCACTAACTTTCCCTAGGACACCGGGTTCCCAAATCTCACGAGCACTTAAATGAACCACCTCTTTTTGAAATATGACAACTTTGGCTGACTTGCCACTTTCATAATTATTCTATTCAAACACATTGCCGTCACCTCAAGACCAGGCTGCATTTGTTTCCAAGGTTTTTGCTCTCCCCAGACCTGCCAGGGGCCATGAAAGGAGGTAGATAAGGACAGAACATCTTTTCCCACAGCTCCTGTTTCCATAACCCAGCTCATTTGTCATGAGGGTGGTGGGAGCCAGAGGAGGAAGAGTGGGGAAGCAGAGGTGTATCTGCTCCTGAAAAGTGACCTGCTCCCCAGGTCATCTTAGGAGGAGAAGGGACCCTCTTTCGCAGCATTAAGTAGCTGGGGACAAGTCATCAGCGGGAGTTTTTTCACCACTTGCTGAGCAAACAGCAGAAAGAGAGCTGCAAATCACACTGGAAGTGTAAAACTGCATGTAGTTACAGACATAACTTGGTTCTAGGAATACAATTAAAGAAAAACTTGATTCGAGGTTATGTTTTGTGTGAGTGAACACAGTTTGGAGCAGAGAACTGAAGACAGGCTTGTACAGAGCCCTCCTATAACATCTGCTGGGGGAACAGAAAAGCACAGAGATGCAGCTCAGGGGACTCTGAGGTTCACACTTTTCCCTCCTCTCGTGCAGGTCAGAACCCCCCAGCACAAAATCTGCCCCACCACACCGAAGAGCGGAGCAACTAAAAATATCTACAGGAACTGAGATAACCGCACTATAAAATTGCATTTTTTTCCTTTCCCAGACCGGCAAGCTTCAGCAGAGAAACAGAAATGAGCATGGCTATTTGGTGCAATAAATCCCAAAAGGGAAGAGAACTGGTGTTCTGCAGAAGCAGGAGAATTTTCTATTAAGTCCAATTTCAGTCCTAGATAAGGATGCAGAGTTTGCTCACAATATATTGGATTCCTTTTTCCAAGGCAAAAAGAAAAATCATCACTGCATATTTCAGCATGTCAGGGAATTTGTATTTTGAGAAGAAAACCAAATATGGCTGAGTGCAATAGGTTAAAAATACCCTTCAAGAGCCTATGCACCATGTGAAGGGGATTTTTTTTTTTTTTTAAATACTGCTTGTGTGCCAAAGAAGAAAGAGGAACACTAAGTTATAAGGGTGTGACCACCCACAAGACAATGTGACATCAGCAAGAAATATTTTACTTCTCAAATGGCACTGTGTGAAAATGGGTTAGGCAAATGCATCATATCACTGGTGTATACATTGATTTATCTCTGGTGCAAAGGCAGGTAACAACCAGGAGAGTTCAGTAATAGTGTGTTCAAGAGCAGACAAACAGCAGCTAAGCCACCTAGTTATATGCTTTGGAAGCATGTCTTAATTAAACTAATCTAACCACGGTAGGAACGTGCTGGGCTTCTGCCTCAAGGATATGAAAAGTCAGGAGCAGCTCAACTGCTGCAGAAGCATCTTACCTGGGCTGCAGGTCAGTGAGTGCTCTGACCTCCTCCTCCTCCAGCCCATCTCTCTGTACCTGTGCTTAAATGCAAACGCTTGCTTCCACCCTCTTTAATTCCCTGCAGTTCAAAGTTAAGCATGGACATTAGTAGTATCCCAAAAAAGAGATGGGTTTTGGCACAGCCTCGTATTTTCCTAAGCTAACATCTAAATGGAAAAACATGCCAGACCAGGAAGCAGGGAGACGTCTCCGCACAGAGCAACTCCCATCCCACGTGCAAGAGCTGGGAGGGGGAGGAGGGATGGAGGAGGCCAACATAAAGCAGATCCCAAAGGGCTGGACCCTTCTGGGCCCTGTCCCCTGTTCTCAGCAAGGGTAGCTGGCTCCTCTTGGAACATGCCTTCATCAGAAAAGGCAATTATGACTGCTCCCCAGACCCTCACATCCTTGATTCCTCTTCCCACGCAGCATCCTTCCCTGTTCCCTCCTGCTGCCAAGTGCTCCTCTCACATCTATTTTTGGATGGCTGGAGGACCCATAAGCTCCTGTGCCTTGAAGACATCTGCAGGTAATAAATACCCTGCTGGCACTCCCCCACAGGGCACAACCACTTGCCTTCCTCTCCCATCCTGCTATCAGACATCCCTTTCCGCACCCCCTTCACACACCCCAGCTCCCTGCCCTGCCAGCACCCTCCCTCTAGAGTAAGGCCAACAACCCCTCCGTATCCAATCAGACATCAAACCTATCTTGGTTTTTGTGGGGCTGATGTCTCTGGGGCACTTCAAATTACAAAATGGCTCATCAGAAAAGCAGGTATTATGGAGGGGAACTAAACATAACATATAATCCTCTCTAATCACACCATCTTAACCACACGAGGGGTTGCCCAGAACCTGTACTCCCTCCAGAGACACGCAGAGCCACCCTGGGCTGCCCGCTTTTCCCATCCCTCACTTGCTGACACACAGAGATATTAAAAGTTCTGTCATGCATATACAACAACTCAGGCTTTTTCATTATTATTAGTGTAAATAGTACTGTTATTGTTATTGCCGTTATCAGGAGCAGTATACCTTTATATAAACAGGAGAAACTGTCAGATGAAAGACCATGAGAAATGTGCACCATAAAATGCAATAGGATGCTTCATTATTTTTGCGTGGGTCTGTGAGAAGATGGATGGAGCTCCTGTCTGGATACCACCTGCTGCAATGCCAGAGCTGCAAAGCGCTAGGGCCAGCACTCTGACAAATCTCAGCTCCAGAATAACTCCTGGCCCTCGTTTTTTACTGTCCCTACCATCTTTGCAGGGTGCAGACTCCCTGCTGGCCACTGACCAGCTTCAAAGTCTGTATTCTGCCCGGTCCTTCAAGGGCAGGGCCACTACGCACAACCACTCTCTTCTTATTTCCCAGCAGCTGGAGCAGTTCTTCCCCTCCCCAGCTGCTCCCTCTCCCCTACAGCGAGTAATCCACCTTTTTGGCAGAACCCCCCTTGCCAAGAAAGCGGTGTCCTGTCTCACTTTCTTCTCCCAGTTTCCACTGTGGAGGTGACTCCTCAGTCATTTTAGCCAGATGATGAGAGTTCCAAACCGGGAGCTTATTGCCTGTCACCTCCTCTGTTGTGCAGACTTCAACTGCCTTCCTGATGGAACACTCATCACCTCTGAACACCCCTCAGCCAAGCTCAGTCCTCCCACGCTGCTGTGGCTCACCAGCCCTGGACACCAGCCCCTTGCTCACAGCAGAGCCTGCAGCATGCTCCGGGTACAGGAGCTCATCAGCACACACAAGAGATTCCCCAAACAATCACAGTGCTCAAGGAAAAAAACAAACAAAAAAAATCATCTTTTCAAGTGCAGCACAGCAACCTCTCTACTTCCAGGGGCACTTCACACTGCTCTTTTTCAGACACCTATGGAGCCCTTGCCCTGCCACCTGTGCACAGTTGCTGCCTATACTAAATCAAACTCTAGGGAGAGGAGTGGCTTCATAGTCTGCATCACAATAACAGAGAAAATCCTGAGGGCTAATCCTATTTGGATGTGAATTCTCACAACTACCTCCCTCAGTTTCACCAGCTGAAGTGGACACAGCTGAACAGACCTGACCTTGCTTTAACTTGGTTCAACTGTTACAATCGCTTCGGATGATTTCTGTTTGCAGGATCCTTTAGCTACTGAGGAGGAGGGAAACGTTGTAGGTGTTGAGTTTCTTCTCACTCCAGCCAAAGAGTGCTGACTGCAAAGCTTTGTGGCAATGGCTGCAAAATTGCTACATGCAGGTCGCTGCTGTTTAAATTTTCAAAAGCAATCAAGTAAGACTTTAAGGTGCTTCTGAGAAGCATAAGGCTGTAGTTTTACAAGTAAAAGCCTATCTAGATGTAGGGAGATGTTTCTTCTTGCACATATGAGTCAGCAGCTTTAACACCATAAAAAGTCTTTACATTTGTTTTGTTTGTTTATGTTTTCATGGGTGGTTTTTAAAGAAAATCCCGACATATAAATGGAAAGCCTTGACAGTTCTGACAGATTTCATTTAGAATATATGATGAAACTATATATGCAACGCTAGTCCACTTTTAGCCTTACTGAAAGATAGAAAAGCATGTTTTTTCTAATGTATAGGGCACATTTCAGATGGGTTTCTGGGCTGCAAAACTCATTTATATTTACACCATAAGCTCTTTGCCTTCAGAGAGAGCAAATACTTTTTTGATGCCTTCAAAAAGCTGCCGGTCCCAATCCTTCCCAGAGACCCAGCAGCGCTGGCTGATGCTCCATGCTGAGTTGATGCAGCTACTCCACTCCTCTGCCAGCCCAGAAGCTCAGATGAGGGTGACACAAGCAGCCAGCCTCTCACAAAACCAATTCTGCATTTTGTCCAGGCCAAAGGGTCAAACCTCCATGCTCTCACACAAGCAGTGTGTCACTCTCAGTGAGACCCACCTAGACAGAGGGAGGGTTTACCCCCATGCTTCTGAGCACCAGACCATTGGTGCTCCAGAGCCCACACAAAAGTGTACGCAAATCATGGTTTCTGAACATGCATCCAGTGTTGGAATGAGCTGTCCCTGTTGCCTCTCCCGCACAGAAAACATTAAAGGCCAAGACTGGAAACACGACTGAGTCAAAGTGATGACTCAGCCAGCAACCACAATGGGGAAATATTTCACTGGCAGTTTTGACATCAGATTTGACACTACTGGCAGTGGCATAAATCCCTGAGGAGACGCCAGCATTCGGAGTGCAGCACAGAATGGCATGGATACCATATTGTTATCACAGGGCTGTACACAATCTTCTCTATTTAAAAAATCCTATAGCCATCCCATGGACACCCTAAGTCCAGCTTGACGAATTAGATGTAGAATACAACCCCAGTCCAGCAAGGATGTGCCCTGTAATAGCCGAGCTACAAATACTGCCTGAGCTATTGCTCGTGACATGTGCTGTCTCACACGCTGCAGGCATTTGCCAATACCATCGCTGAAGGGATTTTTAAAAAGGGAAGTTTGATATTTAGGATGCAAACCTAGAGGATTTATGTAAGGATGTATTTGGATTTCTTTTCAGTGGTTCCCAGTCAAATCAACTCTTGTCTTAACTTTGATTCAGCAAGGCTACGGCTTTACCATGAGAAGTTCCCAATTAAACAGTGGATAAAAATAGACAGGGATACATGGGACTATGGCATACTGGCACATCAAGCATGTGTAATCCCTTCTGCATATACAGGTTCATTCAGGTTTCAGAGCAGAACTTCCACATTCCCAGTGCTTTATGTTTTTCTCATTAGCATTCTCCACCATCTCCTCCATTCTTTGTGGCCTTTGCTGGAGACTGCCCTATCCATGGAGTTTGTACCACATAATAATTTAGATCAGGGCCACATTTCCCTAGTGATCTTTTTACTGAAATTGTCCTATGGGTATAATCTGTACTGCAGACATGGCTGTAGCAGTTATGAAAATGTTTTGAAAGAGTTCAAGTTTTTTTATAGCAGTGGAACACTCCTCTCATTAAGGGGGCTGCATCACATTAATTAGCCAGGTACACTAATAACTATCCGGAGCATGAAACAAAATTCAGATGATAACCCAAACTCTTCCGTTAATCAGAAATTATTACAGGCTCCAATTTGCACACATACACACGTGCAGGGGTCATGTATTTTTTTGTGTGTGTGTCCATGTGAACATGCAAGGCAGGCAGAAAGATAAAGAGCAATCAATAATAGCCCATGGGAGTTTCCTAAGGGATTGCTCCACATACAGGGAATAGTATTTAAGGAAAAGTAAAAAGAAGGTTAAAACCAGACATGTATCCATCAACTCAATTAAGACTCAAGGAGAAAAACTATTGCCTGCCAGGTGGTAGAAGGAGTCAATGCTCCTGCAAGGTGCAGCAGCAGAGGAAGCATTGGAAAAGTCTGCTGTCTGTGAGCAGAATTAATGGGTGGTTCTGGACTGGCTGAGCTGCTGAGCCGCAGCTTCTCAATGAGTTGTTAATGGGGAACATGGCAAGTTAGGAAGTAATGAGGACTTTGTCAATACAGCTGTGGATAAAAGTGGGTAAGGAACCACTTAAAGAAAAAAACATCACACAAATCTGCAACTACAGATTCTGCGCTTTCCGGTGCTTAAGAAAATACTTGCAATATTTTTAGAAGCATTACAGAGGCTGAGAAGCAAAACACAACCACGGGACAGATCTTTTTATTAAACTAGAAGCAGTAAGAAAGAAATAAATCTTGGGAACAGTAGCCTCATATACAGTTCCTTCTCTTCTTTTTAATTCCCGGGAAAGAAAAAGAATGAGTAAACCTAAATAGCCCGCGCCCACTGCAGGTAGAGGCACTGGAGAAGCACTGCTTTTGCAGGAAACACCCAGCACAAGGTAAATGGCTCCATCACATCCTGGATGGGTGCATTAGGGAAAGGGGACCCCACGAACAGGTCCACCCCTTCTCCATACCTCCATGCCTGCCAAAACAGCCATCTACATGGTACCCATTGTTGCCAAAAAATCAGAGAGTTTCTGCCAGAAAGCGACCAGATTGAAAGAATATAAATTTGGGGTGGGAGGGGATCACACGTCCACCTTAGGGTTGGGTTTGTTGGTATTTAGAACGTGGGGAATATTTTCAAGGTTTTCTGAACAAACCTGACCTTTTTCCACCTCCTCCCCCTCCCATGAAAGCAGAATCCCCCCCTGCAACAAGTTTTGCTATATAATTTTTGCCTTTTATTTTACGTAAAGACAAACACTATTAAAACATACCACAGTCTCATTTCTTTACCTCCATGAAGAGTAAACACAGAGAAAGGCTCCCTAGAAACAAAGTGCCAGATTTAGTCAAAGGTAAAAATCCCATTTTATGCGTCCCCCAAGACTCTGAGGGAGGTACTGCTTTCTGAGCTGGAAAGTGCTAAGCCAGGCAGCAATGCCACCATACTGGATTCCCCTCCCATATCCAGCTTCTGCAGAAGGACATGCAGAGCCTCTGCAGCTCCATTACTCAGCCAAAATCCAGGTGGGCAGGAGTTGGGTGGGAAGAAGTGGACGGTCCTATGATGCCACCAAGCCCTGCAACTGCTGTGAAAATTCTCTGATTGCATCCCACAACCCTCTCCACCCTGGGCCTGCACCATCAAGGAGAACGGGGCCAAGTCAGTAGCCAGCTTGGCTTCACCAGAGCCAAGGACAACCCCTATTTCATGAAAATACTGCCTAGAGCCAGATCCATACAGTCCTGGCTTCTCCACACCAGCAGGGACACAAGAGAGATGGGGAAAGATGCCTGGATCTCCTCGCTTCCTTCTGGGCTTCTTCCAAAATAAAAGCAATTGCCGCAGCTGGAGCGGGAATGTGTCACACAGATACACCACAACTCTTGCAAATATTCTGCATATAAAAGTGTCATGTTTAACAAACCCATCTCCCCGCAATGCACAAAAACCCGTCATGGAAACTGAAACCACCAGAATTAAGTCATGGACCACAAAGCAAGCTTGCACGTAAAAAACAAAAGGTGGGAAATGACCAGTGAGGCTCCTCAGAGCACTAAAGGGAAGTCAGCTTCACCATTCTCCTTTCTGAGGAGTACAGGATGGTTACATCCAGCTGGTGCAACTCCAGAACTCCAGCTCCATGGAAATATCCGGGCTCACACTTAGCCCTGCATCGCTCCCACTCCAGCACTAAGTACTAACGCATGTTTGATTAGGCAACAGGAGATGTATCTGCTCCTTCCAAAAGTGACCACAAGCTCTTGGCAATAACACTGAGTACTTGCTCCGGCCCTCACCGCACGCCGCAGGCATTACACTGCCCTGCCAAAGGAAGACGTCCTGCCAGACGGAGTATTCAAAACAAAGCAAAGAATGATTGCTTTAAATAATCAGCCTTTCAAGTGCTCTAAGGAAGAGGACTTGAATTAAGGTGACTTCAGAGAAAGGATAGCCTATTAAAAGCAAGTGCTAAAATATTCCTGCCCTTTTCACTTCTGCACAGGGAAGTCTGAAAAGTCTTGCAAAACCAGAGGCTCAGCGTTAGTCACCTCTATATTCCCTCTGGTTCCAGTGGCATTATGCCCACAGATGGGGACTACCAATCAGGTGAGGGTATTTTCTAAATTTTTAATTTTTTTTTTTTGTGCATACTAAACCACTCCTGGACACAAGTTAAGCCTTCCACAATAGCAAGGCTGGGTGACAAATCATGAAATTAAAAATAATTTGGGGAAAAAAAAAAATTCTGGATTCTTGTCAATGCCCTTCTGGTTTTTTTCCTACTTTGGAAATAACAGAACAAAAAGTGACAAACGTGCTCATGGAGCGACCTAAACTTGAAAGGAAACAAAATGCCATCCAAAGGCAAATGGCAAAATTCCCGGTAACATCGTTAATGCCAGGGTTTCATCTGCTATGCTCTTCTGTGAGTGATACAAATGTATTTCAATTAAGATATCATATTATATACCATTTACAGCTACAGATACAATGAGATCCTCAAATGCTGCTTTTGAGATGCAGATCTCACGCTGAAACAATAACCAAGCCACATATGCACAGCTCTCGGGGCACACGTGCACATCAGAGTTTGGCTCACATGTACACCCCAGTAGAGACACTGGGATGTAAATGTGGAACCCAACTTGACAAATCAGCTTGCATTTGCATCACCACAATACTCATCCTAAAAATTAATATCCATCACTTTCCAACAAACCAGCACCAGCCGCTCCTCTCATCCATGCTGGGGATGCCTTGTTTACAGCAGGAGGGAAATAGCAGAGTGTGTCCCAGCACACAGTTGGAGACCTGTGTTACTAGAGGGGTTTCTGGGCTTTTGAGAGGATATGGATTTATTTTCTTGGTCAGCAATATGTCCTGGTTGCTTTCTGCAGTGCCTGGGTGCAGAGCTGGCCTTGCCAGTTTCAGTGGCATCTCCTTCTCACCTTACATAAGACTCTGAGTCATGCCAGGGCTCCAGGTGTGCCTCCCCTGCCCTGGCCATCCCCAAAGCAGGGGCAACAGCAGTACAGCTGAAATTTGCCACGTCCCTGGCCAGGGCAGCCCTGAGGTTACTCCTGTGCCCGGGTACTCAGTGCGGCTGGAGATCAGTATCTTTAATGACTTCTCCTTTCTACACACTACACCCTATTCATTTTCCACTTCCCCAGTCACAGCTGTTGAGCCATATTAGCAAACAGAAAAAAACCCCTCACATTTAAACCCAAACCTGCTAGGCCAGAAATAGAAGTTCTCATTTTCTTTTCCAAAACACAGAATAGCCGAGCAACAACAAAAGGAAAAGGAAACCTCTCTCAAGTGCACATCTGGAACCAATTTGCTGTATGCAGCCACTGGGTGTCACTTTTGATATATATTGGTTCGGCCATGCAGCAGTTCGGCGAGAGAAATGGATTTCAAAGAGGTGATCCTAAACCAGCCCAGACTGCTCTGCAGCCTCTCGCGCGCAAGCTGTAATTAACAATTAGCCATCCGGGCTGATTTATTAACAAAAAGTCTTCCTCACAACGTTAAGCACCGTGCAGTGGCTCTTACCTCTCAGTCTGCAGTGTGACTTTTGATGGCTCCACATTGGGGTTTTCCCACTCCATCTGTGGACAGTGCATGAAGTAGCAAAGGGTGTAGAGAGCCTCCGGCTCCCAGTAGAACGATCCCTGCTTCTGGTGCATCGGTGTCCCATTCCCGTGCTGCTTGGCATTGAGGGGCTGGAGGTGGTGCATCGCTCGAGACACCAGGTCGCCTGGAAAAAAAGCAAAAGCTGGGTAAATGCCAGGCTTTTCAGCTGCCTCTCCCCCGAGTTTGCAAACTGAAAGGCACGTTGGGTTGTTTTTTCCTTCCATTTAACCTCACATATGCAAACAGTACAGGGTAGGACAGGATCCTGTGTGTTGCTCGGCACCAGGCTGAACTTTGCCTGGTGGTTTACATGGTGTGGTGTGACATACCCGGGCCGCAGACAAGCCCACAAAGGCCTGCAGGAGACATGTTTCTGCAAATATGGTGTGTGGGCAGCATTAGGCTAGACCATGTCAGCACCACTGGCAGAGCTGGTATGCTGGTATGCCACAGCTACCTACTGGCAGCCTTTGCAGGATGCCAACACCCCACAGCCCCAAAAAAAGATCAGTGGGGACAATGCAGAACAGCACCAAAAGCTGCATGCTCGTGGTCAGAGAGTGGCAGGGAAATCCACCCTTTGGAATGAGGAAGGAGACAGTCAGATAAAACACACAGCACTGCAGGAGCATACAAATGCGCATGTGGGTGAAGAAGAAAATGGGAAAATATTGTTAAAAAACAGTATCAAAAATGTGCGATCAAAACTACACTTCGTGAGCCCACACTAGGCCTGGCAAACCTCATGTCAGCAGAAAAGCAAAGCCTGTGAAGTAGGTTTTACCTAGTCCCTCAGGTTTCCAGAGCACAGAAAGTGGCCAAAGAAGAAGATGGGCATCACCTGCCCTGTGCCAATGTGGTTTGGGCCACTTCCTCGCAGGGCACATATGGGAATCCAGCCACAACAAGTGAACCGGGATCAGCAAAGCCAGAGAGTGAGATTAGCAAACAAATATATGGGCAAGCAGCAGTGAGTCTCTTAGCACAACACGGATTGTAACTAATTAACTAAAGCATCTCCCTCTGAGGCAGTGAATTTTACCTTTGTTGACTAGTGACCACTCTATCAAAGGCAGGGAAACAATTGTGGTTATAAACTGCCTGTTTTCACATGTTCAAATCACTCTGAGAGTGCTTTTGGGGGAAATAATGATCTCGAATCAAATCAGTCTGTTTGTTTTAAATGAAAATCTGAGCAAGAGCCCTTTGGGTCATTCTTAATCTATACAAAATGGAGTGATGAGGAAAAGAGTACATAATTTTCCCATGTTAAGAAGAAGTCACGCACTTCCTCTTATTTGCTTTTCCCCAGTGACCAATGAGCAATGAAACTTGGAAGGAAAAGTTTAAAATGTATACCAAGGTAGGCATATAAAACCAATTTGGGGGTGGGAAGAGGGATAATGAAATCCTGGGTAAACTTAAAAGAGAACCACTCTGACTGTGTGCACAGCAGAACTACAGGTTTTTGCGAAATCCCACCCCTGTGAACGCAGCACATCTCCTCTCTCCAGCCTGACTCACACAGACAGTGCTGCTGCTGTGATAATGTGTAACAGGGGGGATAGAAATGTCTCACAGAAAAATCTCAGCCCAGTCCTCCAAAAACATAGCCTTAAAACCACGAAGAGATGAAAACCGCTGGCATGAGGAAACTGCCGAGTCCATGATTTCAGGGTTTTGACACAATTTTTTGTTGCACTCTGCAATATTCTTCTGATTCCAAGCTTTCATTTAAAAATAGTTTCTTCTCCCTCTGCCATGAAATTGTCATAACAGGACCAATCTTGCAGCCTTGCATGCTTAAAATTTCCAAGACAAACTGCATGTGGGAAGCATGCAGGATCAGGTCCACAGCAGGAACAGATGTGCTGCTGAGATGACTCCCCAGTCTTGAACAAAATCATCTGCAGACAGTCAGAAGCACCAGGAAAGTTTGGGACCCCCTTCAGTCAGCCCACTCTAGTCACAGCAGATGTGCTCTGCCAAGTCTAGCACAGGCCAGTTTAACCGCTAGCAGCCTTGTTGATAGCAAATTCCTCTCTTTTTCTCCAGAAGTGCTGGCTGCAACATCCAGCTTTAATAATAATAGCAAAGGCAGAGAAAAAGCACTGAATTCAGACTGTTCAGACTCAAGACATTATAGCACTGAAGCATGTGGTTAAACTTAAGCACATGGCCAGTCTTATTTCAGGGGATTAAGACAGCAGACACCGGAGAACACCTGACTTCTGTACCGAAAGGTGAATAAAAATCAAGATGCGAGTTAGGCCCAGATTCTGGCTGTAGCACTAATTCATCCTCCCCGAGTGCTGGGGTGATGTGACTTCAGTGACACATCCAGGACCAGAGGAAGCTGCATGGTGAGTAAGGAGGGAAAGCAGCAGCAAGAATGACGTGGGCAGGGTGGGCAGCTAAGCCTCACTGCTGACAGAAGGCTGGAGGAACTCGAGCCTCGCTCAGGGGCAAAGCTCCCATCCATATCAATAGAACCAGGAGTTCACCATTTTACTCTGTATTTTCTCAACTGCTTCTTCAGAAATCCAAACCAATTCACACCACAAAAGCTGAATTAATGCTTTTTATGTTTAAGCCTCATTTAACTACATTATACCAAGAAGTGATTTGCTTAGATCTTGGTTTTGCCTATGCTATCTTGCTTTGCTATGCTATCTCTGGCCATGTTTGAAGTAATTTCTGTACTAAAAATTATTGTAACATTTCTTTATCAGAGTCAACTCCAAGCTTAAATAATCAATACCTGTAAAGCATTGAGCTTCACAGAAAACGGTAAATAAGCAAAAAAAGCTCCACTATGATATTGGTACCCAATAGGCAGAGCACTGGAGGCAGGACAGGAAACACTGATCTGTTTTATTCCACAGTGTAATCTCGAACAATCCAATATATGCCCTAGTGCCCTTTGCCTCCTCCAGCCACATCCAGTTACAGTGCAGTTCTTCAGGGCAGAGACTGTGCCTTAGCATAGCTGTGCTCCAGGGTCAGTGCCAAGAAGGCACCAGGAAGCTGACAGGCGCACGCACACACTGAATGTAGCGCTTATGCAAACTCTGTAAAATGTAGCACAGTGCAACATCTGGTTCTAGGTGCTTGTGTGTTGTTTTCAATACCTACCAGGTTTTGCTCTTTCTATTGTTACTTGCTAGAATGCTTTTCGCTCCTCCACTTCCTTCTAAAGAATATATACCAAGAGTTGAAACTCTCTTTGATTCCAGCCAGGGCACCTCAAAGCCCATGGACATAAAACCAGCTTCGTGATGGGACTCACTAGTCTGCTCTTTAGCAATCTGCCAACTCAAGTCTCATCTGGGAAACCCAACCTACACATGCTCTCCTTGCCAGCTGTTAAAGCTGTGGTATATCTGAACAACAAGGGCAGCCTTGAATTTGTGGCCAAGCACAGAGAGATAAGCCCCCTTCTCCAGTTCATGTTAGCCATCCCTGCTCTTCAGAGCCGTGCTCAGCACAGAAAGGCTCTGTAAGAGGAGGTTACCTGCTTAGAGCATTTGCTGGCTCTTCTGCGTTTTTTTGGCCTTGAAAACATGTCTCAGCTGTATCAACTGAACAGATATGAAAGGCCAATAAATTCCTGAGTGCATCATTTCCAAAAAAAAAACACATCAAAAATAAAAATCCCAGCAGCTGCGTTGACCTTGTAACTCCACGGATGAGGTTCCCGAGGGCTGTGGCATCATGGCCCAAGGGGCTCAGCAGGGATTCCTGCCTTGCTCTCCACTGAGCAAATTCTCACTCCTGTACCACCGCCTGAGGAACAGACTGGGGAGATGATCTGCCTGACAAGAGACCTTGCCAATTTTGTTTTGTTTTAAAATTAAGCTAAATGAAAACTTCCGTAATTTATGCAACATAAGCCAGGCGAGCCAAAGCACAAACTGCTTTGCAGGCAGAGCCAGGCAGATGAAGACACCACGTTGTGCAGGGTAAACACAAGAAAAAAAGAAAGAGAAGAGGAGGAAAGTAGGGGGAACATTTGAGGACATTTCTGCTGCCAAATCTGGGAAGCCACAACTAGAGGACAGGCTCCCAGAGGGCAGCAAGGGCAACGGCAAGCCCCAGGCTGGCACTGCCTCACAACCCCAATTCTGGATGGGGAAGGGCTCCAGGAACACGGGTCCACACTGGAGCTTTTCAGCCTAGAGGAGAAAGACCGTGCCTTGCACACTGGTTACCAAAAAGCCACGAAACTATCCCTACACCGCAGTGTGGAGAGCTGCCACTGCAGCTGCCAGCATTTCATCCCTTCCATGACTAAAAGCAGGGTTCACCCATTGCTGCTGCTGTCAGTTCAGCACAGCTTGTGAATGCAAGGTCCACATACATTTGATTTAAGGATTGAAAATATTATGTAATGCGCATGTTCTGACACGGGCCTGGTTTAAGGCAATACTGAATATTTAAGGAACAGCTTCACTGACTTCAAGCCAAAGATATGATGTGACAGGGAAAGTGAAGCTGCTCCCATCTGTATGGGGCTGGTATACAACAACATACAGCATGCAAGTGGGCAGCTTGAGCCCTCTCTGCAGTGACCAATGAAGCTTTTTTTTTTTTTTTTTTGACTGTGTTTGGCTTCAGTAAAAGCTATTATCAATGCTTTTACTATTTTAGAGCCCAATGTTTAAAGAATAACACATCTGTTTTCAGTTTTGTAATGGGAAGGGCACAGAGGAAGCAAAGAGGGGAAGGAAGAGAGAGAAAATGACAGATGCCCAATGCCTATGTCTGAGAAGCTTCCTGAGGGATTTTTTGATCTGTCATGATGGACCTGATCATGCAAACCTGCCTGCCTAAGAGCAGGCTAACTGCTTTCAGAGGGATAAACTTTAATAGCCAAAACCATTCAGCTGGGTGCACGCCTGCACAGCCACAACCACTGGACCGATCCTTACCCACCCCTATGACACCTACCTCAAGTTTTTCTTGTTCCAAAAACGTGTTCTAAAACTACCAGAACAACTTCACGGTCATATTTTTGCACGCTGAAAACAAGCGTCAGTTTTTTGACCTGTGTCTTTCCTTCAAAATCCAGAGGACAGGGGTGGGAGGATCTGTTTCTATCACAGCTCTTTTCTCACCTGACACCCTGTTAGGGCACTGCGTGAAGCTGAAGGCCATGTTTCTAGCATAACAGCACCCTGCAGGCAGCACCCATCAGTTTGATAATGCTTGTCTGGTCATACTTCCAGCTGTCCATGACTCCCATGTGCCTAGCCTGGGCTCGGGAATCACACCCTGCGGTGGGGCACGTTGATAGCAGCAGTGTTACTGCTGTGTTGTGCTACCTGGGTGAACATTTTCTCCTGCAAAGAGGGGGCTAGAGCCATAGACTGGAGATTGTGTCTGTCTTTCAGAGCCCTTAACATCCTCCTGTGTCTTGTCCAAACCATGGAAAGGAGGAGTATCCATCAGGGAGCTGCCACCTTCACGTCATGGTCAGCAGTTTCCAAAGTTTGCCTCCCTTACAAGCACGTAAACCAGGTGCAAAACTCATTTTCTTGACCTGGATTAATTGCACACTTCAGTATAAAAGTCTTGCATCTATGGTTTTGCTCACAACCAGCTCTGGGGAAACTGTATTGAAAACGTGAATTATAACCTTGATAATAAATCATGGTCTGTTTAATCAGAGTGCTATCTGATAGCCACGGCCATTCTGTATCCTTCCCAAACTGTAGCTAAGTTTCTTTCCCTTTCTACCTCCCTGCTGCCTCTCTGGCTTCTGCAGCAAAGTGATGCATTCCTACAGTTCACCCCAGCACACAGCTGTGAGCACATCAGTGCAGGTGAATATGAGTAGATGAACTGTGGCTCCTGTACCGCAGCAGCCGCCTCCAGCCATCCGCTCAGTCAGCTGCTCTTGATTTCAGCCACGCTGTTCCTCCATGTTCCTCTGCCTCCGGTGGTACAACAATCTCTGTGTTTCAAAAGTCAGCCGAGCAAAAACTGCTCAAGCAAAACCCACCCTCAAATGATTTACTGCAGGTTGTCTGTCGTTAACTCAAGACAACTCATCTGTACCAGGAAAAGAGCGCGCACAGAGCTAGGGTGGCTGCACGCTAGAAAGCGTTTAGAACGTATTTCACCGTGTGTGTGCTCTTAGCACAAAGTATCTTCAAACATAAAGGTGAAACATTCTTTGGCACACACAGCATAATTCCATATTCTAGAGCCAGCTGCCTCAGGCTGCGGGTGCACTTGGGGTGCCGTAACCCACACTCAGCAGGGCATCCCACGTGCAACAACTTCACCACGGAGCTCACCCTGCAGACACCTCCCCAGCTCTGCCACCTCCCCTGGCCCGCGCTGTGCCCCTGTGTGAATCTGCTACCCCAGGCAGCCTTTTCCTCTCCTAACAGCCATTCATCTCTCCCTCAGAACAGCAAAAGAACGAACTGTGGTCCCAAACTCACAAGACAGGACGGGGATGTGAGCAGCCCATTTCCTGGCAGTGGCATCCCTGAGGCCTCCCACAGATCGTTTAACCTTTTTATCTTCATTTACCCCACCATCACAAGAAGCTTCTATTTATATTACAGAGTAAGTGTTTGTATGCAATTTAGAGCTTGCAAAGCCTTTGAAGACTGATAAATTAGGGATTGGACAGATCCCATAAAAAAACCACAGTAATAATTAAACTTTACCAAGTTCATATACCTATTATAACAACACTTTTACCTTCAAAATCTCCAATCCAACATGGCAAGCGTGATGTTTGTGTTTGACTCCCCCTAAGCCACATTAACTTCAAACAAAACAAGCTTTGACTTGGATGAGCTATTCATGTGCCTTCCCTCTGCAGACCATCACTGCCTTATGGACCACTGTTCCTGGTTTTTCTTTGGCCTGACATAGAGCCGTGTCCTGAAACTCTGAATTTGAGAGCTTCCCATTGCTTAGCAGGCCAGCTGAAGAGTGCTCACCCTGGCCTGAGCAATTGCCTGTGCTCTGCACAGCAGGGACAGGGAAGATGCAAACCTAAGGAAACGAAAATGTCATTTGAATCCCCAGTGTGTTGAGATGCACGGGTCTGGGGGCAACAGGAGTCTGTACCTCAAAGGTGATGTAAATGGGAGAGTTCTGAGCCAATACACTGATGTTTTGGGTAGGGTTGACGGAGGTCTGGCACTTCAGTATCCCCCACACACCACAGCGCTGCCTTTTGCCTCAAACCATCAGACCTGAGGGGGCTTAAACACATGAGGCAGAAGCCTTGGAGGAACAAAACTAGCCTGAGCTCGCCCCGTAAAGAAGGCAACAGGGGCCGAGTCTCACCAATGGGGAGAGCCAGGGAGTGCTGACAGCAGATGGGGATCCAGCCAAGCAACAGGCTGAGTAGGGTGTAGACTGATATTTTCCAATTACCCTCCTTCACGCTTCATTTCAACTGATAAATAAATGTACTGCTTTATGGTTTATGACAGTGGGTATCTCTGGGGTAAAAGAAGAAATGCAGGACGTTGTTTGGGGCTATTAAGTAACCCACAAGCCTTCCTGTGCACAGACACAGCCAGCCAACAGAGGCTGTGGTCCATCACTCAGAGAAGGCTGCAAGGGGAACAGGGTAGCAGCTAGAGAAGCCTGCGACCAGGAAGCAAGAAGCTACCTAGCATTTAAGCACTGCCTTAATCCGTCCTGTGTTCTCTGCTGGGGGGCTCTCTGTTGAGAAGCATTTTAACAACTTCTCTTTTCAACTTTTGCAGACGGAGGAGATGACTTGTGGATAGCAGCAAGGAGAAACAGCAAACTAAATGCCCAGAAAGTGGTGGGGGAGTTAGGACATAAAGATCCTGTGCAATAAACCAGTGGAGGCCCTTGAAAACTGGGTATCATCATATCTGGAGAGGTGATACACACGCTGTCAAGTCTATGGCCAAACCATATGCTAAGGGAGTACTACCACCTGAATTGCAGGTTTCAGCTAGTACCTGTGCTTAGCTCTCGACTGTGCTGCATGAACCCAGCTGTTCACAGGGAATAAGCTTTGGTCTTTCTCTACTGTGGTGCTTAGTCTGAGAAAAATATCTGACAAACAGGGCTTTTGTTCTGGCAGTAAATAAGCAGAGCACTTATGACAACACTCCTTCAGATGCCACCCTTACAGCAAGCACCTTTACCCTGGCATTTGCTTCTAAGCCTAGGTCTAACCTCTTATTTAGAGCACATGAATCAATTTGAAGGGCTCCTACAGTGCTCCTTCCTGTTGGCTGCAGAGGATTGAGACTAGATGAAAAGGCAAGGGAGGGGACGCCGACTTTCATCATCTCCTCAGCTGGGGCTGTGAGGAGAAATGAAAAACAGTATCAGTATGTGCAATCACATTCCTTCTTACACTTGAGCAGTAACCCTTCCTTTCATCCCTAAAAGCATGCCAAGATCTACTGGGAGGCCATTATTTTGGAAATATATTCAGTCAGCACTGCAGAGGCAAAGAGAGGATGATGTGGAATGAAAAGAAGGGATGAAGGGTGGCATTTTTCCAATGGCAAAAAGGGAATCTTTGCTGAGACCTGAGTAGTGATAGGAAGGAAATACCAGCCTGAGCATCACATTAGGTAACTGCTCTAAGTTAAACACCATTCAAAAGCAAAAAATCTCTAAGATCAGCAGTGTTAAGTTCCATCCTCCCCTTCAGATTATCACAGTTTAGAATAAAAACATTTATTTGTCATAGTTAACACTCAAGAGTAATTAATACCCCTACCACCAGTCATAATGGTTTGCACAAGTCTGGGTAACAAACTGCTCACCCAGGAAAGCCACAGCAGACTGGCCATCTTTGCACTCAAAGCAAGCCCCAAAAAGTTTTCTGCTCTAACCTGAAGACATACAATGAAGACACGCTTCGGATAACATCCTAAGCCACTGTTTATCCCTCTGCGATGCTTGAGAAACTCAACCCTTCTACAGCACCTCGGCACAGCATGGTTGTCCCAGCTCAGCTGTACATCAGTACCTTAAAGTCTTTATCCCAAGTAAAGTACAGTGAGGGAGGAGAATTTCTTGGTGCCAGGATTAGTGCCCAGTGCACCTTAAGGCTCTGATCCTTCCTTGTTACAACCTACGTGCACACACGAGAGAGAGTCCTTCTTCATCCACCAAAACAGCAACAACCTTCAGTTGTGAGCCTCATCCCTTCTGCATTTGGTCTCCAAGCCAGGAGTGGTATTTTTAGATGGATGATGAATAGGTGTCTTGGAGCGTTGTGCAATCAAATACAACGTAAATGTTTGTGGATTGCAAACACTCATGTAAAGAAGTCAGGAAAAATATTCAAAGGTCAAAAGGCAGTATCACGGGATCTCTCCACAGCCAAAGTGCTCCCTAATGTTGCTGTCTTTTTCTATTCAGTCTACTTATTTTTCCTCATCTGAAGAGGGAAGAAATAAAAGAGAAGAACTAGAAATCTAGATGAATCCCAAAAACTTTATGAAAAAAAGCCAGATCTACTCCCCTTCTCCTCTAGGTCTGGTCTAGAAATACAGGAAACTTCAGGAAGAACACTTGGAAAAAAAAAGTCCTGTGAAATATTTTCTCTAAGATTCGACAGTGAAATACTGTGAGGCTACTGTTTAAAATCCTATTATTTTTGCTGTGCTTCAGTTCTTCCCAATGTTCTCTATATAATAAGCATTTCAAATGAAATTACATTATTTTAAAACACACTGTAGTAGGCAATTACAATTCCTGAATACTAAATGCCAATATAACATAGGCCAGATTTATTGTTGTTCCTTAACTTTGTGCCATGTTCATTATATTTTAATGAATAAGGTCTCACAATAATTTTTTAAGCCTCTGCCTTGGAATCGCGCAGTACGGTTGTAATTGCGGTGCGGAATTAGGTGTCTATTTACATTCTCCTCCTAAGTCTTGGAGATGAAGCCTTCCTTTGAATTTTTTTTTCCCCTAAATCAGCAACATCACCTCTTCTTCCTGTTTTCAGGAGAGGTCCCCAGGGCCAGTGGCACTACCTCACCTGGTCACCACCAGCCAGGGCAGGGCTGTCCCAGCAAGGACCAGAGCCTGCTACCTGCTAAGCCTGGGAGATGAGAACAGAAGCACCAGGCACGCTGTGTTTGGAGGGGACCAGATCAGCATCCATGAATCCAGCTGTACCCACCTGGCCATGAGGACTCCCCAGTGGCAGCTTGGGTTGACACCCTCCTTTGCAGCATTCCCAGCGGGTGCTGCCCTCCCTCTATGGTCCTGTCTGCCCTCCCACCTTTTCCCAAAATTCTCCTGCCTGCTGTCAACCCCCCAGAGAGACACAGCTCACCCAAATGGTCTTCTCTAATACACTGACAGAATGCATGAAAAAACAAAGGGTGCAGACACATGAGGGCCATCAGGAATAGGGCAAGGTGAAGGTGCCACAAAGTGCAAGGCTTCTCACCTTGTGAATCTATTTTTCACCTGCGGGAGACCGTAAAGAATTAAGAAGACGTGAGCTGAAATACAGGTGCTGGGCAGAAAACAGGCCCCGTTTGCCAGCTGTCGTCTTTCAGGGCACAGATCTGACTTCCCCCTCTCAAAGCCTCTAGCAGCTCGGCAGCTGGCCACGCTGCTGCATGCAAAGATGCTGAGTAGAACCAGGAGCAGGGGAAGCCTTTCCTCTGCAAGCAGGCAACTTGTTAATTCCAATTATTCTGCGTACTTGCAATACTTTAATCATTGATGCCAATAAACTATAGGAAATCTCATTCAATTAGAACTGCTTTTTGAGATATTGTTTTTTCCTGAGATAAAATTATATTGCTTTATTGCAAGATCAGTCTTTGTCCCTGGTTTTTGTGCCCCTTTGAAGAGAAAAGAAATGAAATCCTGGCTCCTGGGATAGTGCAAGCCGATGAGACGTTGCATACACATGCTTGGGGACTGCTCGCTCTGCTGGTCCACAGGCCAAGCTTCTGTCCTTGTCTCTCAGTTCTAGTTGCTACCTTCTCCTTCTCTTCACAAGTGCTATCCCTCTTGATTCCCTCCTATCCAGAGAGTCTCCCTCATCGCCTTTATTCATCCCCACAAAAACAGGGGCTTTTCTGTATCTAATCCTTCCCTCATATCTCACTTTCTCCGTGTCAATGCTTGTCATTTTTAAAGCTCTCCATCCCCCTCACACCACCAAGGCAGCAATAAAACCTCCTTTGCCTACGCCCTTTCCCTGCCTTTGTGATCCCCAGGTGTTCCCCCCAGCTTCTCCCCACTGCTCTGCATTTCTGCCCCCACGCTACGGTTCCTCATCCGCCCTCTGTGGCAGAGGTTTTGCTGTAACCTCTGGCTCACAGCTGCTGCTGCTGCCAGAGACAGACACACAAGCACTGAGCAAAGAGCAAACTTACTTGTATCCCCTCGCCCCTCCATTTTCCTTCCATTTCATGATTTTTCCTCCAAAATCAGAGGGGTTTTGCCCACTAAGACGCTGCACCTCCCTCCACGTTTCACAGCTGAGTTTTGAACTCTGCACCAGCACTGCCACACAGCACAGATTTCTACCCAATTGAGCATATCCAGCCTTGCAAGCTTTGCCAATTACCACTCCTCCCACTGCTGCTTCCCCAACATGCATCTGCCTGCAGAGGCCAGGGAGGATCCCTCCACAGTTGGCCAGAGGGCTTTCTGGAGGGCTACCAGCCTGCTGGAGGTGCCAGCCTCTCCGACAGCTGCATCTAACTCCCACTGATGCGCTCTGTTCTTCGAACTGGCCACCCTGAAGAGTGTTTTGCTTGTGTTTGCAGTCAACAGATGTACAGAAAGCAAACTCTACCAACCAAAGATTTGAATGTAAGGTAGGACACTTAGAGATGACAGGTTTCTAGACATCAGATTTTAAAAGGGGAGAGGGTGCTCTAACTAAGGAGTCTGGCTTTTCGGGTTGTGTACAAAGGTCCAAGAAAAATCCAGAATAAAAAAAAACCACCGTGAAATATTCATAAATTACTTATTTGTTAAAACCCAAACATATGTACTTTTAAGAAAGACAGCTGTATCATGCATAATTTAGTTGGCACACAGACTGTACTGTTGTGTGTTTCATACGCGTGAAATAAATGAGCATAAATTACTTAATTTGAATAACACCAAACACCTGATTCCAGAGACGGAGCAACACTTCACACTAAGGCATGTAAGTGCTCTTGGCTTGTTGACATTTCACCAGAGCAAATTAAAACTGGCAAGCTGAAAACAGAAATTCATCTTGTGGCTTGTAGACAACCATTCCTGGTGCATCCACACAGCTTGTGAACAGCACAAAACTGAGCCATGGTGATATGACAGACCTACAGAGGAGACTTGCATTGCTACAGGAAGTGCCGAAAAAATGAACCTCAGATCCGTGTACATGTTCTTTATGATGCTGGTAGCACACAGTTCAGCAATAGGAACAACAGTAAGTTGGGTAGCCTGTACCTTCATGTATTTGAGTACTTTTTCATTTCTCCCCAAAATTTCATAACAGACCTCAGGAAAAAAAATGCTTGACTGTATTTCTCACAATTCTCAGAAAAAAATTTGTCTGAATGTTTCTGTTATCCCACACAGAGTTTTCTATATCTAACTAGACTATAAACATGTGATTGGAACACTTCTCTCTTAATAAAAAGTTTAAATAAAGCACTTTTGGTAATTTATCTCCATGTCACAAAAGGATGCACATGGGATTTGTCTTATACTGTTTATCTGTGCCAAAAGCAAAGTTTTCAGACTTTGACAAATATCACAGATTCCCATATTTCTCAAAAAGTGTTTTGATTAATAGCAAATAATTTATCTTTCAGGAGTAAATTCCTCTGGTGCTTGTTTGAGTTGTGGGGTTTTCCTCTGCTGAAACTGGAGAAGGAAAGGCAAGTGAAGGATCTTCTCCAACACACGTGAAACTAGCTCTGCCTTTAACGTGTGGCAATATTTCCTTTACTTATTGCAGCCTTCAGCTTTTTGCCTGCCATCATAAAACAGACATCCCACTGAAATGAGAAGACACCAATACAAAAGACGTTTGCAAGTCTGGCCAAGCTGTGAGGTGCTCTCAAATACAACACAGGGAAGATGAAATAAAGCATCTTCCAGCTTTAAAATTGAGAGCGATGTATGCAAACAAGCCACAGGCATTGCTATGAGTCTGCACAAGACTTCTTTCATCCTATGGCTTCAGTTTCCAAACTAACCATGGGGCATGAACACAGCTAGATCTGCCCCAACGTCTCCTTCAACATTACATATGCCCTTTCATCTCTCCTCTGCAGAACCAGACAATGCAAATTGGCTTTGCCTTACTTTCAGGAAAGAAATCCAAATGTTACTGACAGCCTTGTACTTACTGAGTTCAGCAATGCTCCCCACGCGCGTAGCGAGTAAAGACTGCTCGATGGTCCTTAGCTCTGACTGGCTGAACATCTGCACCTCCCCGGGCTTGTTGGACCTTTGCTGGTCTTTGTGAAGGTTCAAGCTGTCCGGCAGGCAGAGAACACCTACAGTGGATAAAAAGAAAGGAGAAGTCTGATGTCATTTCAGCCAATATGGATGACTTTGCTGGCGCCACCACATCGTTTTGGGGACATTCCGAGACACAGCCTGCGTGTGCAGAGCTCAGCCAACATCTGTAACTCAATGTCACAGATGACTCATGCAGAAGTGGCCCTTGTTAGCTCTTCTGAACATCCCCAAGTCAATTACAGTATCACCCTAGGGATAATTCTTACAGAAAATCCTAGGAGGACTGCCCAAAGAGGAGTTCAAGAAGGTTCCAGGGAAGCCTAGAAACTACTCTCAACCTACACAAAATTATTAGAAAATGGTATCTAACGGTATCTCAGAATTCTTAAAGATTGGCTTCAAAATTATATATGAGACAGATAATACATTTACAGGATTTTCCTGTAAGGGAAATTCCACTTGCAATTGCCAAAACAACAGACAGTATCAAGATGTTAGAAGTGTCATTGATGGGCTGACTGAATTTCTTTTGTAAATACAGCTTCTGGCAACTGAACTGCTTGGGCTTCAAAAGCCCATTATGCAGAAGCCCTTAGAGTAGTGAATTTTTATGGTGCAGGGCAAAAGTAAAGCTACTGACAATAAAATGATTTACATACACATTCATTCAGGCACAAAAGTCACTTTCTGCCACAACATCTAAACCCTTAGGAATAGATAGAGGGCATATATTTACTCATCAAAATCACTGTCATGCTAAAATCCAGAACTTATTTACAAGAGCAAACACTGCATTACCATCCTTGAGTAACATGCATTGGTCCAGCTTGGAGAGCAAGCTCTGCTCCCTTCCTAAGGTCCGGGAACAGTCAGCTATGACTATGCTCTTCACAATGGCTATCATTTTCCCACTCCCTCTGGGACACACACAGGTGGAGACCCAGGCAGTGGAACTGTACCTCTTTATGATGATTAAATTTCATCTTATCTCCAAATGCACGATATACAACAATTACCTTAGAAAAGAAGTCAGAGTAGTAAGTATTTTCCATTAGTTTTTACTATTGTTTTCTTTTAAGCACAGACAGGAGATTCTGCCCTTACAGGCCAAGACGACTTTGCAAAATACATTAAGGAAGAGGTACCTATTTAGTGTTTTTTTTCAAGGGAACAACTTGCTTAGTTTCCCAGCTCAGTAATATACAACATCTAACTCTACTGACCAGTAATTCTGCCAACAGGTACAACATTGCAGGTCCAGGGCAGAATGGCTACCTTAATCTGTTTATCTCAGTTATGAAACAGTCCCACAAACATCCCTGCCTTGGAGCACTGAAAGACCAGGCGATTCACCTGAGAGGAGATGCTTCTCAGACATTTTGTTAGCTTCACCAAATTGCCCTGGATTCCCTCCTCATATCTATCTCTTCTCTGCAAACAGTTCAGTCTACAAGTTATATTTGCAGCACAGACCTAAAACCACCCATTCTGGAAGGAAAGAGGTGACACAGGTTCAGTGAGCCTATTCAAAAGAAAAAAGCAGGGGTGCACACTGGGAAAACCAAGACCAAAAGTTTTGTCCAGCATTGCCATGAGACAGCAACCTAAACCAGGATCATCCTCTGCACGCAGCAGCAGCACCAAAACAAAGTCCCTGATAGCCTGTTTGAATGCTGGAGACACAGGAGCAGGAACAGGTGTAATTCCCAGTCCTGGCTCTGGTCCCAGGGGTTGTAACAACCCCATGCACGTGTGGAAGGTCACGAGCGAGCACCACAACTCACGAGGAAGCGCCCTGGAAAAAAAGAGCAGGACATCTGACACAGCAAAAGCGAGGGAAGAATTCGAAGCAGAAAAGGTAAGAAATGAAAAGCGGCAACAGCTTATCAAGCAAGCTCTTCAAATTCTCCTGCCATCGCTCAGTGGCTGACTCGCATAAACACTTGGTGCACTGATCAACATTTATATTCTGTGGTTGCACAGATCTCCAGAAGTACAACACCTGGATTTAAAATGCAGGATTGCCTGAATATTTTAGTAAGTACTCTCTCAGAAATAATTCTAATGGATAGAAATTAAGACAAAATTGGAAGTGTCTTCCCTGCAGAAAACAGATGTGAAAATTATCTAATATTCTAAGAGATTTCTAAAAACAGAAAAATAGAGCACAAACAGCTTTATGGTATCTTTAAAAAATGAACTGGACAATTTTTCTGCAAAAACATGCCTTAAGTGAGGGGGAAAGAAATCCTGGTTTATGGTAACTTTATAAATAAAATCCAAATGGTTTAAAATCATAATATGTACAGAAAATATTTCTCCAAGTGATTTATGCAGTGGGATATAGACATTTTATTCTCTACTTTATCTACAACTGTTTCCACAGCCAGGCCTCTTCCTTACAAACAGCTCTGATGATTAATTACTCTGTTCTTTGGCGAGGGGAGGATATTCTTAGGTTCTTGGATGGAAACGCGCAAATGAAATGCAAAATGTGCCATTGTTAGAGAACGTAACAAATTCTAGGATGTGTCGTTCCAAAGGGTTTCACTTGGGTTGGAGATTAGCAAAGACACACAATAGCCAAACATCTGATGCCAGCTTCAAAACTATAATTGACCACAGCCAGTGACCAGTGGGGTGATGGAAGATTTGTTTATAACTTATAATTTTGCTGGACCAAATCTGCTTCCATGAGTATAGAGAAAACAGCTTGGGCATGCAGCTCTGCCAATCTTCTAGTTTCAACTGTTTTCCCCCAAAAAATATTAAAGTGAATAAAATGCCTTTTTAGAAAAAAAAAAAAATCACTCTCTTTTTATCAATGTTTGATGTAAAGTTCAAATTTTCTGAGGAAAGGCTACAGCAGGGAAGAAGAGAGCACGCCAAACTGACAAGGGAGGGGAAAAAATAAACATTTTGTGATTATATATATCTTTTTTATAGATAGAAACATCTAAAAAGCTTTTGGCTACAGTTCAACTTTCTTATTTTAATTCTCTTCCAATTAGTATTAATTCACTTGCTTTTTCAGCCGTATTGTGTTGAACTTGAAAAACAGGTGAGGACCTCAAGTTTCCAGTGGCCTGAAAATCAGTACTTTCCCCCACTTCCTTTTCTGACTGTCACTGCTGATGCTACCTGTCATTCCACACCAAAGACTTCTGTGCAGTGTCTTCAGAAATGAACAGCAGTACCTGTCTTTTCTCTCAACTGGCACTGTTATATGTCCTTCCTTTCTGCATGGTTACTCAACCCTGTGCGCTTCTTTGCCCATTATTTTATCCCTCTCCTTCCCTCTGATTCACCACAGTGGAAATTAAGAAGTCAGATGCTGCCTGATGAGTACAGGGTCAGACTCCTTCAGCATGGCCCTGGCTGCTCTGTGCCACCCAGCAATGTACAGAAGCCATACGTTGCACCTCCGACTGCTGTGAACCACTGGAGCAAGGCAAGGCAATCAAAGCACTCAGGTGCATTTGGCTTTTGTCACTTCTTTTGAAAGGTGCTTCCCCTTGTACCCTCCTTGGGGCATGGATCTGCCTAGGACTTGACTGCAAGGAGACATATCCAGAATGGGCCATACCAAAATTGCTTTATTCTCTTTGCCCTTGGCCTCAGAGTACCCTGCAATCTCTAGGTGAAAGACTCAAGAGAAATGCATACATTTTAAAATCAGCAGGATGCCAAAAAAAAATTAAAAAAAAAAATCACAGTGGCAAGCTCCTAATGCTCCCCCTCCCAAATCTCTAGAGAAAAAACAACATCATAGAGAAAATCCAATACACAATTAATACACTCTACATTTTTCCTGCCCTCTGGGCTCAGCTGAAACACAAGCCAGAGCTCAGTCCCTAAGGACTTGAAAATCCCAAACCAAAAAAGTATGGTACAAAACGACAAATGAAAACTTGAAAGAGCCCACACTTATAAAAGAAGCAGTTATTTTAAACCTTCAAGCAAACTCATCCAAAGACTGGAGTACGTGGTAATTCTTTTCCAGTTTTCCCGTACCCATTTCCACCTCTTTGGGTTTGATTGATGCACCACCCTCCACTGCAAAGCAGATTTTGGTACACAAATACTTGCCTTCCTGCATACTCTTTTCAGAGCTTGTTGCAGAGCTACCTAATGTCATCCTTGCAGCATGACATAAGTGTGTGTGCATCACCCAAATATCCCAAACTCAGTGTCCAGCAGCAGTCCCACCAGAGCTCCTCAGTGCCCCCCATCAAAACAGCCTTAGAGACCTGACAGTCAAGAGCAACTCCAACATCAGACACAGCAGCTGCTGTGTGACTCTTACAGCTTTTCTGGCCAGGAGAAATATGGGTTGTGTAGCCCAAATCCCACCTAAATACAGTGGAATCATTCAAAATAACTACGCTTTCGCCACTGTTCCTCAATTTAGACAGATACCTGCACTTTTTAAATACCAGCTGTTGCCAAACATTTGATTCCTGAAGTGCTGGCTTTTATGGTGCCCATACTCCAGGAACAGCAGACTTCACTTTCTTTTAGACATAGGCTTTCCATGGACCACGTATTGCTCCTGGCACTGCACAGCTATTTGTGTCATGTAAAGGCAGATCAAAGGGTAAACCAGCAAAAAATAAGACAAGTAGCTGTTTGTATATCACCATGAATGACTACACAATGTGCACAGCAATAAAACAGCAAGGCTTTTTATTTGGGATGGGTAATAAACTATGGAGCAATGCCATATTGCATGCTCAAACATCCTGTAGGTCAGTCCCAAACCACCTTGGCCACCTAAAACAGCATTTTCAACTGTGAGTCCATCTCAGGAGCAAGAGAATGAGAGATCTGGGACCTAAACTTGCAGTTTCACTTACTGCATGTCCGAAGATATTGCTCCAACCTTCCTCTTCTCACCCATTGTAAATGTACCACACACCTCCCATATTTGAAGCTTGTATTTGTATTTCAAGAAGTTTGAAACATTTAAACAAGATATTGCTTGAGCTTACAGCAAAATCACAAAGACCAAATGATACCTCAACTATTACTGAATTCAATTATATATATATATACATAATCTGTATATAAAGTGACAGAACAAGGCAAACAAGAACTCTACACTGCCTACGTTCATGGGTCTGTGGGTCTGCAATACCTAATGCCATTCACATTTTAAATTCCTTGCCTCCTCCTTCTCCTTTAGTATTGAAATCCCACAGATTAAACAAAACAAATTTCCAACTACATTAAATTAATAAAAAAGCCCACTGAACAATGTGATTCAGATGATCCATGGCTGAGGCATCTAGCAGAAACTCAACACAAATGTGTTTGCTTTGACTAAAAATGTAAGTGCTGTAAACACTATAAAATACTTCTTGCACATTTCCCCATTCATTCCTTTGGAAAGAGTGCCAGACTTCTTTATATCCATTTTGAGTGTAGACAGAAGCATGAAGGCTTTGCTGCTCTCGTTATGTTTCTTTAAGTGCTCCATTTTAAAGAGAAAATAATTCAAATTATCTTTGACCTCCCTCTTTATCTATCTATTATGTCTTAAGCAAATGTATATATCTGGAAAACAGTTTATACACCAACTGCAAGAAATAGCTGGATCCTACTAAGAATTTATAGAGTTTAAGTGTGCAGAACAGATTATATACATACAGAGAGAGAGAGCATAGTGATATATACATATATATAGCAAATTGCTATAGAAAATGAGCCTGAAAATAGTAACCTGAGCTGTCCCCAGTACATGGTGTTGCATGTTATACTGCTCGAGTAAATGCCAACCTTACCTAGGAGGATTACCTTTAGGAGTAGGAAATCCCCTCAATCATCACATTTTTTTTATTTTTACACAGGAACATCAGACTAAAAAATCTTTAGTCTCCTGCTCTCATAAATAATCATGTGAAGTTCAAGAGCTCACAAAACATTCGATTAAAAAAACAAAAACAAAACCCCAAAACAACAAAACAAAAAAAACCTGACCCCAAACCTTTTCTTCCATTGCTCATATACCAAAATACTTCCCAACGCCAATGAGCATTCTTGAGATCTACAACACAAAGGCCGGAGGATGGGGGGGGGGGGGGAAGGGGAAGGAGGAAGGTCCAAACTATTGCCAGCTGCCTTTGCAATAGCAAAGCACTTACCTAGGGTGCAAGCCCCACATGGTTGGTATTCCGACACGCAGAAAAACTCTCCTGACCCCATATTTTGCAATCATGGCAACCATGAATATGTGAGGATGATGCAACATCCAGATACACAGCAGATTTTGAGGGATGGTACGGGATCGCCAGCACCACAAGCTCAACATCCCAGCTCCAACGCACAGGAGCTGGTGAACCTGAAGGGATGCAAACTACTATGTCGAAGCTTAAACTCAGAAAGAAACCCTGTGGTCTCCATTTCTTAAAACAACCTGCATCATCATCCCTGGGCTCAGCCTGTCGACTTGACTGGCAAGGCAGATGGAAAACATCTTCTCCTTACAGAAATAAGACTACAGGGAAAACTTTAAAGCTAATCATATCAGCCAGTGCTTTCAGTTAACGGAAGACCTGGAAAGCATTCAAGGCAAGGAGCACAAAGTCTCTTCTTTCTGCACATTCCAACCCAGTTAAATAACAGGGAGTGGCTTTGCATGGAGAAAATGCAAAGCACTTGGGAAAGCTAGGTGGTGAGATAAAGCTTCCAAAATTGGAGTCTTAAAGTAGGCAGAGCAGCCCAAACAAGGAAGGGTGGAACAGGCATAGGAATCAGATACAAGAGACTAAAGGGACACTACTTTGTGTGTCTAACAGCTACTACCCAAAGACATTAATAGGTATTACCAGCTTTGCACTTTGCCTCAAGACACTGGCATTATGCAGATAAGGTAATATTCGCGTCTAATTTGTGGATAAAGTGAAAGTAAAGCATTAGAGAGTTTAGTAACTAATTCAAGGTGAAATAAGAAATGTCATAGAAAACCAGGAAAATACCATAAGGCCTCTAGCTATGCATTTTAACCACAAGAGATCACCCTTTCTCTCCTGGAAAAAAAATCAGTAGAAGAGCAAATAAATAATGCTTAAAAATTAAAAAACTGAGAGCCTAACTAAATCATCCAAAGCAAAAAGCACCTCCATGAGGTATCAGAGCAGATGCTAAAGGAAGACAAGATAATAAAATTATAGTACAACATGTGACTATGACATCTTTTCTTGTAACCAAGTTTCTTAGCACAACATATTCTACTTAACTGGGACATCCTCCTTATTAAGATCCTTCCAAAGGCAATAGTTTTTGCCTAATGATAATGAGTGGCAATCACTGCTGCTTAAAATGGCATACAAGTAACAACAATTCAAGTAAATTAGGATATATTCTGCTAGCACCAAGTAGTTAAATGGTGCACAACCAAGTGGAACACAGGATGGATTTGATTGTTTAGGCTACATATTACAAAACAAAAAAAGTATCAGAGTATTAGATCCCCTAAAGATAGAAACTGAGCTCCCAAATCACCAACTACAGCTTTACATTTATTTTTCTTAGGATACAGAGAAAACAAAGTCTTAGTCCTGCCAAAACTAATTGCTGAACTTCAAAATCCTCAAAACCACCACAAAAATAAACTACTAAGCCAGTGAACGTGAAACAAGGCAGTCCTCGAGCAAAAGAAGAAATGGAGATAAATCTCCTCATGCTTATCCCCAGGTCTCTCCCAGTTCCCTTAAGTGGTCTTTGTGATACTGCCATCAGGCAAGCAGCAGAAGATGCTGCTTTCCAGCGTGCATCCTGGACAAACAACACGCTATGATGGCACAGCAAGCTGCAGTTGATGCAATACCTGTATTTCCCTCCTGTTCCCCAGTGAGGGGACTGATGTGCACTCTACGTCTTCACCTACCTATGATTTTCACCACTGCTCTCCCTTTTGGCCACGAAGATGCATTTTATCAACTTCACAACAGGAAAACTGCATGACAGCACACTCTGCTCAGTCGCGCTGTTCCACTGTCACAATGACCATAAAACTTTCAGCGAGAGTTGTGATTTTTTTGGCAGAGAGATGTTAGAGCTGACACAGTGCATTTATTTTTATGTCGAGTACCCATCATCTTGAGATTACCCTGATCTAAGCTATGCTGCCCTAGAACTAGCAGTGTGTCTAAGAAAGGCTTTCTATCACTCTTTGATAGGAGGCATCCAGACACAAAAAATAAAATTTAAAAAATGCCATATCTCCCTTCTCTGCTACATGCAAATAAATGTAACACATGCAGCCCCCGGTGTCTTGACCCAAGAAGTTGAGAGGTCATGGGGAATCTGATGGAAGAAAAGAGCATGATGAATGTGTTAGCAGTACCAGCAAGTGAGAAAGCTCAGGCAAATGTGGATTTGACGGTACTCAGTCTAACCGTGAGATGCCCTCTTGCAGCAAGACAGAAGGCAAATAAACACTCAAGGAGGAAAGGATGTGCTCTGGTATAAACATGGACTCTGAGCATGCACAAGAGTACTAACTCATGCAAAAACGGGTTTGGCTCAAAACAAGCACAATTCCCTCTCAGACAGAGTTGGAAGAAGGTCTATGCCTTTGAGTCACCAAAAATGACTAAGAATACATTAATGGGTTTTATTTTATGGAAAAAGACCTGTCAGCTGATAGCAGCAGAACAAGAGGATTCAGTGATTCACACCTTAATATGCTTTCCCAGAGCCTGTAATTCCCTTCATTCATTACCGTCAGCCCCCTGAAATGTCCAGTCATGACACAACACTCCCCTTCGGCAACTGTGACATGGGCACGGCCCGAAAGCCCAGTGGTGCTGACACAGCATCTCTCCTAACCCAGTCCAGTGTCCTCCAGTACTTGATACACAAAACAGTAACAGCTAATTAGACACTCATATATGAGCAGGGAGTTTCTTGTAACAATACTGGTTTGGACTTCTTGAAAAGAGAAACTGAGTGGTAAATTGCAAAGGAGTAACCCCATGCAAGAACGTAATCCCGGGTTTTTGCGAGACCTACAGTCCAAACAGGCTGCTGTTCCAGGTACTGCAGCTATAGTAAAGCGGTGCAAAATGCCTGATCCAAAAGAGCATATTTTCCATTGCTCTCTCCATGTGCCACCGCTCCTTTGGAATAGGCACCCTGCGTCAGATGCTTCTGAGGGTCAGACACATCATCTCAAAAACACTGATGCGCTTCCCTTTCTGAGCAGTTACACCGATACTAAACAATACGTTTGGCAAGAATATTTTGAATGCCCTAAAAAACACCTCCTCCATTTGCTTCCATATTTGCAAAGATTAGTATGCTTTTTACAGGAGAAAGAACTGCTTGCCAAAAATTCCTCCTTTCGCTTTGGAACACCGTCAGCTTATAGAAAACTTCATGAATAGTACACAGCAGAGCAGATCCCCGGTGCTGAAACTGAGCACGGGGCATTCCCAGTGCAGTGGAAACCAGATCGAGGGGAGTGTGGCAGGGAGCCTGTGGTCTATGGAGCAATCACCACCTTGCACCTGGGAGCCTGTTACATGAGCAAAAGCTTAGAAAACCATACATGCAGGAATAAGGATGGTTTGCAATTCAAACTGCTGAAACACCTGACCACACAAGGGTGAGGTGACTGGTTGATGGGAGAATGACACCCCTCTCTGCAGAGCTGGGCACGTGCCGTTTGCTTTGTAAGTCACCTTCCATGAATGCCAAAACCTTGGACTCTGGTCTAGGCAATGCCACCATAGTGTCAAAAAGCAGCTAAAATCATCACCATCCTTCATTCAGTTTCATCCTTCTGGAAAGGCACTAAGGTATGTGTTTCAGTAAAATAAATATAAAACAAATAAAATTAGTTAAGTTTGCAGTCAGTTGGGCATTAAAGCCAAAAACACATGACAGGTAGGCACTGCAATGAAACCCGTGAGCCAATGCACACATGTGGATGAAATTGCACCGCTGCTGCATGTTGCCACGCTTCAGCACAACAATGCAAGCCGCTCTAGCAGAACTTTTACTGACTTCGTAAGGGTCAGGATTTTAGCCCCCCAAGGAGTAAGTTTTGGGTAAACTGGAGCATGCAGAGACTACAGTAAAGGTTAATCAGGATTTCCTTTCAACTGCTCACATAGATGAATATCAGATTAGCCACTCCACCCTCATCATGAAAGCCCGTGCTTAATGAAAGTAAAGAATGATAAGATGATTTGGAAACACAAGCTGCTATTTACTGGCTTTAGGGCAGTATCCCATAACTACAAGAATATACTACGCTCCCTCCCACCCTGCTAAGGGTGGCACTAAGCAAACTGATTATCACAGCAGGATAAAAACCACCTGCTCGTGAAGTATATGGTACAGGATTATGGCAATCTCCTGAACTGCATACAACCCCACAGCAGGACGTGCCCCACAGCCTCCTGCATCCCTCACAGCCAGGTCTGGTACATCACTTGGGGTATCCCTAGCAGGTGACACGTCCTCACCTGCAAACACTTGAGTTCAGGGACTGATAGCTGTGACCTGCATGGGACCAAGGTACCTAGCTCCCAGCCTCAAGTAAAGGAGTAACCTTCTGCCTTCAGCATGTGCTTCAATGGGTTTTTGTCACATATTTAAAGCCAAATATTCACCTAAAAATTTCACTGACTGGAAACCCTGAATGCCGGCCAGATGACAGTCCTTTCTAAAAGTAACCTTTACGTTCTTCCAGAATTTCACTTGGCTCACTTAGTAGAAACGGCCTCATAATAGTACGTATTTCACCATTCAGACCTTTGATATCGACATCTACAACAATAAATCAGTTCTGACCAGCAAAGGTTAACCTATATACATATATATATATATATATATATATATATATATATATATATATATGGCAAAATCATTACAGACAATGAAAAAAATTTACGAGAAGAGAAGTTAAGACTATGCTGCTAGCACACATTTATGATCAC
Source organism: Empidonax traillii (assembly GCF_003031625.1). Classification (NCBI taxonomy): domain Eukaryota; kingdom Metazoa; phylum Chordata; class Aves; order Passeriformes; family Tyrannidae; genus Empidonax; species Empidonax traillii. The sequence continues at coordinate 733,152 of NW_020955384.1, read as the reverse complement.
TTGCCCTACAGACTGGCTGGCTGAACTCATTTCAAATAATTCAGGTTTTATTGAATTGGATGAACTGATGGACACACTCTTCCCCACACAGCTACAATACAAACTAACTGTGTTCCTGTGAATGAGCTCATTACATGCCTACCAGTTTGTCTGAAAAAAGGCTTAAAAATTATTTCACAGAGGTTTAATACTTCTTTTTAATCCATGCAGGGTATGCATTTGTACATTCTGAATTTTATATAAAGAACACAATTAATTCCTAAAGTATTTCATACATTTTTTTTTAAAATTATACCTTCTATTACTTTTCCCAGACAGAAATGGCTGCACATTTATTCTCAGAGTGGTTAAAGGTCAAACCCAGTTTTTTTTTTTTTTTTTGTATAATCTGAAGATATGAACCTCTGCATTATTAATCTCCACTGTGTCACCCAGGACACTCACAGATCAACAAACACCAAAAAACCTGCAGTAAAGGAATATGATCATTTCTACGTCAGACCCTTCTCCAGTGCAGTGAACAGACAGCAGTTAATGAATTAACACGCTCGCTATTTTATCTTTGTGGTTCAGTGTGGTTTTTGGCATGACTTTGACATGACCGCATCTTATCCATCCTCTGCTCTGAATAAATTCCATTCCCTGTGGGCTCACATCTTCCCACTAGTGCCCTTCCAGGGACCGAGACAAACCCTCAGCAGTGCCTCAGTCACCCTGTGGAGCTGCTTCACCTAAAAACACAGCTTCATGGCTAGGCTTCGCGAACGAAGATTTGAACAGCTTCACTAAATACTCAAGCACCAAAACCAGGCTGAGGAACAAACCACAGACTAGTTCTGCCCCCATAGCCTTGGTCTTAGAAACAGCTGAGACAACTCTGCTGAAATTTAAAAAAAAAAAAAAAAGATATTTTAAAATAATTTTTGGGGAACTGACTGCCCTAGAAAAACCTAAATACTGCTGGCACATTTCAAAAGCAACTGAAATCAGGGATGTATAATGATCATCAGCAGGTAGCCGTAACTGCCTTGCCAGCTACATCTCATCTGCTGATTTTATTTAGCCTTTTCTCTTTTAAGTAGACTGAAAGAAACCAAATGGTATTTGGAAACTTCCAGACAGGGCTTCAGTGGGTCAGCATTATATAACTGATTAGCTGACTAAGCAGCAATATATGCAATGAAGGACACAGAAATTGAATACAAATCTTCAAAATTGATTTAAGTCAAAAGCCTAGAGAGGAAAGATCCCCAAATAATAAACCAGTACAAACTCCATTTTCCCAACAGTCAAATAAACTCCATTTGCTTCACTCAGGTACAGTCCCCAAACAGATGCCTGTTCATGGCATCATGTCTTCCCTCATCTCGCTTGCATATGGACCTCCACTTCATTTTTCATCATCTGGACTCATGACAGCTACCCCCTTTCAGCGGCCCTGGGACTCAATCCTGAGCATCTTCTCCAGGGCTACAAAACACATACACAACAAACCAAACCCATGGTTCAGCCTGGAAGCCACTGCTTCCAGCAGGTGGTTACAGCTCCTAAATTAACTCAAGTTGTACCTATTCCAATCACAATTTTTATGAATAAACGTTACAAAATGCTCCCTGGTTTAGATTTCTTAATATTAACAATTATATGAACTACAGGGAGTTGCAAGAGAATTATGTAGTTCATAATATTTGGAAAAGCCATAGATTCAATGAAAACTACCATTTCGCAGCATAAAAGCACACCATGGAATTTAATTGCAATGCACAGCACTACAAGAACTACAAGCAAGTTTTCATTGCCTCAGCTGCATGTCATGAGGAAAAGGAGCAAAAATAGACTAAATTTCTAGTTCAAAAAGAAAATAAATTTGTAATTAATTATTTTCATTCTATTCTAGTGAAAAGGCAGAACTCTGCAATTTAAATAGTTTGTAGATTTGTGGCCTCCAGCCACGAGCGGACAACACATTACCACTGACCCTGGTCACAGGGACTGCTTACAGCAGGCCAAGAATGATCTATGAGCTTCATTAAGAGATTTAAATAGAGCTCATATATATATATATATATGCACACACGCACGCAACGTGAAATTAAAGCAGGCATTTGTATACACCAGACTTCCCAGAGTGTACCCTCTGTTGGAAAACTGTCACTTATTTTGCGCTCGTTTGCCCAGAAATATGTAATCAAGGAAGTAATTCTTCCTGCTAAGAGTTGGAATAGGTGTTAGACTTAGCTGTGCAGTGAGATGCCTGCAGGGTCACCTCCACATAGAGACCCCTCTTGGTGGATGCTTGGTGGAGCCAACAGACAACGTGCAAAAAAATGAGTTACGATGCCTGTCCCCTGTTTATCTATGCTTGCATTTCATCTCCAAAGTTAACAGGTAATAGGATCTAACTCTTCTCCTAAAAGCACCTGGTTCTGAGAGAGGGCTAAGCCACAGTACAGTGTTTAGGATGCTGCCATACAGGCATCTGACAAACTCTCAACATAGTGCACAGGGCACCAACCCATCAGCAAGAAAATACTGTACTAAGTAAATCAGTGCAATTTCTCCTACTGTTGTGGTCTTTTAAGCTAAGTTTTCATGCACTCAGAGACAAAATTATACTGCCTAACTAGTCTATGCACAGGCAAAGATAAACTGTTCATTTAAATTGGAAAAAGTATCATTTTGTCTTGAACCATTATAGATATAAGTTACATAGATGCCATACATGAAAGCCATGTCACACATGGGTCCATCTTTTCTGATGTGAGGTTTGCATGATGAAGAAAGACAGTTAGTTTGGCCAAATTCTTTATGTTAATCATGTCTCTAGGTGACTAGCAATGGATTTAGTGAACACTCAAAACGGTCTGTTGTGCAAGGAAGTTGCTTCTTACTCTGGCAGACGTAGAAGCAACCTTGCTGTCAGGGTAGGCAGTGGATCCGCCGTGCCCCTTTTGAGGGATGTAGAGGAAGAGGATTTTGATCTAGACACCCCTGATAGAAAAGCAGGGGCCATAGAGATCTTGGTAAAAGGTGCCAGTCCTGACTATGGGAGAAAGAATGTAAATAAGAGGCGAACAACCAATCATAGGTAAAGGCTAGTGGTAAATATAGATAGTAGAGCTAAGAATAGTGTTGGTATGTAAGATTCTACAGAGACAGTGTGTGTGTGCAGCTGTGTGAAGACAATGTAATACTCTGGATGATGAGAATAAAGCTGAATTTAGGCCATCATCATCTAAGTGCCCAGTTTTATTATTATGGCCGTCCTCGTATTTAATACAACACCTTGCTCCTCCCCACCTCTGCCAATGGATAGGCATGGTACTGTAACGGTAATATTCCAAAATACACAGGCCACCATGAACAGTGGGCAAAACCTTCAGTATTAGAACTGAAAGACCACATTAAACTAAGAGGAATTTTGACAAAAAAGGCAAACATCTTTTCTTTTTCCACGTGGAAATTGTTATTCTTCGCATTTCCAAGGCACAGAAAAGCAATGAAACTTTATCATTTCATATATCTGAGTTCCCTCCTCAGACAGTTTCATCTTTCTTCAGCATTCAGGTGGTATTCTTTGTCCACTAAACTTATCTAGGGAGTTTGACACATCACTATTTGGTTTCTGAAATCAGCTGTGTGTGTACATGCCACTCATTCTGACATCATATGACCATAGGTTCTCTCACCACCTCTGCTTAAACAGCCACAATTTGCAACTTTGAATTCAAAACAAACTTTAGTGTCAACAGACAAAAAAAAAAAAAAAAGCCTCCAACTCAAATGATTTAAAGTAACGAGTGTAACAATCTCAACAAAAGCAGTGACAATGTGACAGTCTGAAAGCCTTCTACACCAGTTCTTAAAATAACATACATTTGGAATACAGGTTTTAGCCTACCTTCAACCCCATAAAGATTAAAAATTCTACCAGTTCATATTTAAAGATCCCCAAGTAACCTGGACTTTTCCCTGATCACGATGGGTACAACTGAAAATTTTGAAACAAGCTTTTCTTCTTCAGAGAACGCTGGAAAGACGAACTAGAAACTATCTTTTGGTTTTGGCTATGAATTGCTCATAAGGCTGCCACCTGCAAATTCCAACCACTGGAGTTCTTAAGTAAAAAAAAAAAAGTTTCAGAAGGGATCTGTCTCAGAGGAGGCAAGTCCAGCAGCATGGATTTCCCCAGCATGCTATGAGATAGGGAACAAGATGCAGATGTAGACAGCAACTGCCCTAAACTGATTATCATCATACATAGCCCTGATCTCCACAATCTGAAAAATACAATCTGAACTGTTCATACAACAAACAATACATTCTGGAGTCTGCACATCATGGCAGGGGACGAATAAAAATATGATTGATACAGACAGTGCTTGAAACTCTCAGGAGAAAAAGAGCAAAATATTTCTGTGGTGACTTCAGAGTAATAGGGAATATGCAAGATGAAGCAACCCCTTTTATGCGCCGTGAAAGTATGATTAAATGTCCTTAGGCACAAGAACTCAAGAGTCAACACAGACCAATATGATGTAGACAAGAGAGATAAGGAGCTCGTGAACTGTGGTTTACTGATATGACATACAAGATTAATGCAAGCAGCAATAGAGAAGGAAAACAATAAAAATATAAATGATGGAAAATAATCCTTGCACTAAACCACTCTGCATGTTTTTGGGGAATGAACTGACAGCTGAGTGTGAGATAACATTCATGTGGTCTACCATCCTCTTAGTTTTTATGAGTTAATAGCAACAGACTGGTGTGTGTGGCAGCAACACATAAAGTATCAGTTGAAACAAATACCAGTTTGCACTTCATTTTAACTGTACGTCAAACCTCGATTTGGGTGCTTCAAAAGCTGATTGACCAAGAAATTACTCTGAAGCAAAGCAAGGAGAGACATTCAAAATACGTGATACTACTGAAGAGACAGATTATGCATCTTGGGGGCATCTAGAACACACAAATCTTATCTGGATGAAGACAACATTGAGGATAACAACCAAGACAATGTCTTGTCCAAAGACAAGAAAAATATTAAGGGAGATGTAGCACATCCAGCCCTGGGGTCCTCAGCATAGGAAAGACATGGACATGCTGAAATAGATCCAGAGGAGGTCATGAAGATGATCGCAGAGCTGACGCTCCTCTTCTATGAAAACAGAGAGAGTTCAGTTGTGCAGCCTGGAGAAGAGAAGGGCCTGGTGAGACAAGACGGAATGATTTTAAACTGAAGGAAGGTTGATTTAGGTTGGACACAAGGAAAAAAAAATTTTTACAGTGAGAGGTAAGATGCTGGCATTGGTTGACCAGAGAGGTGGTGGATGTCCCATCCCTGGAAACCTTCAGGGTCAGGTTGGATGGAGCTTTGAGCAATCTGGTCAAGTTGAAGATGTCCCTGCTCATTACAGAGGGATTGACTACATGGCCTTTTAGGGTCCCTTCCAATCCATGAACCTAGACTAGGTGGAAACACATTTTTGTCCCCTCTCAGCCTGATAAGGGCAGTTCATCTACTAACCATGAAGTCTTCAGGGCCCACCAAGCCCCAACTTGTGCAGCACATCATCTCAGCCATACCAGCTCTGGCAAGCACTTAAACGATCACATTTCCCCCTGAATTAACAGCCCCATGGTGAAAGATACTTGACTAATAACAAGTAATTGTTTGGCTAATATCCTATTTTGGTATTGAATGCAGATTCCTGTGGTACACACTGGAAAAGCTGCTGCTAAGCTGGGCAGACCAGGGAGGTTTGGATGTGGAAGGTGACTCCATAGACATGCAAACTGCCTGCTGTGCTGGGACTTGGCTGGTGGCAAACATCAGTGAGCTGGCTGCCTGTGGAAATCCTGTTCCAGCGGCACCTCCCCACCGGTATGTGCTGCTGTTGTGCATATGCCAACACACGCTCTTTATTCAATTCCCTCCATTGGTTTATCTTGGCTGCTGACCAAATCTCCACATGCCGTAGCCTACAGCCGGGAATCTGCGAGGGCAGCTGGGGAACAGCATGGAGATTGATGACACAGCCGCACCACTGCCAGTCCAAGAGCAGCGAAACCGGCACCGCCGCTGAGCTGGGCTGGCTCCTCATCACTTCAGGAGGGCTCTGCAGCAACTGCAGCCTGTGAGAACAGAACAACGTGCCCCGTCCCACCAAGGGACGTACGTGACATCTGTAGGTGCTGTGTGGTTCGTGGGCTGTGGCTGCAGCAGGCACGGAAATGGGCTCGGTTTTCGCTCGTGTAGCTGTGCGTGTGTGGGTGAGCATCCTCTGGCTTTGAAGAGCCATCAGTGCAAACCAGCCCCGTGCCGGCAGGAGTTTGTAAAGCACACTGATGGGTTTTTGCTTTATCACCACAAACTAAATGCTACTGACTAAATGACTCCCATAAAATGAGATACATTGCAGTAATAAAGGAAACAATATTTACCAAGATACTTAGAACTCTTATTTTCAATATATATCTTCAAAGCAATTAACTAATATTAGAGTGTTAATTTTCCTCAGGCCTCCATGACTCCAGTGGGAATGGTTAGACCTCTCTCAGTTTACACAATTAAGGTGCAATACTTCAAATCTGCTGCCTTCAACAGGAGCAGAGGTATCAGTACCTGCAATGAAACCAGAGCTCAGAGGTCTTAATCCAAATGCCCTTCTCTGTAAGAAGTAGAAGAGTTGGCAGCAGGACAGAGCTGAGTGTGAGGCACTCCCCGGGCAAAGCCAGTAAGACAAGGCTCACCTCCACAACCACTGGGACCCCACAGCAATGAGCATTTTAACACAGAGTCGCAATGAAGGTTCATTAAACGCTCTGGCTTGGTGCCACGCTAAATGGCTTCACCCTGGCATATGTATGTTGCAACCGGGGGCACTGCCCCTTATTTATACCACAGATGGTTCCAAATCAGCCCAAAACACTTATAGTGATGAAGAATGAGAACTATCCAGAGCAGCATATTGCACAGGAGCACTGGAGTGCGAAGAGGAGCTTTGCTCCCACAGGGAATGTGCTCTTTGGCCAGGTCCAATGACCTTATACAGTTAGCACAAGCCGCCACAGCACCCCTCCAAAATGAGCTGTGAGACAGACTCCCACCTGCAGTCACAGCCTGCCACAGATGCCTGTTTGGCCTCCAAAAAGACCAATGCATACCTGTGTTTATCCCTCAGTAAAAGTAGTGATGCCACAGAAGCTTGTTTCAATGACATTTGGAAAGCAACTTGAGAAGCACTACGCCACATAAACAGCTCCCTCGGTAGGTCTGTCAACAAACCAATTCTCAAACGAAACACTGAAAGTGGAAAATGGAAGCTTCTTCATGGTGGCTTATTTAAACAAGAGCAGAGGACTTGGCCTCGGGAGCAAAAGGGGGACAATTCCCCTCCTCAGAGAAATTTCAAAGACAACTTGGCTATTCAGAGGTGAAAATGAAGTGCTCTTAAAAAAAAATGCTCCCCTCACCCAACACTGTAACTTTAATAAATCCAGATGTCTAATATTTCATAATATTTCAATTCTTTAAACTGTGCCTAGTTTAAAAAAAAAAAAAAAAGGTAAGGACAAAAGCATACTTTATATTCATTAAAGAGTTCACCAAACTGCACAGCTTATCTGGGAGAGTCAAAGGAAAGGGGGGGGAACCTTCAACACCAAAGTACAGACATTTCAAATCATACAGAGCAAATATTGAAGGGCAGTGAAATGTTATGAAGTAGCTGAGTAGAACTGTTTAACAGTCTCAAAGATACTTTAAAACATTTCATTATTGGGAAATCCAAATGTCAAAAAGCCCCAAAATTGGCTTAAATATAAATAAATTTTTATGAGTAAAACTGGAGTTCTTTTATTTGCTGCTTTATTTCCACAGCTTTCAATACACACTCTGCTCTAGTCATGTCGTCAAATTTATCTCTTCAAACAAGAGAAACAGAAATTACATTCTCCTGCATATCAGTGGAAAAGTTCAAGAAAAGCAGGAGTTGCAGCTTTAGGAAAACCATCAAACACACAGAGACCTTTACTGACCACATCAGACATGGTTTTTTAACTGGATCCTCACTGGTATCTCAGCCGTTCAGTCTGAGATTTTTAGTAGCACCTTTCATAGATTTACAGGCACTAAATCTATCAAAGCCTTCTGCTCTTCTTTCATCTTTTGTGGGGGGAAAAAAAAGGAAAAAAAAAGACAAAGAACAACGACACAGAAAAGCTTGAGGCCTCTGCCAGTGAAAGAGAAGACAGTGAAAATAATTCAGCGCTACAAAAAGGCATCTGTATTGACAGAGTTTATAAAAATATGAAAATACAATTCACGCAACAGTCTCAAGACAAGAGATCATTTTTTGCAAGTCGTTCCATGACCTCACCATTGCTTCTTAAATCGCTCCAACACTTTGAGCTTTATGGTTATGAACACAGAGAGATCCCTGCAGGTCTGGGGACAGAGGCAGAACCACAGGGGTTGTGGGCCAAGTGCTGGAGCACAGTCTCACCACCCCTGACCACCAGAGTTGGCTGGTGGGACTGGCGAGCCCAAGTGCTTTTTCAGAACCACCTATCTAGGTCACACTTTGAATGCAAACATGCCACAAGGAACTTAATAGAAATTAATGACTGTGTAAAACATGGTGATTTTGAATTTAATACACAGCATTCCAGTTTCAAAATTTGGGTTTGGATGTCACAGCATTTCCTTGGTTTCAGCTTTTTCTAAAAATGTAAATGTATCACCCTCTCATTCTTAAGAGAAGTTTAATAAAACCACCACAAGACAGTGATAAATAACTTTAACCCTACCACACTGATTTAGCAGAATATTCTTAACCAGACAAAGTCCACAGGAAACAGGTTTCAGACAAGGCAAAACACATACTGATTTCATCAGCAGCACAATAAAGATCAGAGATGGTGGGACCTTTTTATTGTCAGCTCATCTGGTTTTTGGTTTTTCAAAATGCTACCATAAAAATAATGTACAAGTTCTCCATCATTACAGTGAAAATGAGAATAACACCAAACGAGTCACTGAGCTGACCACTGGGCAAACACTCAGGAAAATCCGGTCCCTTCTCTCCTTTTTTTGATAGAACTAGAACTCCTCAGCAACTTGCTAATCACTCACTTCCTAAATCCCAACGGGAAGCAGCAGATGCAAAGGGAGCCGTCCAGAAGATGTGCAGCTCCTCCAAACAAGACCTCACAGCAGAACACACTTATCTCTGCAAAGCCTTTGTTTAACCATCCCAGCTGAAAACACATGCAGAAGACAAGCATTTACAAGTAATTTAACCTAAAATTCATCTGGGGTTTGTTAGTTTTTGCTGGAAACAACATTTGGCAGCCATGCCCAGTCTCAGCGACAGGTACTCCCGATAACACGAAAGGCTGGCAAGATTTTCCATGGCAAGCTTTAATGCAGTTTGCTGGTAATCTTTTTCCAGAAATGCTTTTCTCTGTCACTTCATGTAAACTTCATATCAAGTTTTGTAAACTTCTATTTAGTTAACTCAAGGAACTCAATTTAGCAAAAAAAACATGAAAGAAATATATCCATGAAAAGCTGAAGGAGGAAGGGAGTGAACAATTTAACCAATGAAAGCTCATGTGTTGACCAGATTTGCACTGTAAGGCTAATCACTGAAGAAAGCACCGAATGGCGAAATTCACTCATCATAAACTTCAGAGATTTCAAGAACACACTTGACAGACTCCATCACTATTCACTCTGGAACATCTTGAAGTGTTAGGCTTGCCAACAAAAATAATTACATCATCAAGCCTTTATACCAAGCTACGGCTTGAATACTTAAAGTAACTGCAGATTTGAGTACAGGGTTCAACACAAAGGCTGGTGTCAGATCAGCAAGAAATCACACACTTGTATAGCTGAGCACTGCAACTGACTGCATTAGGAAAACAAACATTAACGTAACAATATATGATTTAACAACTGCCCCCTTAAAAATCCATCAGTCATTGCTGATGTCCCCAAGTATTCCAAGGGTATCCTACTCAAAATGCAAGACCAGCGAAGGGCAACAGTTGGATTCAATGCTGGAGGACAATAAGGTTAGCAGACTCCTGCAGAGGAAAAAATGTAATTAAAACACAACTTCCATCTTAGAAGAAATTATGCAGTTTATACAGTAATTGGCTGTAATTCACAGTCAACTGGGATAATTTCACCAACTGAAAAGAGGGTATTTGTGCTCAGCATCTTAAACAGGATTCACTAATTAAAAAAAATTATCTAGAGCTCAAACTCTTGAAGAGTAAAAGTCTTCAACTCAAAATGTTATTCCTGCCTTAACATACAGGTAAGAAAGCTATAAATCCGTGAAAGGTGCAGACAGACCAATAATGTTAGGAGCAAATATATCAGAAAAACCTGCATATAGCATAACATCAATTGATAAGGGATAGAAGGATTTACTCCAAGGCTGTCTCTTATCTGTAGAGTTACCCAGAAAAGAGGGTAGAAACATTTTGCAAGCGTGGTAGGAATTAAGCAGAAGAAAATGGGAGGGGGGGAACCCTGGAAGGAGTGGAAATTACACTGGAAGTTCTGCAAGCACAGGTGGCTTTCTGGAGTAGTTCCTCCTGATCCTCAGCCACACAAGTAAAGAGAAAACTACATCATTAGATCCTGCCTGCAGAAATACGGACACCAAAAAGCTGCAATTTTGCTTGTGTGATGGAATCTACCCTTGGGGCTTTCTGCTGGTCAGGCTTTGCAAGCTGACAGCCCCACCAGCAGAACTTGGTAGCACCAACACAGCTTTGGCCCTGCCCTACACCTTGTCCTCAGCAATCAGGGGCAGCCACTGCGCCATCGCACGTGCGAAAATACAGCCAGCCCATCTTGCACCCCTGGAAACACTACTCATAAAAAAATTGCCCACGATCAAGCACACGGAGGAACAGCAATAATCCTGTCCCCTCATATAACCGATCTTGGCTCAAACAAAGGTTTTACAGAGCTACGCTGCAAACTGAGGGATACTTGGAAGTCATGAGACGCTTACCAATTAGAAATGAGATGTGATGTGAAGGGATTCCTTCTTTTCTGTTCTTACAATTTTTATGTTTCTTTAAATATTTTACATACACATACCATCTGTCTTTATTGTAAGGTTTTAAAATATAAAGGCTAACTTTAAAAAGAGAGTGAATTTTTAAAGCTATGTACATCCCCCTATACAGCAAAGGCAGTCTATACCTTATAATATACTGCATCTACTAACAATCCACTAGTGTTTAAGTGACCAGTGTGAGCATGACCTGGACTAAAATTAAACTTCACAGCCCACTATTACATGGCTGACAAAAATTGCACATATTTTAACATAAGCACTAAATTCAAATCAAAGAATCCTAAAAACTCAAAAAAAGATGCACACGTGCAAGAAAACAATTGTACTCATCAGTATAAGGGTAACAAAACATAAAAACAAATTAATACTTTTTGGTTGGTAATTCAAAAGACTTATACTCCACACACAGCTCAATCAGAAAACACAATTTTTTGCAACAACTTACTTAACTGTACGCTCAGACCACATCAAAGGAAAATTAAAGTCACAAAGTCATGTATTCTAAAATTAGGAACTGCCAGATTAAATTTACTGCTGTAATCATAATTTTGTTCTCTTGTGCATGCCCATTGCCACATGGTTTTATTCCACTGCTAGTTTTCTGGGGGCTGGGTTTGATTTCCATTCGGGGGTTTTCTGGGGGTGGTTTTTCAGTGGTTTTGTTTGTTTCGGGTTTGTTTTTTTTTCCCCACAAAGCTAAGAGAGATCTGCAAAAACTACTGGAAAGTTGGAAGGGAAACAGAAATAACAGGAGACTACAGTGATTAGTCCATCATTCTAGAGAAAAACAATAACAAAGAAAGAAAAAGAAACCCGAACACCTGCTGTGTTTCCTTGTCCTCCTGTCACTGAGATGGATGGCTTCACATCAGTGTGTTTCCAATGTACAGTCAGCCACCTTTTCTCTGGCTGAATATCTACAGAGCTGTACCTTCTCCTGGGACAACCCCCCTCCCCATATTTTCCATCTGTAACAGGTAATATTCCAGGGACTCTGGAAACATACGACAAATCTGCTTTTGTGAAATACTGCTCTGCAATGCCAGAGTTTTTGTTCACCTTTTTTTTTTTTCCTGTTCGACTATAGGACAGTCAAACACCCAGCACAACCCAAAAAAGGAAGCATCTGAAACTGCATTTCACACTTTATTTGCTCAGCTTTAAAACGATAACCCCTCATTAGAGGAACACCTCATTAAATAGCCCATCTGGGTCATTGTGCAAGTTCCCTGCTCTAACAGGCAGCACAAAACTCTGGAGAATTCAGGGCCGGTTGATGTCCAAGAGCTTTTTCTTTGCTGCACTGAGTAAAGATTTGTCTGCCGTCTCTAAGGACCCTGACAGCAAGAGGTTGGGAGCCTTCAGTTTGTTCTCTCCATCATTAAATCTCCAAGGGAACGCACTGTCTTTCACTATCACCAGCATTAGCACTTCCTGGTGACTATGAATTTGGTTCCTTGAATCACATGACACAGCTCTCTTGCTAAAATCCTCTGAAGGAGCTTGCTGACTCCTTCTAATCCCAGGTAAAAATGTTTGCATTATTACAAGTTATTTAAGAAGAGCTTTACAAAGCACAGAGAGCACAAGTTTCAAGGACGAGGCTGACCAACAGAATAGCGTGATGAGCATTACAGCACTGCTGTGGTAATTTTTTAACACCTGAAGAACCACCTGTGGGTTCCTACATCCCAAATCTTGTGTCTGAGGTCAGAAGCAGGGTGACTGAATCTAGACTGGTGTTTCTTCAGCCATTTAATGATCCTCTCTGACCTTCCCATAGGATCAAAGGCACAAACTTCACCTTGCTGAAACAACAAAAATCTGAGAAGGTGCAAGACAAGAAAACAAAATGTCCTAACGGCATTTCTTTCCCTGAACGCCACCAATGCCCCACTTGTAGTTCCAAAGACAATAGACATTAAACTGCCCCTCTGATCACCTTCCATGTGTAGCTGCAAGCTCAGGAACTCTCAACTCAATATGAAAAACAGACCATGTGAACACTGAAGGTTTCATAACCCTAAGAAGGTAAATGCTTCCAGACCAAAAGGTGCTTACACTACAATAGACCTTTATGGATGTATTTAGAGCATGCATGTAGTAAACAAAGAACCTAAATATCAGAAAAACTCTTGACTGGACTCCTGGAGTACAAAGGAATTTCTGGAGTCCAGTTTCCTGGTGGAACAGCAGCTGAATGCTGCTCCAGTTCTGGCACACGTGCATCAGGACATCAAAAAAGCCAAAACTGACACGAACAGCTTTGAAAGTAGGAATAAAACAACACCTTGCTTAACTAGACAGGGAAGCATAACTTAAAACTCCAGCTTGAGATTCAAAGCATCTTAATAAAGCAGCACACACATACGGAAAAAGCAAAATGCTTTAAACCTTAGAAAGCACCTCTTTGAAAACTCTCTGTTTCCTAGAAGATGTACTTTGACCCCCATCTTTTATGACACCTTACTTTCTTTTGCTGTTTTCTTTTTGATTCAGAGGGAACAAAAGAAACATGAGTGGCTCAGCCTTGGAGAGAATTACCCACATTACTGGTCTTTTTGCACCTCAACAGCCTGCAAGAGTGAATACCCCAGATGTTTGCCATCCCTCCCTCCGGCTCAGACAACAGTTCATCCTCTCCTGGCTCCAGCTGTGTCTCCAAGAGCCCAAGTGCACCAGTCTGTCTCCGTCTGCTCATGACGGCTCCTGGATGGAGACGGAGTCACCCAGCCGTGCACATGGCCAGGCTCTGCAGCTCGCAGGGGTTGGGGAGCAGGCAGGCCTGGCAGGCTATCACCGGGCACTGACACCAGGGAGCAGCTGGCCCCTGGCGGTACCTGTGCCTCATGAGCCACCCAGCAGTGCAATATGTTGCAAGGCAGGCGAAATCCTCCAAGTTAAGAGGTGTTTTCCTCAGCTCACAGAAGACTGAGGAGGACATTCATTAGCTGACCCGTCCACCCATCAGCTTCGTAATCTGCAAAGGCAAAATACTGCTGAGCATTCACATTAGCAGGAAGTCTAATGAGAGTAAATGCTGGGAGCATGCCTCAAGAAAACCAATTTCTTCTCCTAATTTGGACAAGGTGAACCTGACAGGAAGATACTGCAATTATACTTACTCTGTCATACATCCACACTTAGGGCAGATGGAGGCTGCTGGCTTTAAACTTGAGGCTGCTACTTTTACAAGGAGTCCACTGCAGGAGACCTCACTCATTTTACAGCAGATGAGGTTTATTCTTCCCTCAGAAGAAGGTCAGGGGAAGGTGAAATACACTACAAGGCACATCCCACACCAGACACATTCCTAGAGCAGGTGAGCAATGGGGGCACCTTCCTAGCACCCACCTTATAGAAATGAGCTTTTCCTAACACTTACATTATCTCGATCGACCAGAGAACAATTTTATACTTCCACCTCTCTTTTAGCCCCTTGTACACCCAAAACAAAATAACTACCCTGACAACAGACAGAATTTGCCTTTATATCTGCACTTATGTGTGAGGCTTCTACTGGCACAGGTATCTCAGCAAGAGGTAACACAAAGTTTAAGGATCTGGTAATTTTAGCATAAAAGTACAGCTGACACAGAACTAGGCAATAGTGGTGCAGGGTTCTGAGGAATATGGTCCTGAATGCCTAAACACTACCTGTCACACGTATTTCCATCACCTTTTGTTTCTTCTTCGGGTACAGAAAAGCTACTGAAATTATCAGGAAACCTGTTTTCCATGCAAACACAAAGGAGATTAACTTAATGAAGAATGGCTTTAGGTGTATTCTGGCTATCAAGAGACAGGGACTCTATTCTCAACGTGAATAAACCCTAAACTTCTAAAATTAACCTCATGAGGAGCACACAGGCTTCCACCCTGAAAACACATGCATATGTATATCTTTGCTTAATTGAACTGTTATTCATACATATAGATGTTTGCAGAGCTGGGGCCTCTATCTCTTTGTATTCAAGTTGCTTGACAAGTAAAATGCAAATGAGGTAATGTGCTGCAAATGCAAATTATGTATTATTGATAAAAAGTTTCCATTTAGCACAGAGGATATAAAGAGAAAATAGTGAGGCCTATACTGAAAGAAAGAAGTGAGAAAATTACAGATTTTTTTTTAATCTTTTACATTTTCTATTTGTTATTCCTCAAAATGGAGCACCTCGCCTTTGTTTGCCAGCTTCAGACTGCCGAGAGATGCTGAGACACTATTCTGCCTATCAAGACATGGTTTTCACGACATTATATCAAAAAATTCCCACAGAAGGCACCGAAATGGGGCGATGGCAAAGAGGTGAGAGAGCCAGGAGAGACTGCTGTGCTCAAAAGCTCTGTTGTGTTCGACCACATATTTTTCTCATTTGTTTAGTCTGAAATTCCTCCTTCAGTGACTCTGGATTTGTTACTTTTTCAGAAGGCCTCGGGAACATCTGGGCTCCATATGGCTCACACCTACTCCATGCCAAATGAAGCTATATTCTGTTTTCCAAACCCTTTATTTCTCCCAGCATTGCCACCAACGGGGTTTTAAATATCTCCACAATGGACTACAACATAACCTCAGAATCACTCAGTTTGTTGACACAAATTCCATGGCGGTGCATTAACTGTGTCTGGGTTAGCCAGCATGTTTTGCCTTGTCTTCTTCATTTTTCTCAAAATTATGATAATACAAAGGAACATACACTGAGAAGGCAGTTCAGCAGTTATGTCACCTGCACTCAAGGAAGCTGCTCCACCAAGATGAAGGAGGGACACAGGTCATCGTGATGGCCCTTGCACAAGGAATTACACATCTGGATAGAGTTAAATTTTTCCTTTGGTCTTTTAATTTTCCAGCTCTTGACGGAGCTACCTTGAGTTTTCTTCCAGGAGGATAATGACTTTTTGAAACTCAAATACTGAAGAAAATGGCATAACCTTATAAAAGTATTTCCCTCTCCCTTGGCTAAAAAAAGAAGAAATACAGCCCTTTTTTGCCCCCTCCCTGCTAAACATTTCTGCATTGCAGCACCTCCCACAGGTCTCTCTCATATCCACCACTGCTGGAAGTGCAGCCACGGGAGCAGTAATAGGCTGAACTGAGGTCAAACCAGTCAAACCCACTGATGCAGAGGTTTTTACCACCTTGATCCTTGACAGAGGGTTGTTTTGCTATTCCTCACTCTCCAGGAGGGATGCAGAGACCCAGAAACACTCCACTAATTATTTGAATACTGTTCCAAATCCAAACGGGATTTGAAATATTGTCTCTGTTCTAGAATAACTGGCAATATGCATTTTTTTCCGCCGCACACCAGGTTGATTCGGATGCATTAATCTCAGCAAGAATAATTGGCAATCTGTATTTTTTCCTGCTGTACATAGGTTTGATTCAGAGGTGTTAATCTCATCAAGGAACTCACTCAGGTTCTTTATACTCAAGGAAATATCAAACCCTGGATCCCAACAACTACTACAATGCATCTGTCAGTGTTAGATACGATATGCTTTTCCCTGAGCCATTACATTTTGCTTTCTCATTAAGAAATATCATCTCAGTATTAAGGCACCAGCCTGAAATGGGAAAGACTGGGGTCTACTTCTACCAACTCCTCAAGGGGCCCTGGACAAGGCAGCTGTGGGAATGTCGAGTCTCCAGTTCTCTCCCGTCCCCCCCCCCCCATATCTGCCCACAAGATACTGGGCTTTTACAGAAAGGGGCTAGTCTTTCTCAGTGCAAAAAATGTGCCTACTGTAACGCAACCAGCAGTAGAACCTTCTCAGTAACATTATAATAAAATCAGTGACAGACACACTAGCACCAAGGTTCAGTTGGTATATGGGCTATTGTCAGTGTTATTGGTGCGACACCGGAACAGGTTGCCCAGAGAAGCTGTGGATGTCCCATCCCTGGAAGTGTTTAAGGTCAGGCTGGATGGGGCTCTGAGCAACCTGGTCTAGTGGAAGGTGTCCCTGCCCATGGCAGGGAGGTTGGAACGAAATTATCTGTAAGGTCCCTTCCAATCCAAACCATTCTATGACCCCCCAGGTACAAGTCAAAATCACAGCTGTTCATCCCAGTATTTTGAACACTGATGGCTCAAGCAAATCCCACCCATGCTCCAGGTGTGAATTTGCTAAGGCAAACCTTAATCTTCACAATCTCTCCCTGTCACTAACGACATAATTAAATTTTGCAGTAATCTTTGCATGAATTTACTGGTGTACAGAAGATTGCACCTTGCTTTTCTTCCAGACCAAGCACCTTCAGTGCTATTACCCTCCTTGCTGATTAAGGATAACAGCACTTAAAGAGGTGTTTGCACACAAGACTATATATTAATAGCGAGTTGCCTACACAGACATGTAGCTGTCACACTGCACAGCACAAGCGCTCACATCGCCCTGGGCATTGCACAGCCCTTCACATGGCCTGTAGCACTGCCAGTGCAGCCTTCACAATGTCACAGGGTGACACTGTGTTCACCCGCAGGTGAACCAGGAGGGCAGTGCATGCCCACACTGTCACATCAACATTCCTGCATGTCACCAGAGGAAAGCCTCGCTGCAGCTCAGGCGGTTTCAGTGGCTTTACTCTTCCCATCTCAGCTCTGCCACTCACCAGATGTGGGACCCAGGCTGTGGTACTGCAGGATGATGCCGCATGGCCACATGCACAGCAAGTGGAGAGGCAGGGAGAGTATGGGGGTTCGTCCTGCTCCAGTCTCCTCCAATGAGCAGTCGAACAGGCTCCAGCAGGGTTCTTCCATGCAGCATTAAACGTCTACAGACGAAGCCCTTGATCTGGATGTCCACTGACCCTTTGCCATGTTTACTCCTTGCTAGGGGCTGCACAAGAAACACTGCTTCACCTCCCCTGCTTTCAGCACCCACAGATCTCCACGACTCTGCTGCTGAGGTTCACACCCAAAAGGCACTGAGTAATCAGGTTGCCATCCAGGGAGACACTTAAGGTGCCTCCTTCAACTCTCCATTGCTATTCACACTTTAGGAGTTTAAAATTTTTGCCAGGTCAGCACTGCAACTCTGACACCCAGTACACCTCTTTACCATGAGCCACGCAAACACAAGTGACGTGCACTTCTCTCTCACTCACACGCACCCCTGTCCTTCCCAAGCACAAACCAAAACAAAGAGCTGTCCATACACAAACATCCCCAAGAGGGAGAACCACATGTGGCAGATGCTACTGCATTGCTTAATGCATCATTTAAAGCCTTTTGGGGACTGTACCGCTGTGATGAGTAATTTGGCTAGAATATTGCGCAGAGATCACACGGTGTGGATTAGGGCACTGTGAAGGTCACTAGCTGGGTTAAAAGCAAGAAAACTCTGTTAAAACCAGGGCTCACTATCAGTATAGATCTTGCACTGAGAATGAGGGCAGAAATGGGCTCTGTAATGCAGACACACTTTCTTTCACTGCTGAGCCTGCCTGTGTATAAAACATGCTGCAGATCTGTTGGAAAGCTGAGGCCAGCAGACCACTGCCTGCTGAAATCCATGTCTGACCCTGGTTTCAACTGCTCTGTCACTTGGGCTGGGTACAAATTCAAATGCAAGGAGGTGAGCAATCACAAACCACGTCTCCACCGTGAGCACCTTTTCCCTGCCCCACGGTGATGCAAACATCACATCTGTAAATGAGATGAGACAATCTTAACTTGCCTCTAACAGAAGGAGTTAACTTTAACAGAGAAGGTCAATAGGGATGGCAACTGCTCAAGTGCCACCTTATTACACAGCTGTAAACTCTGGCCACACATGAACCCAGGCAGAAAGGCAAGTTCATGAATTATGAACAAATACAGTGTGCCAAAACACATCAATCATTATCAGTCATGGACAAGCAAAGTGCCATCAATTCGTAATGTTGACATTTGCACAAAACTTACACAAACAATCAATCGAATCGCATGGCTGACTGGAAAAGGAGATGCTGGGTTTATGTTACTTAACACAAGACTTTTCACTGAATGTGAAATGCTGAAATGCTTTAAAATAAAACTGATGGAGAGTCAGTGCTCTTGTCAAAAGTCAGACAAATGGTCTCTGACCACGAGAGAAAATAGATTAATTTACCAGTGCTGTTGGTGAAAGCCAGGCCAGCAGACACCTCCCTAAAAAACATGTGAAAACCTGAAAGTTTGTTTTACTTGACAGAAAACCTGCACTCTTCTCCCACGGAACAGCAAAGAAAAAGCTGTTAACACAAATACAGGTAATGAATGTCTTAAACGGATACCACAAGGCTGTACAGATTACACAAAGAGCCAGAAGTTGCAGGCTGTCATTCCTAAAATTAGCAGGACTAACAATGTTTTAATTAGCTTAATGAGTTTTGATGGAAAACTTGCTTATTGGCATGTCTTCTTTAAATTACTACTGTCAGCTACTCGACATTATTTAGCCTCAATTTCCCTCATTTTAGCACTACTGAGGGTTGCATTAGGACAGGTTGCAAAATGATCTAGCCTCATGTGTTTTGTGCTACGAACTGCAGAGTTTCCAGCACTCTCTCAGGCAGGAACAAGCATTTCCTGAAAGTGTGTTTTGGGCAGAGTACATTGAAAGAAGAGGAAACTTCTGTGGTTTTCTTTCTCAACCGACACACAAAAAAGACTTCCTTGTGCTTGAGATGAAAAGGGAAGACGTACTTTCCAGATAGCCAAGCAGCCTTTGCTGTAAACACAAGGTAAATGTGGCTCTTGTTCTAGAGGCTATATGGTTACCAACAACGGTTTTTCTTGAAGGTTTTTTTTTAAAGAAGCTGCCATTTATTTGCTTTTGCTCCACGCCTCAGATCTGTCACCACTAGCACAGGCTAGCGCAAAAGCAAACGCAAACCAGTTCTGCAAGGAGCCACCTTGTCGAGGTGCGTGGTCCCCACCACCCAGTAGAGCATCGCGAAACCGCCCCGTGACCCTCAGCAGGGTGACGTGATGCTGTCACAGCCAGCCGGCTGCGTGGGTGCAAGGCTGATGAGACCACACGGATGTAAAGGTCTCGATGAGCTAAGAGAGCATCTGCAATATTTGCTCTTCCGTCGGCACTCCTGTCCCCTTCCGCTACATACCTATAAAATCAGCCACTGACTCAGCCAAGCACAAAAGTATAGACTTAAATTTCAGATAGTAAATACTGATTATAGTCACACTACAAGAATTGTTCTTGTCAAGGGGAGGCACAGGATTAAATGCGAGTGCTTTACTGAATAGATATTTTGATCTCTTTTTTCTTGTACCTAATCCTGCGTCTGACCCAGACCATATGCCCCTGAACATGCAGAGACAAAAGACCCTTCTGCAACCCAAAGATACACCATACACAGAAACAGGCATGTGAGAGAAGGGTTAACTGTTTACATAACATTGGATACAACCTCAGGTTTCATGTCATACTTGAGTGAGATCAAGAGGAACTCTAAAAAACAGAACCCAAACTGTCAGATATTTTCCCTCTCTCTAGGAAAAATAAATTTAAATAGAATTGGAGTGGGGGGAAAGCAAGGGATGTGCATGTGCTGACCAGAGCTGAACAACAGGGTCGTGTTTCTGAGGTTGGGGATGAGGCCCTGGGAACCTCACAGTTTTCCAATTCCATTTTGTGGCAGCTGCAGGACCAGTCAGGCCCCACTCATCAACCTCCTGCCCTGGCTCACAGCTCCACTGGGACTCTCCTCTTTGGGGCTGCATGGCAAATGGAAGATGTCAACAGCATCTCCCAGACTTTTCCCTGGGACGTTGGACCTGGCCATGCCAATGCCTGTGAAAGTAGCACCTGCCCTTTGTCATGGTGCCAACTGCCAAAAGAAGAGCTCCAGGGTCAGGTCACCCTTCATCTGAAGGGGCAGGAAAACTTTGGTCTAGCAGTTAAACCACAGACGTCCATGGCTGCCACGAGGAGGAGGGGTAAGATGCAAGTTCTGTGGGACAGAGAGCAGCTCTTTGCTGCATCCAGCTTGACACAGCAAGTAATTAGTGCATTTCAAGGTCGATACTCTGCAATTGATTTTCCTCTCACTTACCAATGTAAACTGGGAATAATTCCATCACAGTTGATGTAAACATTAGTACAAAATTGGTTTAAGTTGGAAAAGTGCTGGGTTGAATATGTTACTGCATCAAAAAGC
This sequence comes from Empidonax traillii, assembly GCF_003031625.1. Lineage (NCBI taxonomy): Eukaryota > Metazoa > Chordata > Aves > Passeriformes > Tyrannidae > Empidonax > Empidonax traillii. The sequence goes on along the minus strand of NW_020955384.1, from coordinate 711,894 downwards.
TGGTTTCAAAAGAACAGTCTTTATTTCCTTGTAACAGTAAAATTGTTATGATTATCTTTATTTGCTCTAGCACCATTGCTCAGGTTCAGACTGTAATAGAAAGAGCTTTCAAGTCAAATTCAAAGGCCCATAAAAATCCACAAGTTCCCTTCTCATGTACCACAAGCTTTACTTCTGCATAACACCCAGGCTGAAGACATCACTAGCTGTAATATATCCAGGAGCCTGAGAGATCCTCAACCATAAACACCATCATTTTCTCCCGCTTTGTGCTTCTCCCTCAACAGAAATGGAAGTGCTTTACCTATTTTCTCTAAGGATAGTCACAGAGACTCTTCTTTTCTCCTTGAAAGAGACTTCTTTCTGCTTAAGGCACAGCCTCACCAACATCCCATAAAGCAAGAGCTGATATTCCCTACTAACTGTAAGGAAAGTACAGGTCCTCTCCCACACTCAAAAAGTAGGTGACTTAAAATTTTTTTTATATAAAAGGAAGTCCCCACATCAGGATCTGATGCTTGCCTCTCGCTGTGTGCTAATGATGCCCCACACTGCACTTGGATAAGCTCAGAGCTATGCTGGGGTCCCACAGCAAGGAGCAGTAAGGACATGCAGAGGCACTGTGATGGGACTGTGGCAGTGATTCATCCCGCAGGACTGACAAAGGATTTGACAAAATATGGGTTTAACAGTCAGTCTCCACCTCCAAAGCAGGAGGGGAATTTTCTAAACCACTCCACAACAGAATGAGAAAAACTTCCTGATGTGCTTTGAAAAGGAGATGGCAGATTTTCCTGACTGATGCTTAGTGGAGCCGGGACATCTCTGCTGTGTGATGCCCAAAGCAAGGGGCTGCCTGCTTTCTGCAAACACATCCTGCCTCCCACAGCTTGGATTTATCCTCCTGGAAATTTGCCCACAGATGCTGCAGTCAAAAGTTGAAGTCCACAGTTGCCATTAAAAATAGATTTGTTCTCCAGAAGTTTCTAAATCTAGCTGCTATTTTCTCCAAGCTTATAGATGATAGATAATCATGATACTTCTCCTTTTTGTTATGATCATCATCACTGTTTGAGCAAACCTATCCAGTAAGTCCTGAATAAGACAGAACACAAAGCTTGAGCTCTCTATTTGGGTCAAGTTTTTCTCAGTTTAAGCTAAGTATGTAAAAGCATAACAATGCTATCAAATGCAGATCCAAAGCTTAGCAAAACATTAAATTCTCACATCAATTATTATCTCTCAGTAAGCCGACATCTGTGGGATCACTCCTGAGTCTTTTAATTTAGCATGTCTTCTAATTAAAGAAAGATTAACTGTACTTCCAATAATTGCTCCACCTACCTCTGTCAGGCTCAAGCTTCTGTCTTCCAGGCCCCCAGAGAAGGGAGCAACCTGAAAACACATCTACCACAGCTCCTCTGCCACCTGCAGGGCAGCGTGCCAAGGCACCTGCTCCACCACAGCCCTGGTTTCCCCAGAGCCCACCTTCTTCTGAGGAAGACACTCTCCCTGTGGCAGGACAAAGGCTGGATGGAACCATCTCCAAAGATGGGCTTGAACCTTGCTGCTTCTCACAGGGCTGGTGGTAGAAAATTCACTTCCTCCTTCCAAAGCTGTGGTCAAGCGCCTGAACTTGAACGGGACAAATCTCAAGTGTTTGCACTGAAGATTGAACAGGCAACCTTGGATGACTCCACAACTGTCTACTCAAGCCCAACCCTACCCTTAGCCAAAGGGATGTGCTGTCCAACTCTGCTCACCCATTGCACTTTCCTGAGACTCCCTGGAGGTTTCCCCAGCACTCCCTGATCCCACAGCTCAGTTTCCACCTGTATATTTCAGGCACCATCTTCCCAATACGAACACTGAGGGGTTACACACTTAGTTCAGGACCTGAACTGATCAGTAAAACCTATGTAAAAATTGTTCATAGCACCCACAAAACCAGCTAGCAGATGGTCAGCAAACATGCACACAAATACAGAACCACAGCAACTCTATGTTAATAATAAGGTCCCCATATGCAAAATAACAGAGCTAGGAAAGCTACCTCATTTATCTTCATAAGGGAAAGCATCGGTGTTAAATGAGTTCTAGGAGTGCTTAAGGAAGAGTCCAGCTGTCCTGTGGCCCTGGTACAAATCCCACCCCTGCTAATTTCCCAAGGTAATTGGTTTTCTGTCACCTTCCCAGCATGCCATCCCTAGAAGACAATGGTGATGGGACAGCTAGAGCCAACACAGATCAGCAATGAGAGGGTCTGCCGAAATCTCCACTTTCAGAACCATCCTCTAAAAGAGCAGTACCTTTCATACAGTCCTTGGGGGACATACACCCACTTCCCAGGCCAGTCTCTCCCACGAAGTGTGAATATTCAAGCCTTATCTGCCTGCCAGTGAGACCTCTCATAGGTGGCACGCACAAAGATGGGAGAACTGCTACACCTGAGGATAAGGGTTCACTGTCCACCTGCCTGTAGCACAGAGATGGCAAAGCCACAGGCAGCACAGGCACCCCCATGCACACTAGCTTCAGTGGCTGCAGGTGATGCACAACCCTGATGGATGAGCAGGCTTTTCCCCATGCTGTCAAAGGGCCAGGAGCACATCTGCTACGCTCAGCCTGCACCCATGCAGCTTTCTGCAGCCCTCCACCCTGCTCAGCTTGGTTCACCGGGAGATTAACTTTCTCGACAAGAAGCACACAGAGATGGGGAGAATCCTGCAAGGGGATGCTGGGAAATCTCCTAATTACAAACTAGGAGCTGGAGCCTGGATGCTGGGAGCAGCTGTGCAGGTGTTCATGCTCAGGTGGTGCAAGTGTGGCATTTTAGCAGGTTTTGCTCCTACCCAAACCTGCTGCACTCTAACCCATGAGCACACTGGGCTCAGCCTGCAGCAGTGCATGGTCCCATCCCCTCACTGTGGGGGCATCATGGCTTCCTTGGACTTATGGTGTGAGCTGATGCTCGACTACCTCCCCATCAGCAGAGGTTGCCCAGGCTCACCCTACCTCCACCACTGCCGAACTCTGCAGAGCTTCTGATGTACAGTTTTCTGAGACAAGCAAGAACAAGCTAAAATCAAAACACACTCAGAAGTTTTTCTACATATAGCTTCCTAAGAACACAGTGGCTAGCCAGCCCAGGTATACCCAGTTCTTCCAACAGAAGGGATGAGAACATGTCTCCCCACCCTGTGCCACAACAAGTTGGAGATCTGTAATAATCACTTAACTCCACCAAGTGCAATAGACCTTATTCTCATGAAAGCTCATCCAAAATGAGTGATACACCCATTCCACTCCAGAGAATTTGATACTGGACCATTTTTTAATTTCTTCATAAAAGAGACACTTGCTCACTCTCATTCAAAATCGAAGAGCCACTTCATCAAACACTGCTTCTCCTCTACAGAAAAAATTTGCTGAAGGCAGAGAGAGTTCACGTTGGATCTGCTGGAGCCTTTTAGTGTGACACTGGTACGTCCACTGGTCATGGGGCTCATATTTGCAACACCATGAAATACCACCTTCTCCCTGCCACCCACCAGTGCTCCTTCCCTTTGCATTTTATCTGAAGCTCATTGATACAGTGACTTCACTTCCTTGTGACATACCTCCTAGACCAGGCAAAAGCTCAGTCACAGAAACAACAAAGGTAGGCTGTGACTCACTCCTGTCCCGTGTGGAAAAAGACTTTATTATTCCTGCTCTTCTTCCTTCTCCACCCACCATTTCAAAAAAGCCTGCCCATATAATGCGTGAGGCTCAGTGCAGCCCTGCTGCCGGCAGGGCCAGTCCTCAAGCACAGATTACCTTGGCTCACAGACAATGGTCTGCAAAGACAAGTTTCTCCACAGCAGTTTAAAATCCGTCTTTCTGGGCGGTTTCCCTGCAAAGCTCAAGTATGAGCCTTTCTTATGTGGGAAAACAGGGCTGCTACAAGCAGACAGCCCCTAACTACAGCATTTTAATTAAGGGCTCAGTCATGTTCCAGCTTGTACAGTAACAGCGTGTAAAACAATCCCTTTAAACACCTGCTCGTGGTACCTACCTCGGTGTAGCGGTGGGACAGGGAAAGGGAGTCTCTGCACTGCCACAGCTCCCCGCACCACCCACCCCTTCTCCTGCATCACCTGCCAAAATGCAGAGGGCTGGGGGACAGGCTGGGAGTAAGGAATCAGCCCTGTCCCCATGGCACCACTCTGCTTGTTTCACCTCAGGGACTGTCCTCTGCTGCCACAGCCTCCTCAGGCGTAGGGGAGACCTGGGAGACCATGTGAACCAACTGCTCTTGCTTCACCTCTGCCACAGCTTCCGTCCAGCTTTGCACACCGGGATGAGTGGGCAGAGGGACATCATCCCCAGAAGGCTTCTGCACAGAGCCACCTCACTCCTGTCAGGAAGGGGAGTCTGTCAGGATGCTCCCAGTCCTACCAGTAACACCACACTGTTCCCCGTGACTTAAATGGGATGTCTGGGTGCTGGATGGGCAGGCCTGTGTAAGTCATCTCAGCACCCCAGTCTGCAGAGAAATAAAATAAACCACCCAGTCCTTTAAAAAAAATAAACAGTAGTAACAAGAAATGGAACTTTTTCTCTCTTTAAAAAACAAACAAACAAACAAACCCCCAAACAACCAAACAAAAACCTTAAAAAAACCCAAACAAAACAAAAAACCAACCAAAAAAAAAAAAAAAAACAAAAACAAAAACAAACAAACAAAAAAAACTTATTCTGCAGTGACAGGTATGAGTATCACACTTAATAGTTAGGAAAAAGAGTCTGTTTTATCCTACAGGCACAGTATTTGGAAGGGCAGGCTAGTCAGCTTCAATCTACACCACTGTCACTGGGAACAGCATCACCTCCACTCAGGGCATCTCCTGCAGTGGTGCTGGCCAATACTGAGGTCAGTACCTTACTTATTTTTTCAAAGGAGGGGAGGGGGAAAAAAGAAAAGAGAGATAAAGGTTCATCTTACCTTGTAACTACTGGCACAGAGCTTGGGACTCTTATCACACGCTCGCTAAAGACAGTGAATTCATATTTACAGGACAATTTTCATTTTCTTACTCTGCTCAAAGCACAGTGACTCCTCCTCTATATCACTTAGCAACTCCTACTCCTCAAGACCCAAATCAACCTGTCCAATTTTTATTTTTCTTTTCTTTCTTTTTTTTTTTTTAATTTTTTTTCCCTAGTCTTGGAAGTCTAAAAAGACAAAAGGAAACAGTTGACAGAAGAACTTAATATGGAAATGTGCGACCGCGTTAATCAACATGAAGAGCTCTCAGACATGAAGTTCTGACAAGGGGACTTGTACAGACTCCAGTATACTGTTTCAGACATCCGATGGATACTGAATGGGCTCAGGGGGTTTACACTTCACATGCCTGGATTTGAATTTGAAGGTGCCATTCCTGGCCATGCATTCCACATACCCTAAATCTCCCACTGCTAGACTTCCCTGATACCACATTTTCCCTGGTGCTGCAGCACCAGGATAAAATGTGGCAACCCCAATCACTGCCTATTTCTCTACAAGGCCTTTTTTATCTGTTTGAACTTGCAGTCCAGGGGAAAAGCTCAGATTATAAAAGCTTGACAGTGGAAATCTATGCCTTAGTTGTGGTAATCTCCCTCTGCTCTGTCTTAACTGCTCTTACCCATAGCCAGACCAGAATACAGCCATATAAAGATCCAAAACCCTTAACCAGGACAAGGGCAAAGGCCATCACAAATGCTTTGGTGAAGCTGAGCTAAACACCATCTTTTATTCTGTGTTATAACATTGCTTTGTCATTCACCAGCAGCCAGGAATGATGCTGCTGCTTCCCTCAGAAACTTGCCCCAGACTGAAAATTGTAAAATTGCAAAATCCTTTCTGTTCTAACCCGTCTGAATATAGCCAAGTTTCACTGTGAGGTTCAATCCATTAGCTGATTAAAAGCTATAGATCACGCTGTCTTGGACACATTCAGGCCATTATGAATAAGACCTGTCAGAAAAGCTTCCAGCACAACCGGTGTCTTTGAAATTGCTACAGCTACAGTTAATAAAACTTCATGTTCAATCCTTCCTCAATCCTGCAATACCAACAGGCAAAGAATTTATGGTATTCTTTGAAATTACATATTTAGAAGTGAGTTACAGGTATGGAAACTTTAATTCTCAAACAACAACAAAAACAGCATCCCTAAAGAACACCAAAGCATTCTTGCAGTGACAGTCTGCTTATGAGAATTGTACTAAAAAAAATTAAAAAAAAAAAAATCACTGATTAATTCCAGGGCCAACTTGCAGATTTAGTTCCTACAAAGAAAAACTTTGAAGTTTCTCTATAGACAACTTTCATATCCATCTGTTTACCCTCATCACTCCTAGAAAAACATCAAACACCCCCCTAACCAATGCATCTAACTATTACTGACTGCTCTTGAAAGCCATCAGTTTCAGAGAGTAGGATTTAAAATTAAAAAAAGAAAAATAAATCAGGATACGTAACAGCTTTTCAAGCTTTGCAAATAAATGCTGACTGCCAAACAGCAGCCACTGATTTTGAGTGTCACTACAAGAGTTCTTTCTAACTCACCTCCCCATGTGCCAGGATAGCCAGGGCACTTCCCTCATGCTTAAAATTCAGCTCTACCACTAAGGGTGGGGTGGGAACCTGCACGGGTCTCGGAGGCCCCATCTCTCCTGTCCTAGCACCAAAATACCACTACCTGTAGCTAAATTAGGTGAACTAATTAGGAGAATGCAACTGGACTTTGAATGTTCCCCACTGTGGCTTCTGACATCAGTTCTGTCTTGATAGGGAGAGAAGAAAACCACTGTGTCTCCTCTGCCCAAGAAATTTCCCCCTCATTTCTGTCAAGTGAGAACTCATTCCTTACAAAAACACCCTATAAATGCGCCTGGACATGTTTCTGTCTTTTTGGTGTGTCGTGGAAAGACCCTATTACTGGAGATTTACAAGACTTCCTAAGGGCTCAGCAAACCTTCTCACTCCTGCAAAATTTGTACAATAAATAAGTCAAGATTTTTCATCTGCACATTAAAAGGATATTTAAGCACTTGCCTCATAGACCGGCAAAACCTAAATCTTGTCCAATTGCTAGCTGGGCATTATTTACCTAAATATTTATCCTTATTTGTTTCAAAGGATCTTCAAAAAGGCTGTACGTGTTCCCAGTGTATTCAACAGTCAGGGCCATGAAACAAATCGTTTATGCAAATATTTTTTGCTCAGTTTACATCTGCCAGCTAGTTGCCGTGTCCCAATCCCAAACTCACCAAGGCAGAGAAAAGCACTTGTAATTATTTATTACTCCTTTTTCACCTGTCATTCTGTATGAATGGGTCCTTATGAGTATTTGCAAATGTTATGTGACCTTGTGAATAATTTTATTGTAGGATGTTGAAAAGCAGCTTTTCAGAGTGACAGGGAGTCATTTACAATCTACATAGTCTGGAATATTATTTAAGTACAACTCCACACACATATTGGTGTTCTTCACGTGGCATTATTTTTAAACGTATACTTATTGTTAAAACGTCTTCCCTTTCCAGACGAGAAAAAAAATACAGGAGAAAAAAAGCATTATTTTTAACCACAGCTACATTAGTTCTTGAAAAAAATCTTATTCCACAAAATACTCTGGGCCTTACTACTCCATTTAATGAACAGCTAACAATAAAGTTATCACATGTTGTCCACCGTGAACATTAAAGAACTTAAATAACAATAGTCACCCCAACTGATAGATCACAATCAAAATATCTAAAACTTTGTCTGATGAAACCCTGATGATGAAGTGCTTCTCCAAGAAAGGCACTTAGAGCTACAGATTACGAGCAGCATTTATTTACTTCAGAAAAATGAGGGAGTTTTGAGGTAACAGAAGGGTGAGTTTAACCCTTTCGTGTTCTTCAGTTCCTAAAAGCTTTCTAATGACACCACAGGTGCACAGTTCAGTTGAATGCCCACCAGCATTTGCAGAGACCTCATAGGTCTGTAAAACTGTAAACTGCCAAAGACAGTTTGGAAATTACCACACAAATGGGCTGGGAAGAAAAGCAACCATTCCACTAAATCCCCTGAGGGACAGGTCGGGTTAACTGGAGGTCTGACTACCACAGACTTTGAAGGAGAATCCTGAGTTTACAGATCATGAGACGTTTTGACATTTAGGGTTCCCCTTCCCCCTCACACCCCCATTATTTTTATGTATGAATACTATCACGATGAACTGCTGTCATCTGAAACTGGAAACAAAACATAGAATTTACCTCAGAAGGAAACAAGTGATCACCAGTACTCCTAAAAGCCTTGACCTTCAAAAATAAGAGCCTGATTTCTTAGGGCAGCAGGACTGTGAAATAAGGACATAAGGAATTAATAGAATGGGAACTTGACTGATAGCACCAAGTCTACAAAAGAAAGTTTTCAAGACTCATGAACTATTTCAGTCAACCAAACATGCTCCTTAGTAGAACTCATACATATCTAACAAACTAGTGTTACCCAAAAAAAACCCAAATCTGTGCCACCTGCACTTGGAACAAAAAAGTCAGGTAACTGAAGGATATACTTTGATGAAGACAGGAATTATCAAAGATCTGGACCTGCAAGTGACGAGTGAAGTGACCAGATTTGCTCTGAGGTCAGCAAATATATCAAAGGTTGCCACAAATAGAAACAAACTGATTTGTTCTCCACAATGACAGGGCACAGAATAGGAACTTATGGACCCAAACTGCAGCAAAGAAGATCTAATTTAGGCATTAGGGAAAGCTTTTTTCCAATGGTAAAGATAACCCTGGGCAGGTTTGCTGAGGAAACCTGTGGAATTTCCCATGTTGAAGACTTTTGCAAACTGAAAAGGCAAACTCTGCCAGAAATGGCAAAGACAGCCCAGCAGGTGTAACGGGGTAGACTTCTGAAATTGTTCCCTGAGCTATTCTTATGAGTTTATGACAGATTCCTGGACTGAGAAATGGTGAATGCCACTATTAAGACAGAGGAGTTCCTGCCATTTGTGGGAGAGGACAGGAGGAAGGACAATGCTGACTGAAGGCTGGAAGGACACCATTTGCCTTCAAAACTCTCATTGTTTGGTATTACTTAGACTCAAGATGGCAAACTCATGACTCCATTATCACATAAATGGTTAGCCACAATATATTCATTGCTTGTGTAGTGCTAAACACAGACATATTATTGGCGAAAGAATACAAACATGATTTTGACAAAAACACAGAAAAAAACATCCTTTTGCCTCAGGACCCCAAAGCACATCAACCAGGCTCCCACTGCAGGTGGTGACATCCCCACTTTACACAGAGAGGTGAGGCAGACAGAGCTTGGTTTTCTTCCTGTAGTCAGGTCACAGTGATGTGAGGTACAGATACCTCAGACAAAGTGCTCACAATCTTCCCATCCTCCCAGCACTATTTTAACTGCCATGAGATTTCCAGCTGATATAAATCCATTGACTTCTTAATGACTATGTGAGGTCACAGAGCATCTTACCTAAACTGAAGAACAGCACAGACTCCAAAGGATTGAAAAATAACTCACTGAGGAAAAACATGGGTCTGAAATTATCTGACAGAAGACCTGAAGTGGCTGCCAGACACTCAGCAAGCTCTGGAACTGCATTGCTTCCAGATTCATACGTCTGTGTCTTGGTTTTTTCCACTAAAAATGCGTGTTTAGAAGACTAGAAAGCTACCATTCATGAACACAGGAACTGAGGAATTTTATTTTCTTTTTTTTTGACCATATGAGCAATGTTTCGGCTACTTCTGCCTGCTATTTTGTATTAGAGGACATTTATTTTTAAATAAATAAAATGAAAAATGAAAAAGAATTTGCCGTGTAGGTGCATCTATAGAGAGGTCAAATAACATTTACACCCAATTTAATCCTAAAATCACAAGTACATTTCCAGGTGAAAGGAATGACAGCACAGTTACCTTTGCAGTAGCATCTGCTCCAAGCACTTGCTCATGTTGTTTGCTGTCCCCAGAAAAGAAGACAATACTGCTCCAGTGCAAACGGAGGCTTGGGAAAGGAGATAACACCCCAAACCATCATTTCTCAGGCTCACTATAGAGCTGGTACAGATTTGATAAACCAGCTATTGAAACACTCTGACAGCAGTCAAAAAGGAAATTTATTTCTGGAGTCTCATTTCCAAGTTTATGAAATATGTTGGACTAAAAAAGAAAAAAATCATTCCTTGCACACCAGCAACACATTAAAAAAGACCTTTTTGTTGTAAAGTGTTGTAAGTAAGCAAGGTCACTCACTGCCAGATGTGGCTTCCCGCTTAGGAAGACTTTCCAGATGATCCCAAGGTACGAGCCTTGTCACCAGAAGCTTTATAAACACTGTGCTGAAGAAACACTGAACCAATGTATTAAGGTTTGTCAAAGACTTAGTAGCATGCAACGCATGCCTTGTGTGACAATGCTCAGCTCTGGGCCATTCCTGGAAGACATCACCTGCTCACACTGGGTACCACTTTACGGTTTTGAACACAGGTTTTGGCAAGATCCCAGTTCTCGGGCTCCTGCCACCTACCAACAAATCCTCATCCAGCTACTCCATCCAAGTCTCTGTATGCAATGTGGCCACCATCCTCCTAGGCAACCAGCTTTCTGGTCCAGCATTCCTTAGCACCACCTTTCAGCAGCAGGCTCTCAAATGCAGACAGATTGCTCCCCCGTTTTTATTCCTGAAGGCTTAGCCTCTGATGTCTTATTTTATAAGCACGCCTGTTAATGTCTTCAGATTAGCCGTCTGAAGACATCTTCAATACTTTTCAATCCCTAGATTGCCCACAGAGCTGTTATTTTTGTGCCTGTTTTAGCTGCTGGAGTTATCTGGCAACATATTTATCTAAAACTTTCTCCGATCTGGTAAGGTATTACTGCGTGCTGCATTATTTGCTACAACGTACCCACAAAGTATGGATTTCTCTTATATTTCCTCTTCTTACCCAAGGGATCAACTCCTGCCAACATGGTAAAAGACATTTTCCTGTCAAACCACTGGATATGGATACACCAATACTATCCTTCAAGGCAGTTCCCAAGGTTTCTGAGTTGGTTAAGGTGGAGCAGCTGCTTATTAAATTTTTTTTTCCCCAACAAAAATACTTTTGCAAGGTGAGAAATAAATTTAGTTTACCTTTTTGGGAGCTTTCTGCATTTGGTAAGTTGGAAGCTTTACAGGCGCAACTAGCAGCAGGGAAACTCGACATGGGACACAATGGACTGTACAGAACATATTTTCTACTTCTTTCCCTTATTCTTTCCTTCCTCACTCCCATACACCTCTTAGCTCCTCCTTACAAGTGATGGGGTGGTAGATGATGAGAGAGGTCTTCCTGAATCTCAGAAACTAATATAATGCTCCTGAGATAAAAACATCTCAGCAAAATGGCTCAGGTTAAGTACCGTTAATTATTTAGAGGAAAGCACCAAAACCATTCCAATGAGACCCAGTTCTATTATCCTCTCACAGCTACCTTTGCTAAGGAACTTCCAGAGCTCTTTACTCTGTGTACCTGAAATCTTCTCTACAGGAAAATGATTAACAAAAAAGCTCCTGAGTGCCTGTCTGAATACTGCAGCTCTGGACCACCTACAAAGATGTGGCACTTTGTGCCCTGGGGCTTTTCGCTTCCTCTCAGTTGCAGGCATACACCGAATACAAGAAATTTATGTACAAGTTTGTGTTTTCCATCATTCTTGCTCACCTTCTAAAGGATGCTGCTGTTATATGTGCTGGTTTTAGACATCAACTCAACATTAAAAAATGAAAATAAGCTGACAGTTAATTTAGTTCAAGTTTTCATTGCCTGCTCTAATGGACTGTATCAGTTCTCCAAGTCTGACTTGCAGTACAGAATGTGGTGACTCCTGAACCTACTCCTACATCTATAAAAGGCGTATTATAACTATGGACACATTAATACTGAGCATACTGCTAGCCATGGAAAACTAAAGGCAATATACTGAAGAAATCACCTATGAATGAGATATGATATAATCATGTTGGCATTTTTATGAATGACAATTCATCTGCCTCTATCCTAGACATACACAAGCTTTGATCAGGTCAATCAATCTGTTATCAAACATAATACCATTATTTGGAGTTTCAACTAGCAATGAAGATTAGGTGAGTATCAGTTTAGCTTTTTATGTAGTTACATATCATTAATTTTCATGCAAAATGTTACTGGATAAAAAGTCTATACGAATGCCTCCCTTTGGTGGTCTTTCATGGTGCTGCACCTTACTTTTCACTTACCTAATACGGCTTTACTCACTGCTCAGGCAAACATCTGTTTATTTTGAATGCAACTATTCATGTTGAATGTCCATTTGAAGATGTCTCCTACCAAACCTCTAGACCTGAAATAGGTCAACTAACTAAAGTACAGGTCAGAGTCAGATAGCAATTTTTCAAGGGCTCTGCTCAGTGATTTTCTTGGCTATCCTCTCACAGTTGAAAATACCAACGACAAGATTTCAGACCCTAACAAAACATAACTCAGCAATGGGGTTTATATTAGGAAGCTGCAAAGCCAAAAACAGGCCAAAAGAGAATCATTACTCTTAATTTATTAAATCAACAGCATAAGCTACTTGGAGAAGGCCTGTGTTTCGTATGACACCTGCACTGAACCTTATGGAACTGCACCTCAACTTCAGCAGGGTTTCTCTGCAATGTCACATACAAAACCAACACCACCACCAGCAAGAGACTGGTAATGTCTACGGCACATCTTACTGCTAATTCTGCAGTCTGGAGAGTATTAGCCATCCTCAAACATTTGAGCTGCAGTAAGATAATGCCAGGTACTTCAACAGTAGCTAATTTCTCAAAAAGCACAGCTAACATCACTGTTCTCTAAAGCTCTTCCCTTCAGATACCATCTATTTATACACACTCGGGGAGCAACTCTAGAAAGTAAACTACAAGATTCTGCTTGCCACGGTGAGGGGAGAAAAAGATGACTGGAAAGCATGCTCTGATTTGAAAACCTGTGTTTTCCTGTCTTAGCATGGGAAATTGGAAGAGAAAGACATACAGCCATCAGCACACCCATCCTGCCCGTGTTCCCACATCCCACAGCTGCGGCACCCCAGCTCCTGCCTCACAGGATGCCCAGTCAGGATGGATCTGTTCCCTGCACTAGTCTGCAAACAAGACTTTCCAAAGATGACCCCACAGTTTCTGACAAGGTCTCCCTTGTTTGTTCCTGGGTTATCAATGGCCTTCTGCGACAAAATGCCTTTCCAAGCTCCGCCAGCTAGTGCAATACCTTTGTGACCAGTTCACTGGTTACAGACCACAGCAGCTCCCCTTTGTACCTCAACCCTGCCACATGTGCTAGAAAAGCTGTCCCCACAGACTCTTTAATAAGAACAAGCGATGACTCACTGAATTAAAGCACCCTTACTCCTAATGGTTACAAATTTAGCACACGACTGCTAAGTTTTTGGCTGAGCTTCAGCTTGCCCTCTGATTTTTAACCAGTCTTGCAGAAAAGCATCCTAAACCGATGCTTCACCCCACATCACCCTTGTGGGCAAGCGATGGGAGAGGCAATGGGAGGAGGCTCCACAGAACCCCCACAGCTTGGTAAAGGCTGGCCAGACTGCTGGAGGAAGGAAAGCAAAAAAACAACCCCTCCCCTTGTTCACCAGCTGGGTCCCCAGGGCTGCCTGCAGCCATGAAAACCATTGCTCTGTCCACACAGCCTCAGCACTAGAAGGAACACGGGGATAACTGCCTCAAAGCCCTTTGGCCCCACGGATCGAGGCACTACCCTCTGGCAGGGTCTCCTGCTCCTGTGCCACGGTGCTCAGTTGCTCTTCTCCTCCAGGCAAACATTTCCATTTCCTCATCACACCCCAATCTCCCCTGCAGTCACTTCCCCAGCAAATGTGATTAGAGCTACACATTCTCACATCCTCTAAATAAAGGGTGGGTTATTCACATCCACAGTCACCCTCCTATACGTTTGTTTATCCAACTATTTACATTGGCAAGCAATCATCCCTGTAACCATTACAAACTAACCACTGGCGAGACCAAACCAGCGTGTTGTCCTGAAAAGGGCCATGGCCCGCTAGTCCTGCTGCAATAACCGGTTTTTTGCACATTCTCATTTAAGCTGACATTTCTCCCCAGCAGTTTCATTATCCCAGCTGTCAGCCAGCAAGTCTGTCCCCCCTTGGGAAAACCCTGTCTTCTTGATTGCCTAGTTCCTTTGACCCCTGGCAGGTCTGGTCCTGTTTGCATTCAGCCTCCTGCAGGTCATGTAAAACTAAGGGGGGAGCAGGGAGGTGGGGGGAACCCTACAGGAGGTGCAGGGTTTGTACACTAATAAGTCCCACGTTAGTGCTTGACATCTGACAGGTCCAGTCAGCGTTGCTTCAGGGAAGGTTTTGGGCAGGAGCAGGTGTGTGGGGCTGAGAGGCACGTGTGCTCCTCACTAATGGTCTTCAGGCAGGACATTCCAGCACCTCCGAGGTGACCCATTAACTGGCAGGACGCAGTAACGAATATAGGACAAATAAACCTGCACACGTCCGACAAGGCGGGCTATTGAGCCCACACTTCAGAGAGAAACCTCAGAAATTAGACGTTTGCTGGCTTAAAAGTACTGGTAACAGTATACAAATGTGTTTTTATACATTTATAGACATTTTCCTCACCGCTACCACTGATTGTGCCTGTGCCTGAATTTCCTGGACTAAACGGCCAAAACCACCACTGATACAGCTGTTTGAAGCTTATGAGGAAGTAAATGTGTGCTAGGTTTTAAATAACACCCAGTCTGTGCTATTTATTAAATTACCTGGGTGCTTTTTCACAGACCAATTTTGCCACTCTTGCTCTTTGTTTCAGCAGTGCTCCAGTCTTTTGAGAACTCAAGAGAATCAACTCTAGGATCAAGAAATTACTTAGGCAAATTGAAAACTGGAAAAGGATCTGAAAATCAACCAGAAAAATACCATGAAAATCTCCTTTAATCGCTCTTTTGATACTATGATGCTAAGAGGCTTATTTGTACCTTGGAAGGTTGAATTTTTCTCATCCCTTTTAAGAAGTAAAGCAAAAGCAGCAAAACAAAAGAATCTCAAAACCAGGTATGAAATGTCACCAAGAAAACACAGCACAGTTATGCACAGATAAGCAAAAAGAAAATACCAGTGATAACAGGTGTGTCTGGTAGGGAGGGCACTATTTTCATACTGCAGAGAAAAGCAATTAGAACTATCTAATAGCCACACCGCTTTCAAAGAGCTGGCTTGTTGTTTTTTTTTTTTTTTTTTCTTTTGAAATGGTGGTAGGGCCAAGACAAATTTTGCCAACATTCAAAACAAATTTTTGTCATTCTCGTAACGCTTTCCCACTCGAAACAAAGGGTTGCTCTCCATCGGCAAGTATCCTGTGAGTCTCTACTGATGTATGCAATACCCACGATGCACCTTGCTCTCGCCTAGAGAAGAGGCGAGAGATTTTTGTCCCTAGATAATCTGAGGCTCACTGGGGAAGCCATGTATTATTCACTAAAAACTTCTAACATCCGTTAAATTATTGCTTAATGTCAACATTTAATATTCCCCACAAGAACGGATATGTTTTGTTGCCCTTCAGAATAAATGCTTGCAGTAAAATCTCTCTAAGCACAGGTCACCCCCTGAAGAGGAAGAGTGAGCCAGCTGGGCAGGGACCCGCCCTCCCCACTATTTTCCACCATCAGCTTTTAGTGTTTTAACTCAGTCCTCAGTGTCTGCGGTCATAAAGGAAAGTCCTTGACATGACATAGCAATAGTGAGACTGCCTGAGGCACTCTGAGTTTACTTTTCTTCAGAGGGGAAGGGGGACACTTCTTAAATGTCAAAGAAAGGTTGGGGAACACCAGCTTTCAGCCTGAATTACCAGATGGAGCGAGTCATCTCCCCAGTTTCACATCTGCCATCATAGCCTTGAGGTCAGCAGTGTCGCGGATTTTACACGCAGTGACGCGAAACAACTTGGGGTTGGACTTTCCTGGGGGACAGACCCTGCTCAGGCCATATATTCCCTAAGGGACCAGCAGCTATGGCACTCTGTGGAAGAATATTCTGCTTCCCAGAGCTGTGGCTATAGGAGACATGTCCAAGCAGTTCTGTACAAATGTCCCTCCACCTCTTTTCTAACTTCTCATGCTGCCAAACTCGAGACTTTGAGTGGCTCTCAAAGCTGGTGGTTCTTAAGATCTCTGCTCCTTTTCTTATTTTGTGGAGAGCACAGATACAGCATCCTTGCTCTAAGCGCTCCTCCCAAAGGAGCAGCAAAAGAAATACCTCTATCTCCCAAGGGAAGGAATTAAGCAAGTATCTCACTGCAAGCATCCTGCACAAGGTGATGCTGACAAGAGTGTCTGCAGTTAATTCGGCTGCAATAGCTTATATGTGTGTGCGTGTATATATATATATAATATCAATCAGCACAGGTATCCAGCTGGAAACATTCAGAAGCATCAATACCAAACTCCCCAATGCTTGCACTAAAATTTATGACTATACTACCTCCCGATTATCAGCATGCACATGCTGCCTGAGACGACAATATTTGCTATTACCTCTCAGTCAACTACTCTTGCTCCTGAAAAAGTAGTACGTTAAAAGTCAGTGGGATCTATGTAGCAAATTTTCAGTATCTATTCTACCGTACTGATAGTGTCTATAAATTACTCAGAGAAACCAGCTGTAAAATTGCTAAATTGCTGATGACACGAAACTGAAGGGAGTAGTAAATACAAAGCAACCACAAGAGAGATCCAGAGGGATTCGGATCACTTATGTAACTAGGACAGTACACTAAAAATTAAATTTACTGCGGAGCAAACCAAAACTATTGCTCAGTTACTGAAAAACTGCAGAAGCAAAATAACTACACTTCTGAGTTGAAGCACAAGAGAACAGGACCGTGAAATAGCAGCAGACACGTATCAAAAAATCTCTCTTGAAGGAAGAAAACCAATCCAGCAGAGCCAGCACTGTGACGGGATCTGCAGTAGCTGGGAGCAGCACCACCCTGGCAGGGGGTTGATCAATTTGCTGATCCCACTCTGAGACTACAGGGCAGGTATGAGAGCAGACTGCACAAGGAGGCTACAAATAAAAAACATCCTTTCTCAGCACGCAGAACAGCTGTTTGATTGCGAGCCACGCCAAGGGCAAAGCGAGTTGCTCAGGGACGGGAGCTCCTGAACCCGCTGGCCATGACTGCAGCAGCCAGAGGGGAACCCCAGGCACCCGAGCCCTGAAATGCAGAAAGCTCTGAACTGAGAAATGCACTGAGGCCAGGAAATGCATGAAAGGGTTGGGGATATTAATAATGGCTTTCCAAGATTACCTAAGTAAGGATTAATTTGCCTCAAAAAGGCATGCAATGTTTGTGTGTCACTTCATACATCTGTTAAACCTGCAAGAGCCCAGAAACAGGAGTTCAGGGAGAATGGGAGCACCACACACAGCAGCCTGGTAATCCTATCAGGGGCAGCTCCACCACAGCCTGTGACACCGCCCAGGCAATTCTGTGACACTGACATCAGAAGCTGAGGGAGCAAGGCAAGGGCACCTGCCAGCCCCAGGCACCAGAGCCCAGCAGCAAGGCCTGCCCCAGTAGGGATGGCCACTGCACAGTGGGGTGGAGAAAAGAGAGACACTGATGTGGGGAGAAGCTAGCAACCAAATCTGTTTAATTCCCAGCAGAACATTTTTCCAAGGCTTTGCAGTTCACCTACTTTGTACAGATCCTTGGTAGGATGGGGAGGAGGCGTGGCTGCTACCAGGCAGCTTCTCTGCCAGGTCCCAAATTCTTATTTCCAAAAATATCTCACCTGGGCCAGGCAACCTATTTCCTCTTAAGCTAACTCTTGGAAATATCTGAGCTATTCTGGATGTAATTTGCTCCCACTCCAAAATAAATAAAATACAAAACCATAAAATCGGTTTGGTTGACCTTTTTGGCAAATTTCAGCACGGAGATTTACAATTTGGCAACCTGCTAACAGATTACAAACTCCCAAAGCACCAGAAGCCAGTCGAAGGACTTGATCTGCAGAGTTTGCTACCTGCACTGCCTACTCCATTTTGAAATTATAGAGGCAGAGGCAGGATCCTCACTACAAAACGTGTAAGAACCGTCTAGCAAATAAAAAGAAGTTTGTGCTTCACTTTAACACGGCGGGTCACCGGGTTGGTGTTTCTGCCTCCAGCAGTGAGCAATACCTGATGCTTAGAGTAAAAGGCAGCAGTCTTAGGCTCCCGTGCTACTGGTCCTGAGCAATCCTGTAAGGTGCTGGGTGCTCCCACTCCCCCCAGCTCTCACAGGGTGCCCAATGATGCTCAAGTTTCCATGGCTACTTGTAGGATCAAGGCACGCAGGCAAACTGTGCAGTGCAACAAACCATCTCTCCTCATCTCCAGGGAAGCAGTTATATCCCGCAGGATGAAACTTCTTTAGTTCTATTTTCATATGCATAACAGAGTATCTGACACTGAATTACATAATTTCTATAAATAAACAAACAAATAAATAAATAAATAGTTTTGATGTTTGACTCAACAGCACATAATAAACATGAAGGAAGAGAAGAAATTTAAGGAAGAGATTAATTTTTAAGTGGAAAAACATAGAATGGCCTCAAAAAGTAAAGCTATTATGGTAAAGAACAATATTTAAAAGGTAATTAAAAATTTCAGTAGACACAGTTTCAGGAGAACAGAAAATGAAAAATAATCAGCACTAATAAGCTGAATCTCTCACTTTCAGATGTTTTTTCACATGTGAAATTTTATCGTTTATAACTCTGTACCACATTTTGCAACACAGAACAGAAAAGCTCATTTTTAATTTTCCACTTCCTTCTTGGAAACATAGATATGGTTAGCTGACTGCATTAGCTTAATCATTGCCTCTCAATTCAAACTGGAATTTCCCCAAAAGTTCTTCCCCTTCTTTACCCAGGCTGTGCCCCTAAACGATAGGCTGCTCTCCCAGGGTAGGGAGTCTCACACCTCCCGGTTCTCCTGAGGTCCCTTCTGAACCCATGACCACCCTCAGTCCCGTCTGAGGGACAGAACAAGGTTTCCAAAACGTCAAGGCTCCCCAAAATGAATGAAATTTGACAATGAGACACAGGGTCAGAAGGAGCCAGCAGGCACACTGCCTCTCGCCTGCCTGCAGCATAGAGGACAGGAGGGGGCTGGAAGGAGCCTGGGGACACAGGGACAAATAGGGGACACAGGGGGTTTGTCAAGGAGAGATTTGGGATTTTTGTGTGTGGGTAACACAGGCATACACAAATCCATTGAGAAAGCTGCTTTTAACAACTAATCACAA
The DNA here is from genome assembly GCF_003031625.1 of Empidonax traillii. Lineage (NCBI taxonomy): Eukaryota > Metazoa > Chordata > Aves > Passeriformes > Tyrannidae > Empidonax > Empidonax traillii. The sequence continues at coordinate 692,459 of NW_020955384.1, read as the reverse complement.
ATTACTTGCTTTCCATTTCAGTGAGGCTCTGCTGGTTTTCTTCCCTCTCTGCCTGATTTTAGCTCATAATTCCACCACGCACCAAGGCCCCCGCTCTAGGATCCCGCTGAATCACAGTGCTAAATTGGGAAGTCTCCTGAAACATGTTTTCCCTTACAGTGCCTATTGTGGAATTTTTACCAGCAGCACCCAGTGGTGAAAAAACATCCAGCAAGAAAATAAAGAAATTGATGGGTCTGGGATTTTTTTAAATCTCCTCCCCACGAGATTTCAAAACAGACATCCGTTCACAAATAAAGAAAAGGTTGTTTTGTTTTTGTTTCCAAGATAATGAAGTTTGGAGTATTTGTAGTGCCAAGGAAAACAGATACAAAAGAAAAGGAATGAAGGCAGCATAGATGCTGTAATTTCCATTTTCCTGACCTCCATCACCTCGAGGTTAGGCTGCATCTTCACCAGGGAAATGACTGGGTCTTCTTGGGTGTCAAAGCATGTGACTTTATGCTATACTGAAGTCAAAGGGACAAAGGCACATGTTGAAGTTTGAACACCTTAGACTCTGAAAGACCTTCACTCAGCCCACAGCTTCCTTTTGATGGGAAAAATTCAAAATCCAAAGACCACCCCATAGGAACATGAGCCACAGCAGCTGATGGGGATTTAAAGGCTCTGCAGAGGAGGAATAAAAAGGTGGTAGGAGAGGGTTAACATCTGTATCGAGGCTTGAAATGTGGCAATCAGAATAACCACATTTGGATGAGAAATGCTAAAGATTACGAGCTTGCCTTCTACAGCAGTGATCAGGTAATTGAGTCTTGGTTCTTTGCAGCTCACAATGAAACCGAAGAGAAAGGGAAGATGAATGGTAATTGCCACAGGCATGAAGTCTGGGTGCAGCTGTGAACGTACTGGGTCAATACTGATAAACACACCAATCTATATGGTTTCTGACACGAGGCGCTCTACTCCTGTGTTTGCTGAAGCTGAATTACTACCATCTCTCACCCATTTGTTCTCTCCCCAGAAGAAGCACGAAATGCAGAGGGACACCTTTGTCTGAGCAGGGCTGGTTGGTTTGAGCATGCATAGCTACATGCCCCTAAAGACATGTGCACCATGCAACCCTCCAAACTGATCCCACAAGCTCACAACTCTTCCACAAGCAAACTGGCCTTTTAGCACGGCAGGTACCAACAAAATAAAAAGTCTATCCCAACAAGCAAATGTATATTTAGGATAATAGCTAACACCTTTTCAAGTCAGATGTCTACTGAAAAACTACCCTTACCAAAGGCATAACCTGAGTACATCCAGCTTCAAGTGAAGTTAATGCCTACATTACGGGAAACTTTAGTTTAGAGCAGCATTAAAGGTACTTGTGCTTTCTTGACAAAAAGGCAAGAGCCCTGTGGGAAGAGCTCGTGGACAGGTTTCTGAGGGAGCAACAGTCATTTCTAGAAGTAGATTGAACTTTCAAAAAAAAGAAGAAACGCTAAAAAACAAAAATCTGTGTGGCTGTTTGCACAGAGCATGGCTCCTACCTCTGGTCCTAAGCCCATAAAAGACCTTTTTGGCTCTTTCAGATGATGGCATGCTTGTGGGAGCCATGCTTACAGAAGAAAAAGAAATGCTCAAAGAAGTATAAATGGAACCATTAATTTTTCTCTATCACTAGCACTGTCCTCACCACTGACCAAGTCACCATGTCAGTAACTACTTATATCCATGGCACCCAAGGATTCACTCCAGAGACATTAGGAATGACTTCTACCTCTTGCACTCCTCCACTGACTACCAGGCCAGCCCAGCTTGAGGGTCTTTGAACACACAGCTCCTGACCTGAAATTAATTCCTCAAGCTCCAGCTGCCACTGGAAACATCTCCTTCAGTGCTCTGGGTTCACTTTACCATTTAAAACTCACTTTGAAATTATCTAAACTTACAAAAACGGCAGAGTTGCATTTCTGGGCAAATGCCACTGGGCCATGACTCAGGAAAATCAGGTACTGAGGTCCTGCTGCCACCAGTGGGACTACAGCACCTCAAATCCAGCAGGTGCCCAAGTGTTTCCTCAATACCTGGGCTCAAAATAATTTCTAGCACTGGGGCACCTAGGGAGGTACCCATTGGCTGTGCCCCACAAAAGGCAATCCCTGCCTCAGGAAGTCTGCAGCATCTATGGTGGAGGCCCCACGGCACTTCCCGAAGCAGTCTTCTTTTTCCCATTCATTCCACCTATTTTTTTCCCTTGCTGCTTCATTCATCACTATTTATGTCCCAACTGACTGCAAACAATTGATCCCTGCCCGCTCTGAAACTGTTCTTTATGTGCTTGTAGATACTGTGTCTCTCCTCAGCTGTCTCTTTGAACAAAGCTCATCCTCAGCTTTTTTTATTGCAACTTTTCTGCTTCCAAATAATTTTTTATGTCATTTTTTTGTTGATCCCCTCTGACTATTTTTGAGAATATCCATTTAGACTAACAATGGCATCCAAAAGTTAATACAGCACTGGAAGCAGCATTTCTGGAAGCAAAGCACAATAAATTACCCTGCTTTGCATCTGGCATGCAGTTGCCTGCTACTCGATGGAGACCTGTGACTTTGGATGCCAGCTCCAAGGGAACTGGGAGAGGTTGGACTTTCAAGAAGCACAATACATCATCTCCTTGAAGTACAGGGTGTTTTTTAACTCAAGAAGTACCTAATATCAAGGACCACTTCTGAAATAAAAACAATTTAAAAAAAAGAAAAAACCAACTGGTTATTTTAAGCAAACTTCTCACAGCTGGAGATGGAGGTTCAAGCCTCGGTCCTCTCTGAGTACCACACCACAGGAACACTTGGGCAACCCATCCTGAGCCTGTGACTCTTCTCTGGGTCACTAACTCTGTACTTAACATGCCTTCATACTCCGTATGCTTAAATATTTCCTCCTGCTTGAATCATGCTGTTTCTTTGCTCACCCCTTCACCAGCTTTGAGCTATTTGTCCAATCACTCTGCAAAAGAATTTGTTTTAAACACAATCAACAAGCACCTTTTTAATTTCTAAAATATATTTTGTAGAATGCAGGCCCCTTTCAGGACTGCCCAGGTTACTCAGAACTAACTCCCTATTTTGCATGGACTGAAGTCCATCCTTATCCAATGAAGATTTTCTCTACTTTGAAGTCCAAGGACTCCCTTTACCCTCACTAAGCACAGTGTGGACAAACTGGCAAGCCAATGTACAGACCAATAAATGTGAAGCGGAAATCCATCCCTTTGCTCTTTGTTTGACCTATAACCAGAGCCTTTATACCAACCTCTGCTGTGATTTGTTTTTTTTACATCCCAGGTCAACTTTCACCAAATCATGCATCCCTGCAGGAGCAGTACTATGCTCACACAAGCACAGCGAGTCCCACGCTCCTGGGAGGTTCTGAGTGTGCTGTGTGCCCACACCACTGAATGTTCCACATCCAGCACTCACAGATGTGCAGTACAACACACATGCACCGTATGTTCTATGTATCCACTGTAACTTCTCTGCATGAGCTGTGAAGATGGTTTTCAGCATGTACAAGAGACAACTCCAAGCATCAGAACGTGCCTGGGAGTGTCAGGAAAAAGGACAGATTTACAATTCTCAAATTCAGCACGAATCCAAAAAAAGGGGGATATATCTGGGGAAACTCGAATTTAAAGAGACCCCCTCAGTAGTGTTGATAGAAGAAGAATGTCACAGTGGGATGGGCAAAGAGCCTTACAGAAAGATAGAAAGGCCAAAAATAGCACCTCTTCCCCATACCCATGAGGAAAAGAAACATGTTTACTCGGAAACACCAGCACACACCCAAAATCACAACACAGACTATGGATAGTGCATATTTCCAAAGCAGAAAGCATCAAGCTAAGGTCTACATTCTCTTGAGTAAATCAGTGTGTGCTGCCTATGTGTACCACGCACATACCTACAGACACAGTAACATTCTGGAGGATCTCACTATGCAAAACCACACGTACCAGGGAATCCTTTCATGTGCCAAGAGCAGTTAAGGACCTATCTGTTCACCTAAATGAGACCCTACTGGTGAATACTGCACACACTCTCAGCCAAAAAGGTGCAATAATGTGCTTCTCCCAAAGCAGTGCCAGTGCCACTGTACCTACCCTCAATCAATAAATCCCAAGAAGCGGTGCCTCTGCTGGCTAATCCCACCAGGCTGCCAGCCAAGCTCAAAAACCCCTGGCACTCAGGGCCACTGTTACAACATTATGCTAAGACATAAGATAGAGAACAGCCTGACCCAGAGACAGCAAGCAAAGCCAACACCATGTCAGAGCAACCCTACAGATGTCTTGAGGAACTGCAGTCCAGAAGGGCTTATTAGAGTATGTTTTCTATCACTGAGTCTCCCCTTTAAATGAACACTGTAGACAGTCAACAATTATCTACAGACCCTTTATTGCCTAAAATGCAATTTTACCACAACTTACTTGTGTATTTTTAGCAATTGTGACAGGCAGAAAATGCTCACTTCCTTTGGCAGACTTGCCTCCATCCTTTTTACCAGCAACAGCCTTGTTTGTTTTAAATAAGGTCAAGCCCCAGGTAAAAGCACTTAATTAGAGTGCTGTATAGTATCCTGGCAGCTCCTAAGATTCCTGTACTTGCAGACTCAAGACACTGGTTTGTACAGCAGGTTGTTAGTCTGCAAATAACAAGTGTCTTTCATGCCTTTGATTACCAGCTACTGCTGCTTTTCACTAAACAAGAATTTGGGAGAAAAAGGGAGTCAGTGACAAACGCACCCATATACACCAAAAACATCAAGTTGTGTTTTGATATTTCCAGTAAAAGCTTAAATGGCACCTGAATCCTTCTGTCAGCTGTCTCCACCAGCATGAATTCATCACTGACATATGGGGGAAAACTGGGTACCCACATCTTTAGGTGATGTGGCGAAAGAAAGCTTCTGCACGGGTCTGGTACTGAGGACACCCAAGACAGCGAGGTCTTGCTGCACTCTCCAGGTTGAGATCAACGAAAAATCCACTCAGCATTTACAGCACAGGCAGAAATGTCCTGCCATACACCTCCATACATCTTCTCCATGACCTGGAGAACCTGCTTAAATAAACTAGATGATACCCCAGTACATCTTTGATTAGTTAATCTTTGGGCAAAGCTTATGTTTTAGAGGCACCTGTGGCAAGATTAGGATGCTAAGGTTAATTATTTGAATAAAAGATGGTTTAAACTACATTTAGAGCAAAATGTGAAGTTCATGAAGTTCTCCAGCACCTCTCCCAACATGCTGGACTTGCCTGGCCAAAGTTTTTTTGAGATGCACAACCACTACCTGGGGTCAGGGGGCTTAGATCGGCCGACTTCAAAGTTTTAGGCTTCGCTTGCCAGCCACCCTCTTTCCACTTAATGCACAACTGGCTGAAAAAGCCCAGTGTATATATTTTCAAGTCATAACTCTTTTTATTTGCTGTCAGCTTTCTGAGCCTCTGGAGCACACATGCTTCATTTTTGGGGGGAACTTTTGCACTGCAACAGCATGTAAAAACTGACGTGTGTGGTGGGGGTGGATTTCGAGGAAAGGAAGAAAATTAAATGAAACCAGCAATTCTTCTGAAATCCCACAGCAGTAGCTGGGGCTTTACAGGGAGTAAGGAAACAGTCCCCAAAACACCAGCAATAAATCACAGAAGCTCGCAATAGTGTCACATTCAAGATGGACAGAAGCACTACATCAGTACATTGGAGATTTACAATCATCATCATCAAACAGTACTGAAAAATAAAAAAACCTGTAGTTTACATACCACCAGCAGCATGCTTTCAATGCTGCTTCCTCTGCCCAAAAGGAAAGCAGGTTTAAAAATCTACAGTCAAAGAAAGAGTTTGCGGTCACATTTTCAATTACACCAGTTCTGTCCCCAACACCATTCAGATGATGTGAAACAGAACAATGTCAATCTCTTCCATCTGTTTAGCTATTTCTTCCCACTCTCAATTTCCAAACTCTCCCTTGAGAGGCCAGGAATAACTGGTTAATCAAAAACACCCTGTGGTTTGGAATTAAAAAAACGCTAACAGTGATTTTTTTTTTTTTTTTTTAATCTACCATTCCTGCTTGCAATCCGCAATAACCCCACTTTAGTTATACAGTGGTGTAATTTTGGGTGGACGAAGAGCTCGGATTTTCCTGTTTACACTCAAGTTATCAGCTGATATTCTAGAAATAAAAAAGGTATTTAAATCCTTCCTACACAATGCTTTTAAACCACCACTATATTAAAAGTTACATCATTAAATAAACAGTTCCCATGGCCCAAACTAACCAATGCTTTCCACCGAAAAAAAATCTGCTTTTTGTTTTGGTTTGATTTTGAAGGCAAGTATTTAACTAATAGCTCCTTGGTTTATCCATGCTTTTGAGAAAAGTTGTTTTAAGTAACCGGATTAATAATGTTGCAACTCTAATTTTAATTTTCATGGAAAAATGATTTACATGCTTCCACTGTTGAAGACTGATGGAAGATAGGAACCAGCCTCTCTTTCAGAGCTGTTGAATATGCAGACCTCAACAGAACTGCTCTACTTGATTATATATCAATTTATGTTTATGCAAAACTTAATATGAACATATCTTTGCCTTAAAGGCAATAATCTGTTCCCTACATATATACTTCATTCTGTTACTGAATGCCTCGCCTAATGAGTAATCGCAATAATTAATTTTTATAAAAACGTTCAGGAAAACTCTCAGGCTATTTTGAACCAGAGAATTTTGCCACAGAAAAGCACTGCAAAGAGAAATACTGTTCAGCTTTGCAAATTGCTATTAAATGCTTTGTAAAGCAATGGAGCAGCTCCCTGCCCACCCTTTTGGGCAATCTATTTCTGTAACCTCCCATCCTTCATTTAAAAAAAAAAAAAAAAAAAAAAAGCACAGGAGGAAAAGGAGGGAATTCTATACAGGATTCTCCTTACTTCAGGAGTCTCCATTCATTCAACACCCATGAAAAGCTCATTATTTATGATTTCTCCTTCAAGGAGAAATGTAAAATGTAAGAACATATAAAATTTAGGAATATGTAAAAATGTAAGAATATCTAAAATGTAAGAATATCTAAAGTAGTGGTTTAGAGGAAAAACAACAAACAGAATACTCAAAACCTGTAAACTAGCTTTACACACACAACTCACACTGATTTCATTACGTTACAACTCAAGAAAATTCCTGTGTTGGGGAAGAACCCAACAACCACACGTGCTACTGGTGGCCAGACATGCAACAGCTAATTTTTTTAAAAGATCTGATTCTCTAGAAGTAGAATGTAGAATAAAAGTATGGGAAATCTCTTCCTAAGGGAAAATAAAAAACATATAATTGACAGAGAGATGCAAAGCTCAATCTAGTTGTTTTTCATAATGTATGGGTTTAAATTGCTTTTCAGAATGTGAACAAAAACACACAAGTAGTAGAAAATATAGACTGAATACAAATGACATTTTTTAAGATACCAAAAGCCAATCACTGCAAAATGAAAAAAAAAAAAAAAAATTAGATTCATTAATTAAAATTTCCCATGAGCTTCAAATGTTCTAGCCCAAACTTTTAAGATGTGCGCTTTTTTTCTATTTTTGGCTTTCTGACAAATTCTCTTCCTCTTCATCAGGCCATGGTTTTCCTTCTATCTCCTTGCTTGAAACTCCCCTCACAGACCTAAAGTGTAAAAGGCAGCTAACATCCTGCCCCCTGGATTTATAGGGGTCACTCTTTGACATAAACGAGCAAAAAGACGTTCAGTCCTGCACCATCACTCCCTTTCTGCCTTCCTTCGGCCTGCCTCCTCATCCCCCTTTCCTGTACTCCAAACTTCTCCTATGATTTGTCCTCACTGTACCATCAGCCACTTGCAAACTCAGTAGTTGTACCTCAAAAGTTGACACCCAAAGGGGACAGACTCAAGTTATCACTCCATTTTCTGTCTCTCAACAAAGCCCAAGGGGGTAAAGGGGGAAATGAAGATGAGCCCAGCAGCCAGACACACAGGATTAGCTTCAAGCACTCCCGCAGCATTTCCATGCAATTCCCATAGACTGGCTAGTGCCCAAGCTCTGCATCTTCCTAGCAACACCTCCTCCCTTCAAAGGAGGTTGTCTTGCAGCTGAGAATAACACCTTCTATGATGAAAAGCACTAATTGCTTGATGAAGGTCAATGCCACTGTGGCCATGGTGAAAGCACCAGTAACACAGTGACTTCTCGGGGTTCTGCAGTTTTTTCAGCTGACCTAGACATCATATGTTAAACTCCAGTACTACCACAAGGGCATTACATTTCCTGGGCTCCAAAAACTAGCTGAGTACCAGTTTGGCATGTGTACCGTTCCTGAACCCATTCTTGGTGCCTGCAATCCATCAGAAGGTCATCATAGGCAGAGAAGCAACTTGTGTCAGCAGAGACCCATTTGCACTTGCAAGGCTAGTAAAAGGTGGGGAAAATGGGGCACATGCTTATTTTGAGGCGGCACAGACGATTCTGTACATTAGTGGGACTGCAGTTTTGCCAGAGGGGGCTCAAGTCATCCTAAACCTCTGCACATTCAGAGCCAATACCAGCTGCCACCCTGCAACACCACCACCACCACTCTCATGCATTTCCTCTTCAAAGCACTTCCCAAACACTCACCCATTAATCCTGCCAGCACTTCTGAGACACAGACACCTCTGTTATCCTCAAATTACTAACAGGGAAGCCAAGTGATGAAGCTGGAGGCTTGAATATTCAAGGGAACCAAGAGGCATTAAGGGTGGCATTCAGCTACCCTAAATTTCCAGGTTTTCTGCGTACCTAGACACAAGGATTCAAGGACCAAATTTCTGAAAGAAGAGCCCCTGCGTCAGCCTGGTGCTCAGGACAAGACAGCTGTCCTCTCTCCACACCATTACACTGCAAAAAATAACACAAACCCAGGCCTCTACCAGACAGACACAACAAGGCACCAAGATCAAACAACCAGGTGAGCAGACACCTGTCTGAACTCATACCAGTAAATACAGGTTGCACACCTTCAGAATTTTTACCAAAGCAAAAATGTGAAAGCTCTTCCCATGGCCTGAACAATTTACCTACACTGGCCAGAACAGCTGAATTACACATTTATTTGTAGAGCAGAAACACAGGTTCTTTTTCATGTTCTTTCAGTTTAACACACTTGATTGGACAGCCCTTTAGCAAACTGACCAAAATTTGAAGATAGTCTTGCCTTGAGCCAGATGTTGGACTAGATGCTCTCCTGCCATCTTCAAATCTTCCAACTCCACTTCGTCTCTGGCTTCCTCTGCCACGGCACTGGAGTGCTTTTGGCCCTGGTGATTTGCAAGGCTCAGAGTGCAATGCTACAATCCATTCACCTGTCCATAGCCCACAACTCCCTTCATGCTCCTTTCCAGTCTTGAGTTGCTGAGCCCACATTCTCCTTTACCTGCTTATAGGGAAGCACCTGTACAAGTGACTCTCCACATCTGAACATAATCCAACCCTTCTGAGGGTTATCTAAGTCACCATTAGGTGAAAAGCTAGTAAAATTATGTTACTTTGGAGAACAATAACACACGCACCACAAACACAGTAGCTTCAGGCAATATGGCTCATCAGACCAAAGAGCACATAGCCAGAAGGAAGGCAAAAGAGAGCCAGTGTTGAGAAGGGGGAACAACGGAACAAAAGGAGAGAGAAGAGAAAAGAACGAAGGAAGTTGCAGAGAAGAGGAAAGATTTTCCTCAGCCACTAGACAGAATAAGCCAGATTGTAAACTGGTACAAACTGGTCAGACTCGTCTCCATCTGCAGAGCTGGCTGTGCTGGGGATGGATGAAACTGAACTGTCGGTGATGTGGCTCTAGGAAGGAAAGCTGTTGGGGCAGTTGGTGTTTTGCCAGGACATACACCCAGATGCTGCCAACCAGACTGTGCAATGTCCAGTGCCATTTTCTCCCCTTTCTTATTTAAACAGTTTCTACAAGTATTTAAGTTGAGCATGATACAGGAGTTTTTACAGCAAAGAAAGGAAAAAGAAACAAAATCAATGATATTCTCTGATCTAACCTTTCCTCAGGCTGTGCTCATCCCTGTCAGCACACACAAATTCGGCGCACAAGGATAGAGGACGTACCACGATAAGTTTTCTCTAGTCCTGAACTAGTTTAGTAATTCCAAGCAGTCTCTGTGCCTGGTGACATGCAGAGTACTTGTCTTCTCGTATAGCACATAACACGGCAGGCAGCCGCTCCTTAAACCACTGTACTTAAATACAGTTGATGTGGAACAACTACTATCCTGTAGAATGTTATCATGAAAGAACTTGCAGAGCCTTTTAGTACAATTCTAGAAATGATACAGTTCCTTCTGGCTTCATATACTAATTGCACTGAAATTGCATCCAATGAGTCCATGCATATTTAATCAAGGCTGGGGTTGCTGAACACACTGCTATTGCATGGGGTGCTATCAGCCAGAGCCATAAATTATTAACTTTGCCAACTAAACTTCTGCTGAATAATTTTAGGTTGGTGTTGCATTGTTTGACTGAGGCAAAGCTTGCTTTGTGTATCCCTTTATCATTAATATTCTTCCTGTGTTTCCTACGGCACTAAAGTGCTGGGAAGGGTCACTGCTCAGCTCGAGCCGAGGCCCCCAGGGAGGATGTGGTGCCTCAGACAGACTGTATTATATGCCATCACTGAATATTTTCCTAAGCAAAGCACCTCCTCTTGGGTCATGTCTAATCTCATCTCTAATTATACCTCTTTGTTAAGGCCAAAGAACATATCTGGTAGTCATCTTTATTAGGCAGAGATTAATAAATAGACATGATCCTGCTTTTCAGCCTTCCAAGTAACACGAAAAGCACAGCTAAGCGCTAGGAAAAAAACACAGAGAACAGATCCAATAAAAGAATCTCTGCCTTCACAAGGCTTGGCTCATTAAATAAAACGAGCCTGTGACAGCTCTGCTCTGCGTACCCTCCACCATGCTCACAACCCACAGCCCGTGGCAGGAATGAGGCTGAGCACACCAGCTTTGTCCCTGCTTTGACAGGCAGCACTGGGTTTGATCACTGCCAACACTGTCCTCTTCCTGAGCAGCCCCTACCATGGCCCCCCACGTGCTTCCATCCCTCTCACTGCCATCCCACCAAGCAGCACCCACTCCTGCAGGCAGCCTGCGGGTGTTCACAAGGGCAGGGCCAGCACTGGCTGCTGGCAGGGGCATACACCAGGGCTGCTGAGACTGGGGTTGCCATCACCCCCTGCCCATGCCGTGCCCTGCGGAAAGAGCAATGGACCTCTGAATGAACGCTGATCCTCACAAGAGCTTTTATAATATATATCAAATGAGATCCGTACCAAGCAACCTTGTGGGGGTAGATGGGATGCTACCCAGAACTGGCCGCTGTTGAGGAACAGAATTGTCAGGCTTCTATTTCCAGCTTTCCCACGCTTTTTACTAGGGAACAGCGGGGTTAAAGCCATCAACTCCAGCTGCATCAAGATTTATTCCAGGTTGCTAGCCCACAACTATATGTATTTTGAGGTTCTCAAAACAAATGCATTGTAGACCTATAAATTATCTTTATCCAACTTTAATTATTATTAATGCTAATTACTCCCAACATGAAACTCTCACCATGGAAGATGCAAAACATTTCTTTAGCTGTCAGCCTGTGCAACAGCTGGTAGAGCTGAGAGCGGCAGGCATCTGCTTACCAGGGTTTTTCCTGACAAGGAGGCAGCTTACAGTAAGGTTCACACCTCGCATAACAAATCAGTAGACCTCGGGGAAAAAAATGTAAATTTTGAACCAAGGAACAAAGCACAGATTGTATGTAGACCAGTGTTTGCTATTTATCAAGTAAAGAAATATATATCAGCTCACAGTTGCCATTTCTCCCTCTAAACAAGGGAGTGAAGTGCAAAAAGTGAAGGCCCTCAGTGCTATCCGCTCTGTTAAGTACCACACAAAAGCTGTGCCCAACCTTCTGAACATGGTGGAAGTTCCATGGAAATTGGTACCCTGGACCACAACCCCCTCTGTGCATTCCCATCACTAGGTTTACACATAATTTGTGTCCAAATTCAAGGAAACCAGCAAAAGGAACCACTAGCTCAGCTGATACAAATCTCCTGGCCTGGGCAGCCCTCGGTCAGCCCAGGAATACTTACCTTCAAATTTAACTGGTTTGAAGTCATATTTTTGGTTAACCAGACACAACCTGGGGTAGGAACCAGCTCCCACTTGGGCATCCCAGCAATCCCACTGACCTTGGTGGAAATTCCATAAAGAAGCCCACCAGCCCAACCCCAGCTCTGGGCAAGTCTCATGTATGGGACTGCTTCTAGTTGAGCTACTACTACACCAGCCTGCCCCATCTGCAGGTAACAGCAGAGGCTTGGTATGCAAGAAGAGCATAAAACCACATTTCTCACACCTGGCAGCCTACAGAAAGGGATCCCCATTGATTAGCACCGTCATGCAGGCTCGTGCCAGGATTTCTTCTTCTCTCAATGGCAGCCGTTCACTGGTTCTCCCAAAAGTCAAAGAAAACTAATCTTATTTATCACTCGCAAGTTGTATTAGATCCAACGGTCAGAGGATGCTGCCAGAGCATCTAGGTGCACAGCAGTGCAAATGCAAAAAAGGAGTTTAACTGGAAGCACAGGGACAACAGATAGAGGGCTTGGTGAAGAAGCCAAGATGGGCCATCATGACAGAATGACCATGACAAGAGAAGACAGTAGCTGAAGACCCACAGTGTACAGGTTTGTCTCCAGGTACTGAAATACAGTACACTTTCAAATCACCCTTGGATGGAAGAAGGGGAGGGTTCAAGACAACTGCAAGTAAGAAGCAGGACAAAAATTGAGCTGAAGCGATAGAACTACAATCAGTTTAATTTTCAAACACAACTGTGAAATCGAAGTGCCTCCCATCTGAGGCATGTGGCGAGAAGCCACCCCGAGCCCACTCATATGGTTCACGAGGTCAACAGAAGCCCCAGCACAATTACAACTTTCTGTCAGAGATACTTATTACTGAAGCACACCACATAATATTTTCTCTTGGCTCATAAGTACCGGTATTTCAAAAGGCCTACAAACACACTGCTACTTTACCAACTTTTGAGGAAAAAAAGGAAAAAATAAAAATAACAAAAACAACAACCAACCAACCAACCAAAAAAACCACCCACAACAAAAAGGAACCCCACAACCAAAAAACAGGAGAGAAGATGACTGCCCACCTAATAAATTTGTCTCTAAAACACATGTTTATGACACAGAGCCCAGTTTCTATGCTCTTACACTGATTTGTTTGGAGTACTGTGATGTGTAAGTGCATCACAGTATTACACTTTTATAGAGGCTGTCTTCTTTCCAGTTTTTAAAGAGAGGGTCTGATGCCTCAGTAGCCAAAGGCTAAGCCAGATAAATGCAATGTCTTCAGTCCTGAATTAAAGATATTGAACAGATAGGGCATTAGGTACCATGGTGAGGCACTACGACAGACAGACACTCCTGCTCGCACACAAGTGCAGCAGTCAGGATTCAATACAAAGTCTTTGTAACAGGAAAAAGAAAGCACTAGAAGGCAAGGACAAAAACTTGGTTCAAAGCACAAAAGCATGACTACTGTCTTAAAGGAAAGGTTAATTTCCTATACATGATGTGACAAGGTAAGTCGCTCTAGTGCTGCACTATCCGAACACAGAGGGGTTTTCTAAACAAGGGAAACCTCAGGGGGAGCTGAGAGAGTCACTGGGAGCCCATCAGCAATCTACAGGACCTGAGTGGGGCCAGACACAATGGTGGCCGAGCCCCTCATCCTTCCCTCCTCAGGCATAGAAGAAGCCTTCACGGAGTGCCAGTGACCAGAGTGGGCAAATAGGGCACCGTGTGGCACTTCATGTAGGAGGATGTGCAGGAAAGTTTACAAACAATGCCAAGTTGGGCAGGAATGTTGATCTGCTGGAGGCTGATTCTGATCATCTGAATGTTGATTTGTGGGAAGGCTCCACAGGCTGGATTGATGGGATGAGGCCAAGGTGGCCAGTGGTATTCTAGCCTATATCAAAAACAGTGTGGCCAGCGGGACCAGGGCAATGATTGTCTTCCTATACTTGGCAGTGGTGAGGCTGCACCACAAATCCTTGTTTAGTTTTGGGCCCCTCACTTCAAGAAGGACATTGAGGTGCTAAAGTGTGTCCAGAAACGGGCAAAGCTGGTGAAGAGTCTAGAGCACAAGTCTTAATGAGCAGTGGTTGAGGAAGAGCTGGGGTTGTTCAGCCTGGAGAAAAGGAGGCTCATGGGGGACCCTCTCACTCTCTAACTACCTGAAGGGAGTTGTAGATGTAGCCAGGTAAGGGTCAGACTCTCCTCCCAAGTAAGAAGCAACAGAATAAGAGGAAACAGCCTCAAGTTGCACAAGGGGAGATTTAAATTAGGTATCAGGAAAAACTTCTTCAAGGAAAAGGTTGTCAAGCATCGGAACAGGGAACTGGTTGAGTCACTATCCCTGAGGTATTTAAAAGCCACGTAGATGTGGCACTTAGGGACATGGTTTAGCAAGAGACTTGGCAGTACCAGCTTAACAGTTGGACTTAAAAACCTTAAAGGTCTTTTCTAACCTAAAATATTCTATGACAAGCTCACCCTGCAAAAACCTTACCCAGAGGTTTTCCTTTGGGCAAATGCCTATTGATTTCATCCTTCAGTGTAAACTTCATCATCTGGCCCAAAGACAGCCTACGAAGAGATTACAAGGTCTGATTTGAGATCAATGACAGCATAGGTTGAGCTTACTTAAATTAGAACAGGAGCAAGCCTACCCCTAACCAAGCTAAAAGCCCGAAACCCAAAAATCTACACAGAAAAGTGTGCTTCAGCTGTAAAGCACAGGAAAAAAGTGGAGAAATCACTTATGGTTACTCAGGATATGGGTAACTACTTCCTACTAGTGCTGGAGGGCTAGGAAACCGCAGGAGGGGAAAGCAAGTTGGATAGGTGGGAGAAAAACACGCTCAGAAGAGTGTGCAAACACATCATACAAGTTGTAGCTGAATGACATGTCTCCTAAGCTGCTGCTTCATTTTGAAATGAATTAAAATTTACCTCTGCTAAGCATGGTACGATGATATTTGGATACCCCAAAAGGAGCAAGTGGGAGGATGGGGGAACAGAGAGGTGGTTTTGTTCATTACAGCTTAGAAAGAGGACAGAGGGAAGCTAGATTGGCAGTGACAACATAAAATGCTGCACAACCATATACAAGTAGTTCCTTTTTAAAAAGAGAGAAATATATGCTTTGCTCATGGCCACAAAAAGCACTGCATTCAGCATATTTATGGTCTGTGTGTTAGTTTTCCACATTAAGATGACTGCCAGTGCCTTCCAGGCCTTTGAAAACTTAAACTCTCAGTGGAACCCAGCTTCTGCTGATTTATGTTTGCATCATCTAACCTCTGTGAACCTACACTGGTATCAATGACTAAACGGTTCTGAAAAAGGACTGTATCCTTTCTAGCACTAGCAATGTGTGTAAATATTGGACTTAAGTCCAGAGCAGTTCAGTCAGAAAAAAAATAACGCCGTATTTAGCCAGCTGGAACTGGAAACAGCATACTTTTTTTTTTAATAACACACAGAATTTACTGTTGCAATTTCCTAAATTGACATAAATATGTGTTACTATGAACATTTTCATGCATGCACGTGTAGTTACTGTATTTTTTATGTAAGAATGTTAGGGATGCTTATGTCTACCCACATCTGCATTTTCAGAACCCTTGCAATGGGTCAGTCATTTCATACACAAGCCACCTTGTGCCAAATACAAAAAAGGGAGAAAGAAAGAAAATCAGATCACAACAACCTCATCTTTACTCATCTGTACTCAAATTCCGAGCATATCAGCCTTTTGAATGTAAACCTGTGTAAAATTCATTTTTTGGAACTAGAAGTATTTTCTAGCTCCTGGAGTACTTTTTCCATCTGCTGATTGTCCTTGGTTCTGCAAGGAGAAAGAGTTTGACAATGGTCATGGCATGCTCCTTGGAGATTGGGCCTCTGCGGTTTATCTGATTCAGCGCCTGACTTCTGCCAAGCCGCATCCTCTCCGAGTGTCCATCAAAAACAACTTCACTGGCCCAGAGGCCTTGCCTGCAGAGTTACAGTACAGCGTTTATTCCCAGTTCTTCATACCTGGGTCTTTCTCTCTTGACCTCTAATTGACTCTTCCGACGGGGCACGGCTGCACTCATCTCCGGAGCCATCACATTCCACATTGGCACGGAGAGAGCAGTTGGTTGCGTACCTTCCACTCTTGCACTATTTTGGTAACCTTCCTGGGACACTTATCTATCAGGCAGAAAGCACGCTATATATGGGAGGACCTACCAATGCATTCAAGTCTTCCAGCCCATAAGAAGCAATCTGATCCTATTCCACAGCATCAGCAGTGAGTAAGCGTAACTTCTGTTACAACAGCTGACAGGCTAAAGCAGGAGTAACAGCACGCCAGGCAACGGGATCCCCAGCAGGTGCTTTCCTCTGCCAGTTGTTGCACGAAGGGCAGGAATGTTTCCCCGGCCCCAGTGCACTGCCGGTGAGAAAAATACTTCCCATCACCCTCAAGAATGAAGCATGCAGCACGGCTTTGGATGTCAAGCTAAAATAGTTCCTTTCAGCATGGAGTCTTAGGTCCCATCCCTCCCCGCATGCAAGTAACCCTGCAGCATCTCTAAACGTGGGGCCCAAGCCACCTCCAAATTAAGTCAACAAGAGCTTTTCCAGTGACATACCCAGGAGCTGGCTCCAACTGGGTGACCATGGAGGCTGGAGGAACAGATGGGCTTTTGGTGGTCAGTCATGACCATCCAGGACCAAGCACTAACTCAACAGACACAGACACCCTTCTATATATCCAAAACACGCTTCGCCTGTTTTGACAACTGCAGTTCGGTTTCAGTTACTGGTAACAAGGAATTAAATGTAACATAGCATATTAAGTAAAAATAAAACAACCCTTTCTTCAGATTCCCTCTTGGTAAATTTTTTTCCTGCAAAGCGGAAGGAGGTTAATTTTCACTTCATAGGGAAATTATAAAGGCACACATATTAACACTTTTATTCTATTTTTCTTGCCAAAGCTGCCATTTCTCATAAGCTGTATTAAACCCTAGGCTCTGAGTTTGAGAAGATGGTGCTGCTCAACACTGTGAAAACAATAAGACTATGCGTATGGCTGTGCAGCATCCCCTGCCCTGCTGGAGCTAAGTAAATTATAACCTTCACTACTTTCAGAGGAACAGTCCCAGCTGCAGAGAAATGATTCTTTGAAATGACAATATAAAATGATACAGTCAAGCTGCCCGATTTCATTTCCAGAGAGATTTTCTCTCGGGATGCAATCTGCTTCGAAGTAGAGGGAGTTATCTGAACACTGCATCAGAATACAGAGGATAGAGCTGTCAGCAGTGGTTTCAGCCTCTTGCAGAGAGCATTGCTCAATATAGGTGAAAACACTCACACATAATTATTTAAAAGGAAGCAAGTCACCTCAAATGTTTTTCTATGTCCCTGAAAGACTCTCTTGAATAAATATTCTTTCATTATGCTTCAGCTGTTGCCACTGCAGTAGGCTCTCAGGGCAGGATTTAAACTCAGGGCTGTGGGAGGAAGGAGGGGAGCACCCCACCCTAGGGAAAATAAAATCTGATTTCCAGTAGACCCTATCTGAACCCTGAGGAACTCAAGGTGGGTGCTCCATCACAGCAACATCCTGCAAGGTGGTGTCTCCAAGTCTGGTCTGTATAGCTCAAACAGTAAGAGTGCTCTGCAACTGCATCAGGCCTCAGTATCCCAGAAAAGACCTTTGGGTCCAACAAAAACCTTCAGTCTAACAGGGATGCCAATCCTACACTTTGCTTGAAGATAAGATGAAGGCGCTTATGATACAAATATTCACTGCAACTGGAGAAAATACTGAGAAGCAATATAATGTGGAGACTGCATGAAGAAACCAGTCCCCAGCACCAGGTGAACCTGAAAGAGTCTCAAGGTGCCTGACAAAAGCTGCCCAGCAAGAAAGTCCATCTTACAGCAGAAGAAAGCCCCACAGCTGACTTGAAGAAGTTTGTTTGCTGTTGCTGAGGGGGAGGGGGGGGTGTTTTATTCTGGGGTTTGTTCATTTGTTTTTTGTGGGGTGGGTAGGGAGTTAAAAGAGACTAAGCAGAAAGACATTCTCACAGTAGCTGGTTGAGTGAGAGAAAAGAGAGAGAGAGAAAAAAAAAAATCAATCTTACAGTTTCTACCCCCACGTGTTTTTATCCTTGGCGTAGACCTGGAACGTCACCAGGAAGATGATATTCCCTAATTCCATGAAGAATGACCACTTTCCTACGCACACAGGTTTGCCCTGACTCTTCACCAGAAACACTGTGTCCATCCATCTCCGCTCCTATCCTGCCAGCAGCAGCCAGGCTTCACCAGGCAACACAGCACACAGGAGCTATTTTGGCCATCTTGAGGATAGGAGGACTAGGCGTGTATCCGAGGGTGTTCAGCTTAAGAGGCACAAGGAAAGGGAACTAGCAGTAGCTGTGTGGCATGGTTAAAGGTTATGCTGTACCTGGTGGTACTACCAGGGAGAAAACAACGGTCCCTCCTGCTCCTTATGCACCACCAAATCTCCCAGTGTCACAGCCAGGCTGACCAGTGCTCATGGAGGGCAATACTGGCAAGATGGGCTGACAGCAGAGAAGAATACAAGTCAAATAGCTGATCATATCTCACTCGCCCATATAAACACATTAATCAAACTGCTTTTTGAGACAAAAACCTCCTTTTAGTCAGTGGGTTTGCCGAAATAACTGAATAACTGCAAATCAACAAAGCAACAGTGTTACAGGTATTTACTAGCATCTTCACTGACATTTCATACAAAACATTTTGCAATATCATAAATGAGTAAGAAAAATCTCACACTGTCAACCTATATTTATAGGATCCTCTTAGAGGCACCACTGGCTTTTAGTTTCCAATGTAAGACATGAACCCAGGGGTTGGGCTGCTTTATAGTGTGAATAAAACCAGAGAGCAAACATACCTGTTTGGCATGTGTGAAAAGGCAGATGCTACCAGATTCAAATAGGAAGCCTACAGACTCTTTTAACCCCTGCTGGAAATGACTGGTGAGCTTGGGATAACTCTTTTCCAAGAACAACTCACTTATCACTTAATCTTCACCAGCTGTGAGCACCTTGGAAGAGTGGATTTGACCTTTACAGGATGCAAGCATGGAAGACTCACTGGAGGGGCCAAAGGATACATACTATCTGCAAATGCTCCTGAAATGTGAGGTCGTTTGCAAAGAAGAAGTCTTTGCTGGCACAACTGGCCACAACCCTCAAAAGCCCTACTTTCTGGGCTTAGCACTTGTCTCTCCGTGCCACTGATGAGTAGACAGAGTACCTTTTAGGCTTCTTGCCCTGTGAGCATAGCAGTAAAAAAAAAAAAGCAACAAAGCTTCCCTTGTCAGGTCATTCATGCAATGGAGGCACTAGGAATTAACCTATCTGTGACAGCAGTGGGAATGGGTTGGGAAGGATCTGTTAAAGCCGGAAGCACCCCCAAGCACAAAACCAATGGAGCAGTGGGCTGCCCCCTCAGCCAGGAAACAAGACATCTAACAACATTTCCTCTTCTGCTATTCCAGATGCTTTGAAAAATGGCATACACCATTGCCAAAGTGATTTCAGTTTTAAGCTGCTTGCATGACAGGAGAACGTACAGTAAGTTTAAGTGTGACTTCCAGCCAAAGCTTGTTCCTACTGGCATAACCAATACTAAGAAAGGACCTGGGTTTCTTTCTCAGGCTGCCTCAAGTACAAACCAGCTGATTTTACCCCAGTGCACAGGAATGCTAAGCAGGTCCACTTAAGAATGCATTATTTGCTCTTGGACATATTCTCTTATAGCCCTGGAAGGCAAATAACATTTGCTTTCTGCAGCACATCAAACTGAATACCCGCATTTGATTAGTTAGCTATGTGAGGTATCCTCAGGCTTTCTCTGCTCTTCTGCATTTTAATAATCTCTTTTTAATTTCCGTCTGATAGTTATTTTCACCCCAAGTGTATTAGTAACTCCTATGCTAATTCCAACATTGGAAGCAGCTGCCCATTCTTCTTCATTCTCCTGGTCTTCCTACACTTTCCAACTTTCCACAGTTGCAGCCACCATGTGAAAAGCGTGCCCAATTTGCCACCTTTAGATAACTGGCTATTATACATTTTACTCTTACTTCATCCAGGCCACTTGTTAACACATGAAAAACTTCACAGAGAGAGTGTCAACATTCTTTCACACTATACAGCCACGTCTCAAGATTTTTCACAGCTTGAGTACAGATCTGCTCAAACTATGTAACCAATCCATTACTGTTATTCAAAAAGCAATTTTTTAATATTAAGTTTCTACAGAATGAAAAATGTTACGCTAATCTTATAATAAAATTATTATTTGTACTTTAATTTTTTAAGTATGTGAATATTTTTTCAGATTTTGCCTTAAGCCCCTGCTGGTGCGTGCAATTCCTTGAAGTACTCTTGCCCTACACCACAGGAAAATAAACTGCATTTATCCCCTGCAGAGTCAATCTGCACACCAACAATAAACACCCTAAGCCTGCTTCTTTTAATATGTGAAACCCTGACCTCAGATGTATATGCAAGGTTGCCGCTGACTTTAATGAAGACAGGAGCATATTTAAGGGCAAAATTGAGAATACAGTCTGGTTTCCCTCAATATTTTATATAACCACTCCACCAGATTCCTACGAGCCTTTTTACCCAGGCTTCTGTAATGAGCTTTTCTGAGCTACACCTTCCAGTAAACCCCTCTTGGCTCTGAATTTCAGAAACCTTAATTTAGCTCAGCATATAAACAGCAACTCCAGAGACCATTTCTAATCCCACGTATTCTTGTGATGCCGCTTCGTAGCACGTTGCTCTTTCATAGCCTCTACACATCCATTTGCCGCAGCACGCTGATGAACCAATCCCAGCCAGACACTCAGCTCCCCAAGGATCAAGCACATAGGGAAGCTTCAGGGCACGTGCCAAAACCACAGGTAAAGAAGGGATTTGCACATGATACTGCTCTTCTAAAATGATGAGAAACCTTGACTCAGGTGGTATAATCGTCTCACAAGGCCAGCTCACTGTAGAGGGCTCACCTAGAGAGGTAGCATCATTCCAGGACCTTGCCACCAACCAGCAGACACAAAGCATAGTTCCTAATGTATGCAAATAACTTCAAATGCTGAATTTTGAGAAATAACAAACCAAACCAACTAAAACAGTCAGATGTAATGAAATCTCTCTCCTAAAGAGGCTCCTCTGAAAGCAGCGCTGCTAGATTTACATTCCTTCATGAACCAAATCCATGTTCAGCCTTACCAAGTCCAATTTTACCCCATGCCAAAGCCATATAAACAAAGATGACGAGCACAAACCAAGGATCATTACCCCAAGGTGGAGTTTCCTCTCGAGGGCGTTAAGCCCAGGGCAGATGAAGCCAGAGATCACCGCTGTGGGATGGCAGTCCCTCCTGAAGGGTCCTGTTCCCTGCCAGCACCCACAGAGGGCTGCAGCTACGGTTACTTGGGCAGACTGCAGGGTATCCTCACATCTCTTGCTTTGGTCTGCGGCACAAACTGTTGAAGTTCACCAGCTCCCCGTGTTCTGCCTCCTTCCTTGTTTGCTGTAGCCACCCAGGGCCTGGGCCAGGCTCTAGGCAGTTCTCCCAAGTAGCAGCTTCAGCACTCGGTCCTCTCCCAAGCTCACGGGGAGCTCAGTCTCCACCTCTGTTCCACTACTCCTGACTCCCAAAAACATTCCCCTCCTTCTAAAAAGCTAGACAAAAACAAAGCTTTCCCTGCTGACAGGGCCATGGCAAGGAGGTAAGACAGGTCTCCTGCAGCAGTAGGGACTGAGGGAAGCCCCTGGACATGTCCCAGGCACATGCGGCCATGCACAGTTTTTGCGCCTGGGCACAGGAACAATGCTTGCTTTAGGAAGGATTTTGGGTTTTGTAGATGCCTGCTTGTAAGAAAGCATTTCTATTGTGCAGAAGGGTGAGACAGTGAGCAAGAGCCCTTCATCACCCAGCACAGCTTTGCACTTTGCTCCCTGTCTTCTGGGTGGAAAGCCAAGGAGAGAGAGACTGGGCTGCATCACATTTTAACAGTGGTATTGCATAGAAAAAAATGTGTGTTGTTTTTCATTCCTCCAGCTCCCTGCCGTAGTTTCCATTAGGTACAGAAAAATTCAACTAGCACAACCATTTCCAATTCAAATGCTCCTGCTGTGCCCTCACCAGGACAACTCCCCAAGGAGAAGTTTCACTATTGCTATTGACAGAGACTGATAATGAAAGAATAAACACCATATTGCCTCACTTTCAGGTGTTCAGCCAGATGGTTACCTGAAATTAAAAAGCAACTAACATTCAAAACTCCACCACCTTTCTCCAAAACGTTTGTGACCTCTGCATCCGATTTTGCACGTGCTTCTTGAGATGAAGGTTATTTGAAATACTTACATTCCAGGAAACATTGCGAGTGTACAGGTTATTCACAGCGCTGCTTGCGCAGGTTAAAAATAGCAGCTGATAACACGATGCAACACTGCTGTCCAGTTCTCACAAAGCAAAACTCACAGGCAAGGTGAGAAAAGATTAAGAAACTGTAACAGGATTACACATTTTATTTCATTAGGCAGACCACATGCAAGATCTATATTCAAATCCTAGGAACTATCCAAATGCCAAAGTCATCACAGCATCAAGGCATTGCCCACTTGAATCTGATACTGACATCGCCTCAAACTCCCCTTGCATAAAGGAACTTCAACAAAAGTCATAAGACTCGATGAGTTACTAATCTGCAGCCCTGTTAAGCTGTGGATAAACTAAGGCACAGGCAGGGCTGGAAACTGCTAGGTGTTAAACAGCTGAGCCCCTTGTTCACACCTCTGAGAGTAAGCAGGCTTGCTGCCCCACTGCTTCAACGTGGGTGCTGAGAGCAGGTGTCCAGGGTACAGCCCCCAGCACTGCCATGGACTGGAAAACAATTTCCACTCACAGGCTGTGACACACACCGCCTCCATATGGGTAAAGCGGGTGAAATGACCAAAAAGTCACTCAAACTAAGTAAAAATTCATGGCACAACTACTTAACCATTTTTTCAGCAGGTCGAAGCCTCCGACAACAACTTCAGTGATTGCACTTCCACTACAACAGCAGCCAAGTGTAGAAAATGGTACTGGAACTCCCTGCACTGAAACCAGATGGATGTCCTTAGTGCAGCCACAACACAAATGTGCTTGTTTTCATCACCGAAAAAACGTGGATAGAAAACAAACTTCCAGCACCAATCACCTCTTCTGACTTCAGGGTAATGACAAACGCAAGATGTGCAGACAAGGACAAGCTCTGAAAGTAATAATTTTAACTCTCTCTTAAATAAATGAGCATACCAGGAACAATTTGAAACCATACAAAAGGTGTGAACCTGCTGGATTTCAGGAAAGATCTCACTTGGCATTCGGCAGCCTGCTGGACTGAACAGCGGCTCAGCCAGGATGGCTCTTGGTCCTCAGATCTCATCCCACCCCTCATTAATGACATCTTGTGCTTGCTGGCCTCTGGCATGTCACTTAGTCTACTTTCCTGAATTTATCCATCTATAAAATGGGAATAATCACATTTAATTTCCTTGCAGAGCTGTCATTAGGGTTAATTAACTAATGTTTGTAAACTGCTTTGAAAAATGTAAGAGTGCTCTCTCTCTCTCCTCTCTCACTTTCTTTATGTATAAATATATGATGTCCTATTATCATAACCATCTGTGCCAGTGGGAAATTTTAATTGCTGAGCTAGCTCTTGGAAAAGACCTGCCATTCTGCAATATTTAGGTCAGAGGACTTTGCGAACTGTGAAGGTAACGATAACACATTTAAACGGGAAATGCAATGAGACGTGAGGTAATGCTAATTTGGTGCTAGAAGGGAAGTGTTTACTAAAAACCTAGAAGAAAAATCTTGGTGACCCTTCTGCATGAACCAAGTACTAAGGAAGGGACTTACAATCTCTCTTTGGAAAAACAAATTTATCGTCAACTAAAAAATGGTGAAAACAGTGACCTGCATTTCAAAACGCAGAGGATGGGATATCCTGAAGGGTAACCTGGAAGAGATATACATGAAAGCAATTCTATTGCTAGAGAGAAACAAGTGGGTCAAAATAAATGGTTCCTCTGGCTCTTGGCATGAAGCAAGCTCATTCCTCAAATGAGAAAAGAAATGAGAGAGGAAAGAAAAGAAGTTATGAAGTCTGAATATCTGCTGGAGGTAAAATGAGGTATAATGTTAAGGGGACAAACAGTAGGGTTTTTGTTTTGCTTTTAGCTTGAAAGAGTAATGGGAAACAGGTATATACTTTTATAAATATAACCAAAGAAAATGTAGGCAAGAGAATGGGTCTATTGTTCAACAAGGCAGAGGGGTCACATAACAAGAATCCAGACGGATGAAGCACTCAGTAGTTATTTCCCTACGCGTTCTGTACAAACGACACTAAAGTATTTAACAGGAGAAAATTCATAATCTAGAGAAGCCTGGGGAAAAAAAAAGTAAGAAGAAATGTGAAAGTATATCCATTTAATCAATGTTCCAAATTCTTTCTATAGCAAACATCTATGACTGAAGTCAATCGACTTAAGGGATAAATTTAGCCTACCATTTTACAACACAGTAAGACCAAATGACATGCACAGAAGGGATCTAAAGAAACCAAATATATACCAAGACCATAAAACTGCTGTTGAGCAGTCTTGAAGCTCATATGGAACTGGCAAGATACAAGTACTCTGGAGATAAACAGTTGATTGAAAAAGAGGTATGACACAGGGATGGGATAAAACACAAGAGTTAGAAAATTCCAATCAGCTGCTTTATTAGAGGAAATAAAATTCACAACATAAACCAGCAAAATGAGTAAAAGAAAAGTTCAGAGAAACCTGAATGTCTTCCAGACATAAAAGTGTCTTGGAGGGAATGTATCCTAGATTAATTAAGCTATCTTTACTTCTTATTCTTATGAGATTAGAAACAAATATTGAAGAATAGATTATAACAGTAATCCCACAAACGTGAGGGAATGGGAAAGTCCTGTGTCACAGCCTACATTCAACTATGCTGGTGTAAATCTGGATAACATTCATCTGCTGCCATGTATTTAGCTCAGTGGAGCTGGAAGCCAAGGCTGAACCAGCCTTGGCTCCATCCCTTCCCAGTGTGAACGAATGCTCTTAGGAAAGGTGCTAACTCAACACACAAGAATAACTACAGCTCATGCTGGAAACCAAACTGCCACTTGTGCGAGAGAAACCATAAACAAATCACTGAGCATGGTCAGAACTCAAGCTGCTGGACAGAAGAGACAGTTATGAAGATTGATTCAGATGAACTCAGAACCAAATTCCAAATGCTAACTTTCCACTGGAGACCAGCACTACCACCAGGAACAAGCCTGGAGATTTTCCATCACCCACACAAATTGTAGATCCACATCTTCTGTTAGTGTGATTACTGTGAGCTTAAATAATACCAACGTATCAGAAACGTGAGCTAACTAGCCAGCTGACAACTTAGAACATTTATACATTTTCACAAAATACAAAAATTTTATTTACAATATTGATAGAAGAGAAAGAAGTTCCTACAGCACCACTGACACAGAACTCCTAGATCTTTAAATGCTATCACATGAAGAACACTGACACAGGATGTTTTTACAAAACAAAATTAAAGACCAGAAGCAAATGTCATGATTGAATCTGCAGGCTTGAGGGTGAGAGGGGAAGAGAAGCACAACTGGGGAGATGCCACCTAGAGGATCAGCAAGTTCAGGAGGTATGGGGGCTTTGAGGAAATTTAGAGTTCAGGGAGAGAAGAGGAAGTAGAGACAATTTACACATAATTGAAAAACAGCAATATATATCAGCAAAGCAGGGGGAATAAAACACAATAGATGAAAAGTCTCAAGCAGCTTCAAATAAAGATTTCTATAGGTTAGAGTGAAACAGTACCAGAGCAAGCTGCCAGGGTTTGGGCCCCCTGGCACTTGCCCAAACAGCTCCTCTGTTGGCACCCTACCTCAAAATTGCTTCTTATTTGACATTGCCTGCAATGCCTGCAGAGGTACTTTGTAAATAAACCAACTCTAATAACACATCAGCAAGCAACAACTCCCTGCAACATTTATTATTATTATTATTATTATTATTATTATTATTATTATTATTATCCCTTGAAACAGATGATCTTTAAGGTCCCTTCCAACCCATACCGTCCTATAATCCTGTAATTAAGAACTGTTCACTTCAGGAAACTCCCCATCACACCCAGCTTGTCCCTCTGCCTCACAGCTGGTGCCTAACACCCATGGGAGGGGACTGGTCCTCCACAGCACCATGCCCTCAGCTTTGAAAGGACAAATCAAGTGACTGCAAGATCAACACCTGGCATTTCCCAGAGTTTATGCATGACCTGCTCAATAGCTCCAGCTATTGAGCTACAGGGGATTTCAAAGCCA
Source organism: Empidonax traillii (assembly GCF_003031625.1). Taxonomy (NCBI): domain Eukaryota; kingdom Metazoa; phylum Chordata; class Aves; order Passeriformes; family Tyrannidae; genus Empidonax; species Empidonax traillii. Next base: position 665,740 of record NW_020955384.1, on the reverse strand, counting down.
GACCAGGGCTGCCACAGCAGCTGTTGATCAAAGGGCCCACAACACAGTCCTTTCTGTTCCTTGGAGGAGCAACTACAAGTGCCTGTTGTGTACTCCGTGTTTTAAAAAGCAAGCTTACCTTGTCAAGACAGGAATGGGAAAACAAGTTTATTCAGACTCACCCATTCTTTACAGAGTTCATGGCCCTCGTGAAAATACCTTCATCTCCCACCCCACTGCTGGGAGATGACAGGCATTTCCAGAGTGATGGCTGAGGGGGTGTATTTGTAGCACGTCTACGCTTAACCTGACTTCTCAGGAAGTCCCAGGCCTTACAGAGGATATTTCCAACTGTTGTATCAGCAACTCAGAGGATAAGCCTGGTGCCGAGTAGCTTAATCAGGGATTATCAAAAGCTGGGCTGTTCCCCAGGTCTCTTTTTAGCTGCCTTTCTCCACTCCCAGTGAAGTGCCTGGGACTCCTTCTGCTTCTCCAAGAACAAATATCAAGTGCTTTTCCCAGAAAGTCGGGCAAGGAAAGCTTAGGAACAATGTCAGGTGATGCACTGGGAGACACTGGACACATGCTATTAAGAAATCTCTGCACAGTGATGCCAAAAGTCAGGTCCTTTGGTGAGAGGGACGTTGGCACTGGGTGTCCTACCAATTGCATCATGAAACAACCTGCAGGGGGAGGGTAGCCCTGCCCCATAACTCTTGACAACCTACATCTTTGCAATTTTCCATGGCTCTGTTTAAGACTGGGGACTCTTGCAGGCCACAAGGCTGGGAAAGCAGAGCACTAAGAAGAAGGGAAAGTCTTTGGAAATACGGGTTTAATAAGTTTGAGCCTGTATCACCATGTATCTTCCAGTGGCAGTACATGGACTTTCAGGATGGTCACTGTGCCCTTTTAGCCAGCTGCATGGTGTGATACGGTTTTGAAGTACCTTGGTGCACAATACATATCTGACAACCATTTATGAAGCACAGAAGTGAGTCAAAGCAGAGACAAAAACCACTCATCCCAGACCATTTTTACCCCCTCTACAGGTGCTGCAGTGATCTGCTTTTTCTCTTCACCTCCCCAACTTAGTCAGATGCTACAGATGTTAATTGCTTATGTCTAACCCATATGACCACACTCAGTAGATCCAATTTATCAGAAGAAGTTTTGTGGCCCCAGTTAGGAAAGAACTTTTGTGGCTTCTCCCCTGTCTCTGTACAACACAGGTTTCTTCCTTCCCAGCTGAAGGATGAGAAGAGGTATCAAGAGAAAATGAAGGCAACTCAAACATCAGAAGAAACTGCAAAAGCTAAAAGCTACTAAATGCTATGGGCACATTTCATGTCATCCCAAAGCAGCAGAACCAAGGGCCTCTAAATAGAAAACTATTTTCAGCAGCACTGATAGGAACCCAGAAATTAAAATACCAGACTACTGAGTGCATCCTCTTGGCTTGCTGGCCCATATGGCTAAGGCAATTATTTCCACTCATTTCACCTCTCTACTCACTGGAAAAAGGATGCATTCGGACAGAAAGATGGAAAAATACTGCTTAGAAAGAGTAACACTTCAAAAATTTTTAAGAACATTTCTGTATGTATCATCCCAAAAGGATATGAAATAGTATTATCATAGCCCATGCTAAGCTGTGCCATCTCATAATACGCAGTCACCACCATACAGAACCTGTATGGGGTAGATCAGTCACACAGTGGGGTACCAGGGACATGAGAGCATCCTGAGGCACCACAGCACAGCAGGGACAGCCCACTGTTGCTGCTTTGGAGAGCTTCAGAGGCATAAATAAATAAATAAATTAAATGCATGGCTAAATACTCTCTTTCCTGTTGCTGTTTGCAAATTGTTAAAGGGACAACTCCCCTTCAAGAATTCATCACATGCTCGCTTTCCATTTTCAAACCATCCTCTACTTCTTGATAGGACTGAACTGCACAGCCTGGCATTCTCAGCTTCCCTTTGCATCAGGTTATGAAGCACAGCAACACTGGCTCAACAGCTATGCCTGTAGGCATTTCATATGGGAAGTCTGCAGATCTGGGGTAATTGCAGGGAGATGGTGGGGGAGATGGTGGGATGAGAGATTGGCTCTACTTTGAACATCACCTTCTGGCAGATGTTTACCATATGGATGATACATGTGGAGTACCAGAGACCACCAGCAGCATGATAATTCCTAATGAGCAAAAAATGGAAATAAATTTATGGAATGGGGCAGCCTGTGCTCATGCACAATAATTAGTAACATGCTGCACCACGTGTGGTATGTGACACTGCCACTCCAGCAACCTCCTGTCTGGTGGAAGAGGCACAAGGTTGGACCTCCCAATGCAAGGGGTTTGGTTTAAGAAATTTATTTGAAGGATGCATCATGATGACAGCTGAGGAACATCCAGGCTGGATGTTACATCTCAGGCAAAAATCCCAAATCAGCTCCAGTACTCCTCAAGGCCTATGGATTTTAAATGAAACCTCATGATGCAAAACTAAAGTAGTAACCTTCTGAAGAAGCTGCTCAGTGGGAGAGCCTGGGAGTACTGCCTCGGACATCACTAGGAAGGTGTACAGCACTGATGCAGGCAAAAGGCTGTGTCACAGCATGCCTTGGAGGACTGACTGCAGAAGGGACATCGCTACGGGAGCACTGGGAGAGGCAGCTGCTGCTGCTATCACTTCCAGTCAAATGCACTCCAGCTCCTGTTACTGTTGAGTAGAGGGGAAAGCACTTTTATGTTTTCTGCACCCACTGATAGCTTTTCAACAGTGCTTTCACCTCCACTATTTACACACTGAAGTAAGAGAGGGGTGCTGGGAAGACAATTCACTTGTTGAAATGCCTGCCTTTCAGAAGCCAACCTTCTTGTTTTCCTGCAGCATATGCATGGGTAAAAATAAGCAACCAGCCTCAGGAACTGGTGAAGTTCTCAAACACTGAACAGATTTGCTACAACCTCCCAGGGCACCACACAAGGTTGATCCTTCCCTCCAGGCACCCTTAAAGGAGTGGGAAGAGTACACTGCAGCAGATTCACCGTGTGTTTTGACCATACTGCTCTACAGATACTATATTATATATGGGTGGAAGGGTTTTATCCTCCCCTCTTCTGTGTTCCAATCTCAAAATCAACCTTGAGTTTATGGATGAGGACAAGGGAGGAGTGAACAGGGCAGAGGGCAGCACCTAATATATCATTCAGTGTAACTGCAGAGACTTGTAGTTGGCCCAGCACCATCCTAACAAGAAACACAGGATTATCTGACTCAAGATACAGCCACTACTTGAGGAACAGCAAGACAGAGGGAAAATAATTCCCATGTAGTTCAGTTGGTGCAGGGTGACAGAAGAGGCCTGCAAGGTGCCTCCAGAACTCACTCTGCACAGGAGCTCAGCCAGTACTTTTGTCACAGTACCATTATTCACTCCTTCCTGCTTCCCCTGTCTTTTGTTACAGATCACAAACCCAACAGACATCTACAATGACTAAAGAAACAATTACAGGCATGTCACTGAAATACTGCAAAGACCGAATTATTCCAAATTCACGGTACACCCTCACTGCTTGCTGATGACTGTATTTGTTACAGGCCTGACTCTATACCCATGGAAGCTGTACCAGCTCACATCCCACAGGGGGGTGGAGCAGCACTGCCTCAGGTACCATCAGCACCTTGCAAGCAAACCATGGAGGCAGATGCTGAGCCAGATTTTCAGATGCAGGCAGCACAGTATCATTTGCCAAACCCATGCAACCAACAACTGCGTATTTTCCTTTGAGGCATATCAACAGCTGGCCCCACTGAAGATGTGATCTCAGACATCTGCTACCCACATTTTGGGGGGGTGCTGAGTGGGTACAGAAGCCACTCATAGCAGCATTCCTGAGCAATCAAAACCGAGATTAAATTTAGTTGGTCAAACAGATCTCTTAATTTCCACAGTGCTGCTGGCTAGCAGACAGCAATCAATCAAATACGAATGTGGACATTTAAATTTCAGTCAAATTCATATCCATGCAATGCAAACTGTACCTTCACACAAGCACATGCCCTTTCCAGAAAGGAATAATGATATGTTGCAAGGGAAGAGTCCGTCTGTCTGTTTTGCTTTAGGAACAGATATTGATCCTGACACCCAAATGGCACCTTCTCAGGAGAGCAAAGTTATTCCTTCTTGTCTGTGTATTTTTTTCTGGATAGACATCTTGGCCTGAAATGCTGTTCAAATTCCAGGTGTCTTTCAAGGTTCAGTGTAAGTGTGCAAGAACAGAAGGGGTAGTGGTTCACATTTCCACAGAATGGTAAATTGCTACTCCTGCAGGGATCTAATCTACCCTTCTTTGCCACTTCCCCTAACTCTTACTTTCTCTCAAGGAATTACTTATGTGCGTGCAGGACAGCAGACAATGCACAAATCTCTCCTCAGTTTCCACTAAGGTCAGACGTTCACTTTGCACAAGTCAGAAAACATATCTGGCTTTTTATTATTTCTATATAAAGACCATAAATCCCTCCTTCCTTCTCTGGAGGAGCCAACAGGACTTGTTAAGCCTTCTGGTTCCCTCTGCTGCCATAAAAAGGTGCAGAGTTTCCGAATGTGACCAGCTGCTGCACAGAGGCCCTGCTACAGTCTCAGAAACATTCAGAGTTCATGCACCTCCCGAGAGAACCTCCCACGGGAGTGTGCCAGCCTCCCAGCACTGCCAAGCAGGAGGAGACAGCGCTGGCAGCAAAGGTCACCTCTGAGCAGAAAGGCTTCTAAAGACCCTCTTCTTGGCTTCAGGTCTTTGGAAGCAGCCAGGTTTCAGAAATGACTGCAGACTCCAGTGCACGGAGCTGAAAGGAGCAGCCTGGGCCCTGCACGGGAGATCAAGAAGTCAAAGCACTTAAGCTTTTGCTTTCGACTAAGCAAAACGATACTGTCCTTGAAAAGATTAAAGCTGGGCATTCTGCTGACAGAGAGCTGGAGACCAACCACAGCACCTCCATCGGCATCCCCAGACTCACAGCTAAGAGAAAGGGGAGATAGAGACCCCCAACTCCCCAGCACCTCTGCATGGTTTCCACCTGGCAGAGCCCAGGGTTGGTGTAGGGCACTGAGCCAGGCCAGGCATGCCAGGAGATGTACCATTTCCATATGTGAAGGCAGTACCCACCCCTACTTTACATCCATTCCAGCTTCCCAAGAGTTGGGGGAAAAAGCTCCCACAGTCAGGCAGCTGATGGTATACCAACATGAGAAGCATCAAACTACCTCCAGAAGGAGTTACAGGTGAACCTGCCCACTGGTGTTTTCCTCATGAAAGAGTGAGCTGACAGCAGACCTCAACAGCCCCAGACTGAAATACCTGCACAAGTACAAGGTTGGCTCCTGCATACTCAAGGGAGGAGGTGTTTCCCAACAGCATATTTACACATGTAAAAAAGAGGCAAATTGGCACTAGCTGACAGCTTATCCAGCACCCAGAGGCAGCAAGACTGCCTTGAAATGATTCCCCGACAGAGAATTGCCTGCATTCACTGGGAGAAGGCACTGGGCAACCTGATGGCAATAGGCTGTAGCATATTTGCTAGATCTGGATACCATCCCTGAAGCTGCCCTGACAAATGGGTGGCATGACAAAGCAGTGACATACTACATGTTAATGTCCCCACCAGCCACTCATTTTGAGGCATTTCAAGTGTGTGCTATAGGGACAGCTTCCATCAACAGTGGTGCTTCAGACAGAGAGGCTGGTATCGTTGAAAACTGTCTAAGGAGAGAAGTTCAAATATAAAACGTTTTTCTCCAACAGGCACACTTCAGGAATAGATACCACAGTAAAACATGGTGATTAACACAAGTATGTACACATCTCATCTTTTCTAGGTCAGCCCTCAATAACTTGAGAAGATACCAGGTCACAGACTCATTTGGTGGATTGATTTTTTCCTTTGTTCTTTTTCTTTTCCCCCTTTTTTTTAAAAAAACGCAGTTATATTGACTTCAACGGAACTTTTCCATTCTCCAAGTGCCTTATGATATATTTGACCTAAATGAAACTGAAGAACACTTTCTCTCACAGTAATGATAAGCCTTAGGAAGATCACTGCAGGATGTCCTCATCAGATATTAGGAAGGAGAAATTTCAGAAAGGTTTACAGCAATACTTGAGGCCATGAAACTAAACTGTGCTTTCATTACCAGCTGTGGAGTTTTAGGCTCAGACCTGCCGCTAAAATCTATAGACAGGGCAAGGGAAAAATCAGCCAGTATTTCCACCCTTCTATGTAATTTGAAACCACTGAGACATATCTCAGGGTATAAATCACACAGCACTATAAATAAAATAAATTATGATTTTGTGCTCTTTGGAAGAAAGCTGACACCAAATTCATGTAGCGAATCTAAGAAAAAATAAGCCTGGCCCATGGCCCAAGCACATAAGAAGCTCCCCCTTGTTCCCAGGGAGGAAGCTTCACCACCACCATTAGTTTGCCATTCTCTTGGGGACTTATGGCTACAAGCAGTCTACAATACACTAAATGTCTGTCTATACATAGCACCTTCAGGTAATGAGGTAAACGTTTATTAACAGAAAGTGCTACAAGCAAAATTCCTGCAAATCCCCATGAAAGGGAGAGCTCCTCTTCTCCAGTAAGTAAATGGCAAAACTTCCCAGAAAGTCCCAGCCAAACCACATGGATACATATGACTGTTTCTCTATGCTACTTGCAGTGTCCCACTTTTTAAACACTCGCTGTCACTTCTGTGAACTGAAGTATGACCTCTCCCTGGCACAATCTTTTCTAAAGAAAAGCTGCTACATACATATTTAAAAGCAAGTAACCCGCTACCAGAAAATACTTAGTTTTGTATAAACCAATTATTCTCTGTAGCAAAAAGATCAGATAAACACACTTTTGAAAGTGTGTGGTTATAAAATGATTAAATGTATCATCTGGGCTCTTTTATAACAAATTAAAAGATAAAACTGAACCATTCTTTCATTTCATATCAGGAAAGAAATCTTCCAGCAAAAAACTGTCACTTAAAATCTCTTCATGAACATCCTAGTCAGTTCCAAAGTGTGGGGCAAAAGTGCACTATAAAGTAAATCAAGAAATTTACTGCTTCCTACTCTGTATCCACCCCACTCCCCAATAATACATAGCAAAGAAAGTAGGAAAACATCTCGGAGTCCACCAATACAAAACCAGCAAAAGCTTTGCCTGCTAAAGACATTGGGATCCTTGGGGGTGCCTATAAACCACGCTGTCAGGAGCCACAGCTACAGTTCCTGTAAGTCCTTGTCTCCTGTACATGACACGAGCGTGACTGTTCAGTGAGTTCACAAGAAATATGAATGAGCACATGCAGACCTATTTCTCAAAATTCTTCCAAAATGGGAAGTTGCACTTCTTACCTAGTTTCTAAGCCAATGAGATTTACATTGTTGCATGTGCCTGCCAGTTCCTCCACTATCCCCCAGCAACCTTGCAGCTCAAGGGTAGACTTCCACCAACTCTGGCCAAGGGATGGCCACTGACAACTGCAAGCATTACGGAAACCTGAGATTTAGGAGATATTTTTGCCCCGTGGAAAGGGAAGCCTGGCAGCACGGTGAACTTTTATCAGGCATTGGAGAAGCAACTCAGGAGTGTGTTGAATGACGCAAAGAGAGAAACAGCATTCATCAACCCAACCCAAACACGAAGCCATCCTCCACCCCTGGGTTTTGGCCACAATTGAATAAAGGGTGGAGTCTGCTCACTGTCTCAGTAGTCCATCCTGCCTCATGGCTTGCTCAGCCTTCCCTCAGGGCCTTCTCCCCACACCATACCTGCGTACCCAGAAGGGGCCACCACTTGCCTTTCTCAGTGAGATCAAACTCTTCCCAGAGTACACAGTGCTCAGGCAAGTACCACCAGTCTCTTAGACAAATTCAGTGATGTTAGAAAGATGACAGATCTACACCAAGATCTCAGTCCTTTTAACCACAATCCCATCAGGAGAGACAAGGGGGCAAAGCCTTGAAATCCACAGCCCCTTCGTGGCACTTCTCCCCCACATCAGTCCCCACTGTTATCAGACGGGCACAGCACACAGGTCTAAGAAAGCAGAGCACCAGCCTATGATGCACCAGCCACTACATGATGAACAAGGAAACCCACTCCCATCATTTTCAATTACGAGACTTATTTTTATTTTTCTGTGGGTCAGACCAAGACAGTAGGGACGATCTCCTTGGACAGAGGAAGTTAAGCTCAAATGCCCTGCATCCACTTTTAACAAAAATTGTTTGCAGCACTTAACTGCAAGAAAGCCGCAATTAATTGTGCTACAGTATCAGTGAACACACTGGTTATATCATTAGAGCCCATTATTTTCCCTCCAAGACATTACATTACTACATTATTGATGCAACAACCCTGTGTAATGAAGTGGTGCTTTGCATCCTTTTTTTTGCTTTACACCAACTTTACAGCACCATAGCCCTGATGCCAAATTCAGTGAGGTTTTGTTGTTTGTTGTTTTGGTTTTTTTCCCCAGTAGGTAAAAAATTCCAGTTAACCTAAAAAACAGTTGCACAAAAACTTAAAACACCTGCCCCTAATCACATGCAAAGGCTTGGGTTTCTATTTGATACAACTTAAAATTACAGCTATTTCTAAATATTCTGCTTCAACTGTATTTTTACTTCATCTGGACAGACTATTTTCAGAAAGGCATCCGAGAGAGATTATGCCAGAAAGCAGTAAATTAGCAAGCAAGCTGCTTACATAAATACTGAAC
>NW_020955384.1:648708-655992 GCF_003031625.1 Empidonax traillii | reverse complement strand
TCACATGCAAAGGCTTGGGTTTCTATTTGATACAACTTAAAATTACAGCTATTTCTAAATATTCTGCTTCAACTGTATTTTTACTTCATCTGGACAGACTATTTTCAGAAAGGCATCCGAGAGAGATTATGCCAGAAAGCAGTAAATTAGCAAGCAAGCTGCTTACATAAATACTGAACTTCTTTGAAGCTAAGGGGAAAGAAAAGGAGCTGTATCCAGAAGGTCACCACTCCAAACAAAGAGAGCACATATGAAACTGAGGAAAGGAAGATTTGCCCATGCCAAAATTGCAAACAAAAACCTAGAGAAGTTATCTTGAAAGGAGCTCAGAACAGCGAGCTCTTACTCATCCACAGGACTACTGAAAGGAATAAAGTTTATTCATGGGATACTACAGGAAGCAGCCTCAGTTTACAGAGCGCCCATGAGCAGCAAATTGCTCTGCAGCACAAAGGTCAGAAACACCCACCACATCTTACAGAACACCTGGGAAGACTGTCCAAGCAAAGCTTTGGCTAAAACATGAACCAGTACTTCCTCTGCAATTATTAATATAAGATGGAGTATTAATATAATCTTTGGAAACAGTCTCCATGTGCATAATCCCAGCATATTGTTTCCCACTCACTCCGTGCAGTATACAGCTCCACAAACCCCCAGTAAATGCTGTGAAAAGGAGAGTCACTTCAAATTTACTCCTTCAGTGTTGCGTTCTGGCTCTCTGCAAAAAGCTCAGTTCCCACTTTGCCACTCACTCCCTTGCACGGTGCAATCACAGCTTCCCCCCCGGGTGCCTTCTTTCTGGGCCAAATAACGCCACTCCAGTTGACTATCACCATAGTGAAACAGTCCCCTTGGGGCCCCCCAAATTTCATTATCTCTTCCAGTATTTGTTCTGTTCTTTCTCTTTCTGGAAATCATGCTACTAAAACTGAACAAATTACTTCAGGCTCAGAGGATGCAGGGTGCTGAATTGTTCTCATTTTTCCTTATGCTGTGGCCAGCTATTTCAGTGTAATATGCAATGCCACCAGCACCACAAATCTTCATAGGGACAAAGATCAGAACTCATCCCAGTGATGGTCCTCAAGTCACAGTAAAGGGGGGAAGTAAACTAAGAAGTCCTCATTTTCGTAACCTCTCTTCCCTCTAAATGCTGTCCTTGCCCCCAAAAACGATGTTTTCCCCAGGGGCTCGTCCACTCAGACTCTATGAGACCACAAAAAGTGTGAATCGCAACCCTAAAGACCCCAGTGTGACCACACCACCTCCTCACTTCAGACAGGAAATGTCTTGCCAGCGCTGTCAGAAGTATGCAACACAGATTGTGCAAGCAATCAATGGTACAGGTCTAAATCTGCTCAGCAGCCAGTTTTGCAGTTTGGGTGTGTTTGCACTGTTTGCAGAAGAAGCTGCTATTAAGCAGGCAGCAGCACTCCAGGTAAAACTCCAGGGAGTCCCAAAGCACAGCCCTAGGCTGCGCAAATCAGAGCTGTCTAATGTCAAGGTGACAAAGGCAGGGGTAAGTGTTACAGGGTACCATCCAAAACAAAACCTTGCCTTGGCTGTGCCTTCTCCTTCCAAATGAAAGAAGTCACCCATAATAGTGGCTAACTCCTGAGCATCCAAGGCCAACCCAAAACCTTAGAAAACACTTTGTGACTCACCAGCTTCTGCCTCACACCTCATGAAGTCTGTAATTAGAACCTCATCAGCCCTGATAAGGCAGTGTTTTCCCATCCATCTGATAACTTCAAGTCTCTCCACAACCTCAAGCTCCATCTCGTGCCTTTCTCTCCCCATGACATCCCTGGTCAGCAGAGAGGAGGCAGAGTCGGCAGACATCAGCATCCCCATCTGCTCTGGTGGTTTGAGGGCTCTCATCACCACAGGTCTCCTTATAAAACCTGCCAATTATCCCACACATATGCAGTTTCTATGTGCTGAAGAGAGGTGACAGCCCATATCCTTCCTGAAGATCAATTAGACTATCTGTATGCTTAAGGGGGAATAAGCTTTGGCTTGGGTATTTTTTCTCTTGTTGTATATTTAATCTTGCTTTAGAAGCATTAAGCCACCACATTCTAACTGCTGATGCACGTCAGACAGACAGCGTCACCGACTCACTTATCTTGGCTCCCAGCTTTCTGCGGCAAGAACATTGCTACCTAAGTTCGGCATCCTTTACATTAGATAGGTGTTTATCTCACTCCTACATTTAAACCTGTAAAATATTCGAAACTACTCTTCCTTGTCTTACCCATCGTTTACCAAATACGCTCTTTAAGATGGAAGCAAGGCATCATATACATTCACACAGGCAGGAATTTTTTATTAAAAATAGCCCGCACGTTGCTGGTGTCTGCCCCTGTACTCTCTCAGCTTGCAAAACTGTTTTCACTCTCCAAAAACATTTGATACATAAGGCACTCCTTTTGTGAGCACCTGGTATAATGAAGAACTAGTTAACAGGTAAAGCACAACAGCAAAGCAACAGCAGGTTCCAACTGATGAGGGACAGCTATGGTTGGGGTTGGGTTTTTTTTCCATGCATATTTTGAAACTCCTCCTGCTTCTTACTGAGAGCCTGCCAGATAATTAAACTGTACATCTTATTTTTAAAATCTAATTTACTTTTGAAAACCTACACTGCTGGACTATTTTTAGGATTTTTCTTATGTGGGCCAGCGGAAATAGGCTAGCCAGGTAGCACAGGGCCTCAGAGGCTGTGCTGAGCGGTCTTTACAGCTGAATACCATTCATCAGTAAAACAATGGGAAAAAAATCCTTTCAAATTAGGAATAACTATCTGCACTGAACTACTGATACTCATCTTCAGTTTTGGAAAAGCTTATCTTAAGCAAAACTAAATCTGGGCCTGCAGCTTTGACTCAGGAGTTTCTTTAATTTGTTATCAAATGCAAGAGCTTGTCCTGGTGTTTGATGGGCTGTCCTTATCACCAAAATCAGTGGGAATGTTGCCCAGGCAAGGATTACAGGATTGGGTTTAACAGTACCTTTGGAACAACTTGTATCATACATTGCTCTGCACAAAATGTACACTAGAGAAATAACACAAGTAGCAGAAAGTTACTTTTTCTGAAGTATTGAGTTTTGTGATCCTTATTTTATAAGCAGCAAGGGAAATAGCAGCATCAGAGATAGCTGCATCTAGACCCTCAGAGTTGTCTTTGCCATACTGCAACCCAAAGTAAAATAATCTACTATCCAGACTTACAGTGAATGATTCAGTCAAGGTAATTTCTGATATGCTTGCACACAAAGAAATGCCCCTGAATTACAGAAAATAAATCTTCTTAGCATTCTCCACAAAAAAGCATCTCAGTAGGTACCCAAAATGACTCTGACCTCTGAAATCTTTCTCATTTCTGCTGGCAGCACTTCCCACTGAAGGGCTAGGAGTCCAGCATCAGTCCCCAGGCATCTGGTCCACACCCTTGGCAGCAGCTTGCCTTGTTGCCGGCCACTTTCACTGCTTACAGGTAACACAGAAGTGAAGATGCTTCATCTGGGGCAAAGGACCTGCAGTGTGAGGAGTGTATATGGTCCACAGCCCCACAACCTCCATTTCTTCAAACCCCTGCCAGATAACATCCCAGAGAGGGGCTGGCAAGACTTGGTCAGCTCTTTGCAAGAAAAAGCGCTCCTTGTTCACAGCCAAACACAATACATAAAAGCAAAGGCACTACAGCCCAACAGTGTTTATCCAAAGCTACCACAGGGTCAAAGAAACTGCAAAACACTGCGGGATGCAAAGTTTCCTTCAATAAGTTGACCGCCTCGAAAATGCAAATGCATTCACCATACCTCTGCTGCAACCCTGGCCCTGTTCACTTCCCCCACCTGGGAGCAATATTTCACAGCAGTGAAATTTAAAAACAGGGTGGTTTTATTATTTTTAAAGCCTCTGACTCTTGCAGGTCCAGGTGCTACTCCACAGCACTTGAGGTCAGAAATCACATCCTTGAACAGGCCTCTTCTCTAATCTTCTCGGGGGTTCCTGTTCATCTGCTCACTCACCAGCCTGTCTCAAGACCTTTACGGCTATGTGAGTCCATGTGCTGTTCACATGAGCAAGATCTATCCACACAAGAGCTCTGGAAAAGCCACGTAAGGCTGTGAATTTGCTGACCCAGAGGTATTACCAGTCCCTCACAGCTCAGCTGCAACGCCTCCGTGTGCTCCTATCTCCTGGCGAGTATCCCGGCCTCCCACACATCCTGCAGCACTGATCCCTCCCTGCACTTTCGCTTTCAGCTGCCTTACCACACCAGAGAAAGAGCTTATACCTGTCTCCTGTGCTTCCACCTATCTTTTGAAGGATCCCAGTATCAACATCCATCCCTGCCTTAAGCACAACAGTCAGAACCACCCAGTCCCCGAGCATCACACCAGCGAAGCCCCCACCAGGCAGACCTGTCAGACTCACCAACAAGAGTCAGCCACATACCACCAACACATGTGGATTTACACCAGGTGTTACACAATGTTTTTAAATGGCCTTGAACCAACTGGGGTGAACAAGTCCTTCCTCCCTTACCCACCTCTGCCAGCTTCATTCATCAGGGGCACGATCACCCATCTGTTGGTACAAGGGGTCTAATTTTCTTCCTGTTCCTTATTACCAATTCAGTATTGTTTAGATCAAGTCAAAGCCAATTTCTTTTCCTTATCAGTGATGAGCCAAGATAATCCCTGTGGGAAACTTCAAGTGTCCTGAGCACCATTTCAGCTGGTCCATGTAGTTACTGCAGGATGCCAACAGCCCTCTTACCATATTATGAAACCTCCTGGGTTGTTTCCAGGAATGAATACACCAAAAAATGGTACTGCTTACTATGAACTCAGCCTAGGAATAAAGGAAGATAATAAAATACCATCAAGATGACAGGTACCTCTTCAACTGGGCCCAAGAAAATGGTCATGTCCTGTAAGCCATGCTATACAACTTTCTCCTCACCCACAAACTGCCATGGTAAGGATCAAAAGCATCAGTTCAGCATATCAGGTAAATTAATTAAAATAATTGAGACAAGTCTCAGTAAGGTGTCAGCATAAGTACCTGTGCCCCATCCATGCTGCTGACCTGATCAACACCAATGATGGTTCCTCGTTCTTCAGCTGCTCCCAGAAACATGCCCCTTACTCCTGCTGTCAAAATGAGCCGACAGTTGCCTTCTCACTGAGTCATTTCACCTGACCAACAGCCTTCCTCTCTTTGTTTCTATAGGGCAGAGAGGTAGCCTCCTGGCCTAATCTGATGGCCAAGAGTGACTGGCCAGCAGGATTGCTGTATTACCTTCTGGGAAGATGGGATGCTTACATGCTACCAGACAAATGTGGTCACTGATAAAAACTCTTCATTGTACAAAATCCCTGTAAGTGAGGTTGGACGAAGAGCCCCATGTGAGGCTTCGGCAGGCATAGTCCTTTATAGCGTCTGTGGTTGTTTTCAGGCTGCTCAATGGAGAGGTAACCAAAGGTTAAGCTGGCCACACGAGCCTTGGGGTCAATTTTGACTTCATCTGTATGTCTTTTAAAACCTTTAAAATACTTACCAGATGAATAACAGTTACAATTACTGATTTATATGGGGATGGTGCAATATGTTTTCAGTCAGGAAGTAGACAAGGACAAGAGCAAAAAAAAAAAGAAAGCAATCCCTACTTCTTCCTTATGCCTTGCTGAAGCATCCTACGCCCTGGACAAAGGAAAACATCCTGCAGACAAAGCCATGAGTGGGAGTGCTGGGACGGAGAGACAGGCGGGACAGCACCACTGCTGGGGCCGGACAAGACAGCCCCGCCTGGGAGACAGAGAAAGGCAGCAGGAAAATCCTGAAACTGGGAGGAGACTGGGAAAGTGAACAGGCACTGATGCACACAATGAAGATCATACAAGAGGTCTGGGAGATGAGAGCACTGGAAAAATCAGCGATAGGAAACAGCTCCCTCCTCCTCTGGTGTCATCTAATCAAGCAGGGCTTTCTCCTTTCACACCTTAATAGAAGAAAGCTGAGAGGAAGATCATAAAGTTTTTCCTCTAACTTCTGAGAGAGGAGAACCCACTCCCTGACCAGGACAAGGGAGAAAAGGTTCAGGCAGTAGATGTCCCCAGCCAATGCTCTACTGGGTATTTACTCTGGATAACATCAAAGATTAATGGCTGATAACCATCTGCTTGGTATGACATATACTGCAGAAAACACCAACACAGCAAGTGTGGTATCTTTTTCATTTATATTAACTTTGAGCAGTGACAGAGGAAAACGCATTTGCAGTAGCATTAGGAAAAAGAGCGAAGTTGTCCCTTATGTTCACCTGTGCCTTATGTCATCAGGCTCACAGGACAGCTGAAAGACTACATGAAGCCTGTCAGTGTTCAACAAAGAAGCCAGGAACCCAATATACTGCTAAAATTACACTGTTATTCCCCTAACATGCTTCTTATACGCACAATCACATTTCCCAACCATTATTCCAAAACTCCATTTACATCAGAAACTAAGCAATGTAGCTGCAGCCCAAAAACTCCCTAGTGTGGCCAAGGCTATAAATGCTATTAAGGTACTTTCCAACATGACAAAGAGAATAATCATATTGGCCAACATCAGCATTATGACTATTCTGAGTGCTTCTGGTATAACCATTTCTGGGATTTTTTTTTTTTATGTTATACCTGAAACAAATTATATGAATCAAAACATCCAGAGGGAAACAAACCTTCATCAGCCAGTCAGTCAAACCTCAACCTCCCACTGGGTCTCTATTTCCCAATCCCAACACTGCTCATTCTCAAGATGTCCTCTCAAGGCAACAGAGGTCTTCAACGAGCTGATTATCCTTCTGTCCCGCTTCTGCCAACACCAGCTGTTCAAGCAACTCACCCCGTTACAGAGAAGGAACACAGTTTTACCACTGCCATCCCAGCTCCCATCAGCACCAGTGGCCAAAAATCACCAACAGGCACAACCTTCTGCAGTTTGGAGCAGGAAGGGAACAAATTCTCAACCTGTTCAGAGAGGTTGTGGAAGTTTGCTTGGGAGGTTGTCAGGTAAAAGAATCAAGCAAAAAATACACATCATTTGTTGCACCACCACTTATGTCAACCTCTTGGCAAGGGTTTCAAGTGCCCTGGAGCAGATGAGAAAAACGTTAACAGCAAAGACCTCCAAGTATAACATACTGGCACATATAAGAAATTTCAACTGTATTCCTTTCTTATTTTCTTACTAGCAAAAAAATACAATTGAAATATAATGGG
>NW_020955384.1:646386-648316 GCF_003031625.1 Empidonax traillii | reverse complement strand
GATATTCCTGAAATCACAGTTTAAACAAAGCCCAAGAAGAAGGCATAAAATTCCACTTCATGTACAAATATTCCTCTATCATCATAGCTGAAATAAGTTTTAGATTGATTTTTACATTGCCCCTAGAGCCAGAATGGCATCCTGAAAGGTACAATTACAACAGAAAGCAGAGAAGTACCAGGTATGCTCTCCAGTAAAAGAAGGGTATGGTGGTCTCTATATGCACACACATATGTACACATACTTATCAAAACTTAAAAGCATTTACTGATTTGGTTAAGTTGTGCCAATATATTGGTATTGCTCATTTGCTCAGAGTCCCTGAAGTTCACCTGGATTAGAAGAGGCTGAGGTTAAACTGAGGTTAGCTGACACGTGTCAGCTGAGCCAGACCTAATCCTGGGTTTCTTACTAGTTGTTGTGTCTTCTCTAAATAATAATAAAAAGGGGAAGAAACCACAGTGACACAGTTGGGTTCCAAATAACTATTTTTAGAAGCTGTACACAAACAGACAAGGTAGAATTGTGCATGCCAGCTGCTCCACAGAAAATTCCTCCCCCTGATTCCCACCTCCCTGGCTGGTGCCCCTCCAGACCTCTGCCCTTCTCACCATGAGTCCTGACACATAAGATAAGGAGACTCCTAAGACTGAAACAGGAAAAACCCATTTTCTTAACTCTAAGTGTTGTCTAATCCATTCCTCCTCCTGGCAAAAGAGGACCTTCATAATACCATGTAGGTGACTTTGTGCTACTTGGACTTGGCATTTCCTATTAAAACAACACACATGGACTTACTCCTGTGATTTGCACCGAGTCCGAGACCTGTGGAAACTCCCCATTCATCTCAAAGCAATTCTTGGATCTGGCCTAAAAGTAAGAGTTTGATGAGCAATAAAGAAACTAAAATAATATTGCTTAAACCACAGAGGTGCCAGCTTTTACTGCTTTTCATTGAGCACGCAGTCTTTTGCTCCCACTGTTCCAAGGGAAATAACACTCTGTGCAACTGTTATAGGATGTAAAACGTGTACTGTGCTGTTCAGACGGAGCTCGTAATTGAAACATTTAGGTGTCAGTGAAATCCCAAACGTGAAGTTTTTAATTTTCATTCAACCATGATGTTTAAATTTGGGGGGGGGGGAGGTGCAGGAGGGAATGGAGTGTAAATTACTACCTCAGAGTGCTTTTAAGGCCTATTCTTTCCGATATAATAATCAGAAAGATAAGCTCAGTCAATATGCCAGCAGCTGCTGGCATACTCTAGTGGATTACTGCCACGGCATTGCCTGCTTCTCCTTTGTCACCCCTATTCCTTGTCCCACACAAGAGGTTATCATGAGGTTTATCAAGGAGATCCGTCCTGCTGCCTGCAACATATGAAGAAGTGCCACTACCTTCATCCACAGGCTTTCAATCCCACAAGAGGAATGAGTGGGCTCCTGTTGGAGAGCAGGGCTCCCGTTGAGGCAGCTGTCCAAGCTCAGGCCAGATGTACCCAAAAGAAGACCCGCAGGCAGGCTCAAGGGCCCATGGAATGAACCAGCTCAGACATCTTTGTCTGAAGGAGCATGACCATCATTTACAGGAAGGAAGGAGAAGGTTATCTTGCAATACTGATCTTATTCAGCAGCTTCCCAGATGACCGAGTATGACATCAGGCTAAAAAACCTCATCTGAAACCACTTATAGGGAAGCCCTGAAAGGCTGGTTTGTGTCTTGTGGATTCTCAGACCATCTCCCCCAACACTCGTGTTCACAGACTGTATTAAAGCAATCTTGAACTACATCATGCGCAAACTCATGTTCCTCACATACTTGCATCCCATGATCTTCACGGGTTGCGTGTTCCACTGTCTGGGTGGATTTTAAGGTGTTGGATTTAGCCTGGAAAAGTACTTAAGGTCTGACATTTGCCTCTCAGAGAGAC
>NW_020955384.1:541709-645726 GCF_003031625.1 Empidonax traillii | reverse complement strand
CGTGTTCACAGACTGTATTAAAGCAATCTTGAACTACATCATGCGCAAACTCATGTTCCTCACATACTTGCATCCCATGATCTTCACGGGTTGCGTGTTCCACTGTCTGGGTGGATTTTAAGGTGTTGGATTTAGCCTGGAAAAGTACTTAAGGTCTGACATTTGCCTCTCAGAGAGACAGAACCTCTCCCCTCAGAAACCTGCCTGCAGATAAGGTACTGTTAGGGAATCTGCTTTTGCACTGCTTTCCATCCCCTACCTTCACTCAATTCATACCAGCCGTGGTACCTTCAGAAAGGACCCACCATCACTTCTTGTTCATACCTGATGGACCAAACACACTGATTTCAGTGCTTTGGTGTTCACGTGCCACGTAGCAGGGCAATGACCTGTCAGTTTATTGCCCCTCCAGAGTACAAGACCTGTCTCTTCTCCTGGAAGAGCATAGATAGATGTGAGAAGTCTGTTACCTATTAAGCTGCACTATCATGGTGTTTCAAGTACTGAGTAGAGGAAGGATGAGCTTGTGGTTAAGCCACTATACAGAGATGTAGCTTCTAGCAGTCCAAGCCTCCTACCACAGCCTGCCCCAATAGTTTCAAGCAGGTCAAATAATCTCTCACATCAGATTTCCCCACCTTTTCTAAGTGCCTGAGAAGGAAACATTTGCAAATAACCAGGGAGCACTCAAGACATCAAAATGGTGAGGACTATATAAACAGATATATATCTCACTGGTGAAGAAACAGGCTGATGTGTTTAAAGGTTTCTAATGGCTGGTTTAGTTGCCATGAAAGTACTTAAGAGCATGCAACACACCCTTGGATTAAATCTAAGTAAACATAAACAGCAGTAAAAAACGGCTTTTATTAGGAGGCCTGGCTCCAGCTTGCACCTGTAACTCTAAATATATTTAACAGGATGCCAAACTATGTATTATAAGATGATAAAAAGCAAAACAACACTTCAGGCATTTGCATGAGAAGCAGGGAGACATAGGGAGAGAGGCAAAACAAAATGGACAACTTGCTAGAGTCTGATTCAAAAATTTTTAAAAAATGCTATTTGCTAGAGTCAGGATTAAGCTACCAAGGAGATTCATGGCAGGTAAAGCTACAAGAAAATGGAGATGAAAACTCTGTATTATGCCCCTAGAAGTGAGATAAATGAGGGTAAGAATGAAGTTCATTTAAATCCACTGAGCTGATACAGAGGGAGTTAGAGAGAGCCGCAAAACAAAATGAAAGGCTCAATAGGAGCCTGCACAGCCAGTGCTGCAATGTCAGAAACGCAACACAGTGCCATCTGAAACCTACAGGCACAGCAGCAGGACTCAAGGAAAAAAACAACGGTGGCACTCCTGGGGAAGCCATGCCTGCCTGCAACAGCGCTGGAATAACACACGAGGGTCTGGCAACACAAGCCCCCGATTGCGAATGCATTTCGAGGGGAGGTTCAGCAAAGCCTCTGGAGAGGACATCCACTGCTGGGGTAAAACCACCAGAAGAACACAACGAAACCACGTCTATCTACACCAGGGAGAAGGAGCTGCCCTTTTCTTTCACTCCCACTTGGCATCCTCCTTTGGGTCTCTTATGGGATAGAAGGTGTCTTAAGACAATAGATAATTAGCTGTAATGCATCCTCTGTGGCTATAACAACTTAACAAGGCTTATCTGTAGACGTGATCTAAGCTTCCAGTTATCCTTGTTCTCCCAGTTCCCTTCCTCTCCCCTTCTCCAATATTTGCATCTCAGCTTGACAGGTATTTTGAATTTAAGCTTAATAAAAGTGTTTGCATGTGCCTGTGCACGCTTATGAGAAGGGAAAAAAACCACCCGATTTTAACTCTGCCTCCCCGAGACTCGGCTCGTTCCATTTTCCCTTCCCTGACAAACAGAGGGAGCTGAAACAAGAAACGTCAACTTTGGAATGCTGCTCTATCGAAAGATAACTTATTGAAAACATCGGATTCTTCGTTTAAAAAGCGAAGGGAAAGAAATGTCCAGGAAGTTGATGCATCACCGTGTTGCATCTGTGTCAGCCTCTGGGTAAACATGCAGCAACATGAATGAAATCTGTCCAGAAAGACTGCATTTCAGCGCCAACCACGCAATCGCTGGCCAAACCACTGCATATGTAACAAAGTTTGATCTCGCCTGCGAGCGCTCAGCTGCGCTTCTGCTATTTCCTGTGGAAAACTGAAGCTCTGAACCACTGTCTCTCACCCAGCCCTCGCCGGCACCCCGGCGAGCTGCCCCCCCAAAATCACGCGCATATCTCCGCGGAGAGCGGGCGGGCAGCCCCGGCAGAGCCAGGCAGGGGATGCTCGGCAGATCCCCTCCATCCCTGCCCGCGCCGGGCACCGCCGTGGAGGGGCAGCCGCGCCCCGCGGTGCCCGCTCCTCCCTCCGCGGGCACCCCATCCCCGGCGGCAGGTGCGGCGGCGGGGCCCGCCCAGCGCCCGGGGGCCCGCCCGGCGCAACAGGTGGTCGGTGGCGCCCGGTCCCGCCCGGCGGCCGCACTCACTCACCGCTGGCGTTCTTTCCGCAGATGAGGTGCTGGTAGGGCTGCAGCAAGCCCCAGAGCTCGGGGTCGTTGTTGACCGTCTGCTCCAGCGCCTCCAGGGTGAAGCGGGGCGCCTCGCCGCCCTCCTTTTCCTTCTCGGCCGGGGCGGCGGTGGCGGCGGCGGCGGCCGGGGGGCGGCCGGGCGGCGGGAGCGGGGCGGCGGGGCCGGCCAGGACCCGCGCGTGGATGTCGCGGAACAGGCTCTCGGTGCCGGCCGTGAGGTAGATGGCGGCGTGCTCGTGGATGCGCAGGGCCACGCGGCTGTCCACCATCCAGCGGTAGAACTTGCCCACGGAGAAGGCCAGTCCGCACCGGGCCGACTTGCCACGGCTGAAGCGGTCGCCGCCGCTGCTGCTCATGTTGTAGAGGGAGAGGGCGCCCAGGGCGGCCGCCGTGCAGCGGGCCGCCAGCGTCCAGCCCAGGACGATCTCCATGGCGCTCCGCACCTCGTGCTTGGTGCACTTGGCGAAGCGGAGGCTCAGGCGCTGCGCCTCCCGGGCGATCCGCACCAGCGCCCGGCTCACCAGCGTCGAGAGCCGCGCCGCCGCATCCCGGCTCCCGGGGCTGGCGGCGCCCGGCGCCCGCGGCTCCCGGCGCGGCGGCGGCGGCAGCAGCAGTGCCTCCACCTCCTCCAGGCTCCAGGGGACCTCCTCAAGGTCGGGCAGGAGCCGGGAGCACTGCTGCCCCGCGCAGTCCAGCACCTCGGAGTCTTCCGCTAGGACGGTGTTGACGGTGTCGAAGCTGTTGTGCCGACTGTGCATGGAGTCAGTTAGGTGCGGCCAGCAGCTTCCTCCATAGGGGTACGCGGGGTGCGAATCCGAGCAGCACAGCGACAAGTTGGAGGAGCGCACCGAGTCCGCCGCGCCACCATACCCGGAGTCCAGCGTCAGGTCTTCCAGCGTCCTCACCGCCGTCTTACCTCTCCGGGCCATCGCCGCACTTCATGCTGCACCCGCGGGACCCGGGCGGGGAGCGGCTCACGGGAAACGCGGGAGGGGACAGACCAGCGCGGGGTGACCTGCCGGCCGCTTCGCTTCGCCCCGTTCCGCCAGACGGCAGCGAAGCGGCGATGCTGCTGTGCTGCTGCCGCCGGCCGAGCCCCGCTGCCGCCCCGGCTCCGCTCGCACTCCGCTCCTGCACTGCGCCGCCGGCCCCACACCGCAGCGCCGCGCCGACCGCCGGCGGGGTGGAGGGCGGGGCTATGCAAAGCGCCGCCGGCTCGCAGCCAATGGGGCGGCGCGGGGGCGGGGATATGCAAAGCGACGCTCCCGGCGGCCAATGAGACGGCGCCCTGCCCGGCCGCTCCGCCCCTCTGCTCCGCGGGGCCGCGGCGTGCGGGCAGCGCCCCGGGTGGGACTGTGCGCGCCCCGGGGCGGGGACGCGCCACTCCGGCCTGGGCCCCTCCGGCAGCCGGAGGAGCGCGGCCAGCCGTGTCCCCGCGTACCGCGTCCTCTGTCCCCGCGGCTGGGCAGAAAACCGTGTGAAGCACGTCTCTGTTATATCCGCCCGCCGTTCCTTACGCGCGCGAACTGGAGTCCCGCTCCGGCCCGCACTGGGTTTTCACACCGGCAGATTCCTGATGTCGCTATAAAAAAAATGACAGGGAGCGCAGGCACTCGCACACATCTCATCAGACAGTCAAGATGTTTTGAAATCGAGCAGAAACTGCCACGTAAGAATCCCAGCTATCACTGGAGTCAGGAAGAGCAATTTCCAAATACTTAAAACAAGTACAATAAAGCCCTTAAACATTCTTGACGTTAACTCATCAAGTATCACGAAGGCTTTGACAAGTAAGATTTGTACTGGGCTTAAGGCATGTTTCCTATCCATGCTGAGATTTGTGTGTGTGTGTGTGTGTGTGTGTGCAATATAAAACAATTTATCCCTGACTAATGTATTTTAATCTTACATTTCTAGGCTTTAGCTTTATTAGGAGTTGCCTAATATCCCAGGCAACAGACTGAGAATGTATATGTTTGTGTGCTCTGGTTATGAAGAAATCTTATATCCTTTTAAGCGTAAAATACCAGTGAAATTCTATCCCTTTAAGGATAAAAGCCTAGCAAACACATTTCTTTATCATGCCAACTCTCGAGAGGCAGCCAAAATTTTAGAGCAGACAAGGCAAGTCGTGTAAGAGATTTCCCCATCCAAGCAAACCTGGCACTCCTCCAACATCAGCTTCCTACAGGAAAGGCACGAACACAACTACAGGTAGGCTCATTTGTCAAACAGGTTGAGAACTATGACACCACCAAAAACATCAAGAAGGGGTTGCTTTCCAAATTTAATCAAGTGCTGTCAGAAACTTGTTTCTCGGCATAGCCCTGGTCATTCCACAAGATGTGCTATGCATAATAGGTTTCCACAGATTTCCCAAACGCCATTGTATCCTGATAAAAGATAGCAGAGCTGAGGACAAGAACAAGTTGAGCTAGTGTCGTGTTCCAAGCAAGACACTGAGGCCCACACTGCTGGCAATAGCCAGCCTTGGAGGGTGGCTTATCAAAAATGAGAGCATACCTCGAGAGCAAAATCCTGTGGACTGTGTGGCGATCCAGCTGTGCATCTCTCAGTAGAGCCCTCTGGTGTCTTCGGCACCTCAGTGCAATGACTGCTCAAAATTCCCCTTTCCATTTGGGTAATACTGAAATAACTAACCTCTCGGGATAGTTACTTTTTGTAACAAACTCCATTCACCCGACTCAGTCCTTCTACTCTCACAAAATGCCACAACTGTGCATGCTAAGTACACGAGAGAGACAGCAGGTCAAACTCGGGGTAAGTTCAAGTTTGGGAAGTTTTCTAGTAATTGGTTTGTAGGGCTTAACATAGATATGGTGGGCATCCAAGGAGTATGGAACAAGTGAGCTGGATGGTTGGTTTGTTCACCAGCCTTTGTAAAAAAACAGTGCTCCCGAGGTCACCAGTCTTAGGTGCTGCATCATTTTTAGGCTACAACAGAAACACGTTGAGATGAAGAGGATAAATGAGAAGTGGACAGTTGTCTCAGGCTCCTTGCAGACTCAGACATTCATATTGCTGACTCAGTGACAGTTTATACTTCAAAAGAGGTTGGGGTTTTTTTGTTGTTTTAATTCAGAAAGCAAAACCTCATTGGGCCTTACTAGAGATTTTGTAGTAGCAACCTTGCACATGGCAGTTTGATTCCCAGTCACACTACCAGTTCAGAAGATGTTGCAACACGTGGGCACACCACAGGCATGTCAGCAACATCAGGCTGGTTTAAACTTTCGAAAGTGGCAGTGAGAACTTCTGACTCATTTGCTGGAAAGACTAATTACCTTCTCACTGAAAGGGCTGGAAGTTCAGCGTGACCAACCTGGATTGCAGATGATCTTTTGGTACCTGAAGTATTTCACCTGCCTAGGTGCGGATACCCTGGCTGTTGCATTCTGAAGAGAGTTTCAGCATTTTTTGGGAAGTGTTTCTTGGACAGGGACACTTCATTCTTTAAACCGCCCTGGGAAAAGACAGGATCAAACAGTTTGCAGGAAAATGCACCCCAGCAACTTGTAGAGTGCCTGCATGGGATGAGCTGTGGAGACAGTCCTTAACTTTAATCCAGAAGGGCACCACACCTCTCCAGGCCTGGGAGGAAAGACAGGTGTCTGCAGCTGTACTCCACTCTGCAAGCCTTACAGCCAGGCTCATTTGCCTGTTAGAAAAGAACACCCACTGCAGAAAACAAAGTCCCTTTATATGTCAAAGGCTGGGTGGAAACAATTTTCAGCTTGTTGGAGACAGGGACATCAATTATCCTTACAGACAATTCAGACAGGGACTGATTAAGTACCATAGCAGGATGATAAGTGCCAGGAAAAAAAAAAAAGTTTAAAAGAGGGAAATTGAGCCACATTTTAAAAAGGTGCTTAGGGCAAATTGAAGTGAATAGGAAGTTGGCATTTTTATAGGGAGAGCACTAAGTGCTGCAATTCTTTCCTTCCCCACCCTGTCAACTGCCTGCAAATCTCATCTTCTTAGCAGTAGGGGAAAACATGACACCAAATAGGCTGCCAGACAGAACAGGAGTGTACCTAGGATCAGGCCACTCCGTGCAATTTCTGTATTCACAATTCAGTGTACTTCACTGCAATAACAGCTCAGTTCAAAAGCAGCACTCGCAGGATCTCCCAGTGCTATCTCCAACTGCTAGGAACAAGCCACAAGCCTTATGAGGGCCTTGCTTATACTGCCATGGAAGTCGGAGTACTAATGTTTCTAATCACAGGGGGTTAATTTACAAAGCAAGGCTGTAATCCTGTACCAGTAAAGCAGGTGTGAAATGCACATCCCTGGCAGAGAAGCCTTTGGGGCTGCAGCATGTGTACAGTCTGCTGCAAAGAAGACACCCGTCAAAGAAGGAACAGAGTGCTGGCATCAGGTAGCATCGTCCCTGCAGGGCCACTGGGAGACTGCTGCCGACTGTTTAGACAAGCAGGCTCAGGGAGATGACTCTGGTGTTGCTCCTCAAACACATACAACTCCAAAAGCAGTGGGAATGAGTGACGCAATGAGGCCACCGGCTTGCCAGCTGGAAGGGAGGCACTGGTGGTGCCTCCAGCGTGAGTGGGAGGGAAGAACACGTGGCAGCCGGATGGCACACCACCCGCTTTTCCCCCTCATCAGCTCCATCCTGCTGATTTCAGCAATAAGCTGAATTAGGACCCCTGGCAAGGACTCAGCAGGAGCTCTTGCCCCACAGAGAGGCAAGATTCAGCTAATCAGCTTCTCCTCTTGCAAACACCAAAAAAAAAGGGCTGCCCTGATATTTCAGCTGACTATTGCTTAGCCAAGGGCAACCACCAAGCTGTATTCCTCTGCTGTGCAAAAGCAGCACCTCCAACTTCCCACTGAGCTCAAAAACCCTTCCTAACTTTCTTCATGTGGCCCCTTGTACTAGAGGTCTGTCAGAGATATGTAGACTTGTGCCTGACATGGAGGGGAGCAATTACTTGGGATTTCTCAGAAGACACTAGCTGAGAATGCTCAGAGAAACTGCCAGCCAAAACCAAATCTCACCTCATATCATGATGCTCTGGAGCCCATGGCCATGGTACATTTTGGAAGCCAAGAGCACAAATTATTTCAGGAAGAGATCTGACAAATTCCTGGAGGAAAAGGACACTGGTAGCTATTAAACACAGTGGTGCATGTGCAATCTTCATCTCAGAAAGTTTCTCAACAGCCGTTTGCCACAAATGTGGAGATTGTGCCAGGGGACAGAGGACTTTGTAATCGCTTGGTTACTCATGGATCTGTCATCAGTGGCTATGCAAGATGAGATACTGCACTGCAGAGACAGGACCAGAGCCCCCAAGGCAGTCCTTTAGTTTAAACCCTTACTTCCACACCAGCCAAGGGCATTACCACTGGTCCAGAAGCGCTGCTTGGTTCTGCACAGCCAACACAGAAGTATTTACTGTCTTTACAAGTTGTTGGAT
Source organism: Empidonax traillii (assembly GCF_003031625.1). NCBI lineage: Eukaryota > Metazoa > Chordata > Aves > Passeriformes > Tyrannidae > Empidonax > Empidonax traillii. The sequence goes on along the minus strand of NW_020955384.1, from coordinate 637,691 downwards.
CTTGTCCTTTGTTCTAAGGGAGGATCGAATGCAACCTTTACATGAATTGTGACAGATTTTTAAACCCTTCTTTTCTTAAAACCACCCATGACAAAGACACTATAACTTCCCTGGATGGTCTGTTTCCAATCCAAATAGTCGTAGTGCTTGAAACAGCCTCCCAAAGACTAACCTAACTTTTACTTTGCTGCAAATGGAAAGAATAAAAAGATGCTACCAAACTTTTTTGGTGAACTGGACTGGCATCTCTGTCTCACTTAGGCAGTATTAAAAGTATATATAGATGCAAGTAGAATACATATGCAGGCAGCCCCCAGCCAGCAAATATAAGTTCTTCTCACAACGCACTACATCACTCCAAAAAGCGTAACAGTGTTTGCATGCTTTATGTGCAGTAAGATTATACATACATACTATGTTTTGATCAGAACTAAAAGAAACAGGAATAGCAGGCTTCCCAGAGGCCAGAAAGACTCTTTTCAGCCAGTGGTAATTTTCATTCCCACCCAAGACACAACAGACCTGCATGAGGGATATATGGATGGGTATAGGAGAGAACAACTTGAAGGTGAAATCTGAAGTGACAAACATGCTTGAAATCAGCAGTGGCTGTCGAGTTAGCCAGCCCTTTAGTCTTCACTTGGGAGGATATCCAGCATAAAAATGTTTTAAGTTACTCTACCATTTTAAGTAATTGCTTCTCTCTGTCTCTCACTAATGAAATCCTCTTCCTGCTTGGTGGTTCAGGAATGACAGTTTGTCTCCTCAAGGTACAGAGTGCTCAGACCTCTTGGTTGTTTGCAGGGGTTCATCCTCACAGTGCAACCATGCTTGCTGCATTTCCACACAGGTTCCCAACACCACTCCTTTCTTATATAAGCAAGCAATGATTTTTTTCCCCTTCCCCCTGCAATAACTGGGGAAGGCATTAGTGAGCTGCAGGCCTACACAATTGCAAAGCATGATTAAAACGAGAGACTAATTATTCCCTGATATTGAGAACTTTCTATTTGTAGGCAAATCCCAAGAAAAACACACAGAAGTAGTCACTTAATTAAGAAGTTTTGTTGGTGCCTTTTTTTTTTTTTTAAATAAGAAAACAAAACCTAGGCATTTTGGCGTAAAATACCATCTGAGGAACTGAACAGTGTTGTACCAGTCTCTTTCCTTTGTCCCAGCATTTTCTTCTTTTGCATGTTTTCCTTGCAGTTCCCTTCAAAAGTTGATCAAAACTCCTTTTTTTTTTAACATTACAGCATTCTGTTCATTCTTTCACTGACCAAAAGTATTGCTGAAATGCCCATAAATAAATTATGGAAAAACCTCCACCCAACTTGCCTCAAATCTAATAATAGCTAAATCCAGAAAAACTCATATTGCTGTCAGTGCTTTGCATCACTACCAGGTTCAGCAACAAACTGTATCTCGACACACGGGACAAACAAGGGAACACTCTTGCCAGAAGTTTACATTTAAAAAAATAAAATTGTACATGTAACAACATATAATGCAATTTTATTTTTTTAAGATTAATAGTAAATTTTTAAGATTAACAGTAGAGAGCACCAGGTAATTAGAGCTGACGTTTCTTACCTCTGCCATGAGGTCTGTTTCACCACTTCTTTAATTATCATGCAGGGCCCTGACCTCATGAATCAGAAATTAAGGGTACAGCAATATGGAAAGGGAAAGGCCAACTGTCCACTTTGGGGAATGCAATTGCATGAGGTTATGATTGGTTTAATAAAACTGAGGACTCACCCCACGAGGGCAGTGGGCTCCACACGCGAGCAGACATCTTCTGTGAACCCACTGTGGCTTCTGAGCAGCTGTATTTTCAGAATTGGAAAGTTATTATAGACTCCTGATTTCACACATGGTGAAGCTGTGAGCAAATCATAGAATGTTTGTGGGAAATCTCTCCCTCTAATCGACCCATAATTCTTGCTTTCTCCACCCTCTCCCCCTCTTTCCCTTCCATTACTGGGAGTAGACAAACTATTTATGTTGTCCACAGGGATTATGCTTTATCCACTTTATCCAGCCAGCTCCCTACTGGAGTTTCACTTTAAGAAATATGAGCTACCAAACTGCCTCTTCCGATTTTTGTGATTTCAAGTATTTCTTGCATTTGCAGATGCCTAAAGGCTCAGGAGGCAAGCAGTGCAGAAGCAGGGGGAAAGGCCGGCAACCGTTTTTGCTTCACATCACAAACTGTCAAATGACCTGTATTTTATTTAGAAACCTGTCGAAATACCTGTCCAAACAAGCAACTTCTCCTTTCAGAGTTCTCTGTTGTATATATCTTGATATACCTCAGTGCTAGGCATACACTATTATCAGCTGCAAAGGTAAATAACATTTCCAGTACCTGAAACCTGGGAAGGGCTCGCACTTGACAGCTGCTGGATGCTTGGAGGAGACTGTAAATACAGGACAGAGTCTACCCCAGGCCTGGGAGGAGGTGTGGGTTAAGCACACACACAGTTTTATCCCGTAGTTACAAGAACTGTGTCAGGGAAAAGCTAATGACGCGCTCCTGTCCCCTGCAGGCAGGGCTTGTGTGCAGGAAAGTGCCCATAAGCAGCTGCTAAGCATATGCTGCACAAGCTAGGTGGGGCCCAGTTTGTAAGCACAGATGGTTTAGGCCCTATTAAAGACTAATCCTGTGATTTTCTTCAGCTGCGTTTAAGGCAGTGAGATAAGCTCTCCACAGACTCACAATGGGTGAAGTTTTTTTACCCCCAAGCACAGAAGCTCTGTGGTGCTGGTGACAGCCCACCTCCTACATTTGAGTTCATGTCTTAATTTTGGCTTAGTGTTAAGAAGTCTCTGAACCCTCGCACCTCGTGGTGCTTCATATGTCTCTGTGCCTTTGCTTTCCAGCTGTAAAATGGAGATAATTATATTGACCTTCTTCATAAAATGCCTTGCAAACGCGAGACAACAGCTAAGTACTATCATGATTATTGTACAAAATAATCCATTATAGCCTCTGTATGCTGGAGAAGAAATGAATGATGGCTGGAGTCCACATAAACACTGTGTTAGATCAATACAGGCACTATTACAATGTTGATCTGGTCTCCTAGCATGTGTTCCCACAAATCCACATGGGGATGAAAAATCCAAACATATCTCTTGGCTGACAACTGACTGAAGCTATGGTACAGGGAGGAAAAAAATGTCTAACCCCATTGCACAAACCAAACTGCATAGTTTCTGCTTTGATCCCAGAAGGAAAAAAGTACTTTTGGCCAAGTTTTCTGAATATGAAGGGAATAGTTTTCAGTTTGTTTTGTGGATTATTTTTGCAGATGAGCCATCTGAGTTTGATATGAAGAAGGCACCCTACCGGCGCATGTAAATGTTTAACACTCTGTCAAAGCGAGGCACTCATCAGCTTTAAAAATTAAAAATTGTCTGGGAACAAAAGCACTGTCCTGTTTGCTGACAATGGGAACAGAAAAATCTCAGACTAACCTCCATGCAAGCTCAAACAAACATCTTCTGTACTCCATCAAGCCAAGAGGCAAACTGGAGAATGAATTCAAGGTTTTTCTAGGAAAGCTTCAGGAGAAACCATCTTAACTCCCTGCTGTGCTGAAAGCCAGTCCAAATCCACTTACTACTCTGTGGCTGAGAAACTGTCTGCTTCCGGACCTCCCTCTACACCCCAGTCATCACCAGTCAACGCCAATTAAAGCCTTAGAGGAGCTACCCGCAGAAGCAAAAGACACTTACCGTACTCAAACAGAAATGCATTGATTTCATTCTCACGGCGCCCCGACTCTTGCATTTTTAACAAGAGTGTGCGACAGACGTGCTTCACCCACTGGTGAGCAGAGAGCAGTTGCATGCCACAGGCTTGCCCCGGGTGGTGAGTACCGGCACCTGTGATGACCCTGCACTGCCCAGCTCCCATCCCAGGAGGCACGGAGCTAGAGGGACAGCGGACACTACTCTGCCTTTTCCAAAGCCCTGCACTGAAGAAGAAGAGGAGTAGGTTTATATGGGTATTTTCTTGTATAAAGAGACCAGTGGAGAATCTTGCTGCACAGTCTTTGCAGTCACAGGGTGCTGCACTCACTGCTCAGCCTCACTGGCTCGGGCATCCGGATCTGTGTAGATGTACTCCCTGGGGCCACCATCTGTAGAGTGCATCTGTGGTAACTTCACCAGGCACAGCAAGGTCAGCATGGTAGATGTCTCGAAGGACAAGCTCATCAGGGTCCACACAACATTGTACTTCAGGGAACACTCACAGCTTGTCACAGGCTGGTTCCTAAGTGCCAAGGTAGTTATTATAGTCCTTCCCTGGGCATTTCTTGTGTAAACCTGTTGTTCCTAGTACATTCTCATCTTATGAAGGAAAAATGCCCCAATGACATACCAGCAGATAGAATTACTGTGTATCTCAGCGAGGCTTCTGGCTTCAATAACACATCACCTCAAACAGCCCAGTCATCCTCCAGAACAATAGGGTGTGCGGGGGTAAAAGTCTAGGATTCAGAGTTTCAGTCATGTGGCTCAAAATCGGAGGTCCAGCCTGTGATTTTGTAAAGGCCTCACATCTTCCCCTTGATCTCAGCTGCTGAGTTTTTTTTTAAAGACCATTCATCCAATGAAAAAGCATGCAAAATATCGGACAGTCAAAAACTGCCACATTAAAAATATTGGAGTGTTTTGTCTGCATATATCCGAGCATCTCGCCCCAGAAAGGCACCAAGTTCCCACTGACGATGTGTAGAATACATTTAAACACTGAAACAAGTCTCCTACCATAGTCCAAGTTTCTTATTTGGAAAAGAGATGACATTTATTCAGTTGGTAGAATAATCCCGGCAGCACATATTGTGCCCCTCTCACAGCTTCTGGAAGAAAGCCCAATATACACATTCTTACTGGTATAAAAGCTTTTCTGCAGGCACTGGCAAAAGTATTTGGAAAGGGTTATAAAATACCAGTATCAGCAAGATGCATATGCCTGATTTCTGTTTGCATGGCTGGGATTGTAAAAAGCCACGTAAAGAAGTGGTAAAAAGGCCTTTAGTTACATGTTAGAAAACAAAGTGATTGCGACAGGATTTAAAAGTGGCTTTGCTAATGGGAACCAGGCAGCTAATGTCACTCTTTTCAGTTGTTTGACAATAGCTAAACCAAGAAAGTTAGATCCAAAGGCAAATAAAATAACCAGTGCTTCACACATCCACCCGCAGGCACAGAAAATCTTCTGTTCCCTGGGGTATGTCCCTGCCCCAGCACAGTAATCCCCAGCCACACTGGGGACACTGGTTGTGCCACAAATGGCACCAGGAAGCTGACCTGGTGGGCAAAACAACTTAGAGAAAGCAGAAGAGGAAGGACAGGGCATGAGCTCTGCTCCGTGATACAGTTCAGTGCTGGGTCAGCTGTGGGTACGAGGAGAAGGGTGGAGAAGCAGTGAAGGCACAAACCTGCGTTGTTGTCAGAAACAATACTCAAAGCCACAGCTCCAGCACAGCTGCTCCTTGGAAAGCCATAGCTGGAGCACAACTGCTTTTTGCAAAGCTGTCATCTCAATACAGCCACTTTTTGTGTCTCCTGTGATTTTCCCAGGTCAGGCCAGATCATGGTTGGAGGCTGGAAGAGAAGAGTGTTCAAAGGAAATGTTGCACACGTTCATGACTGTGCTTTTCGGATCTAACTATCACATAAGTGCAAGTGACCACATTGCTAATGCAAAAAATTTTCTCTCCATAATCATTTATTCCCAGTTGTTCCCACAGCAGCAGTTTTTTTCACGAAGAGGAACCCTTGTCGTACTGGCTTGAAGCATGAGACTGTTTAATTGAATATCTGATTCCTGGCAGTGTCTGATCTTGGCTTCTTCCAAAGAAGTCTTAAATATGCTCTGTAACACATGCTATTGGGCAGCAATATGTTGTGGAGGAAGATTTTATTTCAAAGATGACTAGAGCTCAACATGTTTTTAGTAGATAGGATAAACAGTGTAATTGTGGATCTGTTTTTTTCTATGCAAGTGTCTCGACCTGACATTTCCAAAATTTAAACACTGTAAGCATTGACCTTGGGGCAGCTAGGAAGCATTAGATTTTTACAATTTTCTCAGCATCAAACATCTTTTGGCTGGTGTCTCTGAAAACAAACACACATGGAAACCTAGAGGCAAATAGTTTAACAAATTGAAAAATGGCTCCCTCCCACTCTGGTAATACCTCAGAATTATTTCAATTTTTTTGAGGTGATCTGGTATATTATTCTCATCCTTCATTGAGGCTCCTCCTTGATTTTATATTGAGGCAGAGAGTACTCAATAAGACTTTCCTTACTGTCCACTGTTTGTTCCTGCCTTAATTCTAGATTTCACAGACTCTGATTTTCATCTTCTACTGAATTCTACAACATGCTTTGTCTGTTACACAAATACATATACATACATATATATATATATATCTCCCATTTTTACACTATCCTTCTCATGAGGAAGCCAAAACAAACGCTATATTTAAAGCACTACTCATTTCCCAAGCAGTATTAAGTTTCTCTCCCTGTGCTATGACCAAGGGAATTGTTTGTTTTTTGCTTTAATACAACCACATGCTGTGTTTCCACCACTGACATACCTGTAATTCTTCCCAGGAGACTGCCACTAATTCCATCATAGCCAGAAGAGAGAGCAGTAAATATTGTTCCTGACAGGGTTATTACTTTGTACTTAGAATGCTGAAACATTTAGAAAAATTATTCCAATTTTGGTGTTTATTCATATGGTACAATATTACTGTTCCACAAGCAACACCACACTCGGCCATTAATCCTGTGTGACAGGGCAGCTCTCTTGTCCATGTTGATAGCATCTGTATGAAAAGAGAAACAGATGATCAAACTACACATAAACTGACTCCAGGGCTGAAATTTAGTACAGTCCTTCCAATGAAACAATAAAGGTTTGGAAAGAGTTGTCATTTTTTATAATGGACTGCTGATAGGACAAAAAGGCCACAAAAGCTTCTCAGTTCAAGAGTCTATGGAGGAATGCTGAAAGTTGTAATACACTGCTCTTCTAGATCATCCATAAAGAATCCAGCTGCTGAGAGATGAGGTTCTGATGAAGAACATTTTTTTCTGCTTTAACACTTTTGAGTTTAGAAAGTTTTGTCTCCAACTTGGTCAACCAGAGCAGGTGAATAATAGATTTTTCAGTTTGATGCTAGCTCTTAAAAAAAAAAAAAAAAAAATTATGAAATAAGTAGTTTGTGGGTAAAGCAAATATTTTGTATTGTCTGAACATTTTGGCTTTGAGTGTTTAAAACTCAAACTGAATCGAAAAATTTTGATATAAAGTTGTGGTAAATCAGAAGGTGTCAAAAAGAATGGTTCAGCTTCTTTGAAGTTTAGGTGCTTGTTTCTCCCCCCTTTTGTGCATATGAACAATTTTACTAAGCTGACATTTCAGTTTCCAAAGTAACATTTTCTTTCCCAGAAAACCTTTGGCCATCAAAATGTCATCTCTCTGTGTAGCAAATGGATACAAAGAGAAAGTTCTCCCATTTGTATCCCTTTGAGTGGCTCCAATACTTCTCCAAAGTATAAATGAGACGTGACACCCAAAACTCATCACTTCAGTTGAAGTAAAGTATAGTGAAAGCAAAGTCATGATGACCACTTTATACTTAAAGTAATTTCTGACTACTGGTATCCACTTGTTCATCAGAGGTGGAAAACCGTCATGCTTCGGGTCAATTCAATATAAGGTTCTATAAAGATTAATTCATAAAGATTCTCCCTTCCTGGAGAGAAGCTTCTTGTGAAGTCCTCAATGAAGAGATTTATGGCCAGCAGGGCAGAACAATTCCTGTTGCAAACACCACCCCCACTTCATCCCATCCTCCTCCTCGCACAGCGCCCTGCACCCTGGGAGAGATGGAAGTGCAGGGTCAGGCTAGTGCAGCCAGCCCTCTCTTTGAGGAATGGGGAAAGCAAAAAAGTCCCAGAAAGGGAGGGCTCCCTGAGACCCATGTAGCTGTAGGAATCATGTACCTCCTGGCTGGATATGGGCAGAGGTGAGATGCAGCCCTGGACAGGCACACAGCTGCTCAGAGCGCCCTGAATAATCAACCACTGCTGCTGTGCTTCACCAGTGACATCCACTGCAGCATTTGTCTCAAATGTAACAGTCCTGAAAGCAGCCAAGTGACTCTATTTAAAACTAAAGAGGAAAGTACAAAGCTTTGAAGTCAGAAGGCATATAATGAATTCAGCAAAACTTTATATTTCAAAGCCAGTTCTATTTGCAGAAGCCATCTGCCCAGAGAAAAGCTCGAACATGCACCTCTGACAGGAGTCAAAAGAGTTGAGGGAAACAGATCTAGTTGAGGATGTTTCAGATCATCCATTCCCACAATATCTGAAATGTCACTTTGTAGCGGAGCAGCTTCCATCCTTATATCAATTACAACATTTACATCCAGCTCCCCCAGGGTTGCTGGCATTTGAAGAGACTGTCCAGTCCAGTAGCTCCCAGCAATTTCTAATGAGATATGTCAATAAGCCATCACTGCTTGTCCCTCGTAATGGTAACTGTGAGCTCTCTGGAGCTTTACCTTAAGCTACTGTCTTACTTATCCCCTTATTGATCATTGACCTTCCTCTATCCCCTTGCCAGCACTCAGCTTTTAAGCCAGAAATCCAGAGACGGTTCCATCCAGGAGGACAAGGGGTAGTATGTGCCACGTGCAGCCCTTTCTGTCACAGAAAAGGAGTGCAACCCTTGAGTCAGGTTAATGGCACAGGCAGCAAATGCAAACCCACTCCTCTGGAAGAAACAGCAATGGAGGCAGCTTGTCCCAGCACGATTTTCCTGTAGCATCCATCAGCCAAACTGGTTTGCAGCATACAAGGACTTACATTTCTAAAGCAGGCAAAAAAAATACACCATGTAAAACTCAAAACAAGTCCATTTAAGAATTCCCTCTGATATCTCTAGTCTTTCATATGACCTATAAGAGCCATTAAAATTCTGTCTGATAACTGGTTTCCTGAGAGCATGAGAGCCAGGCAAGACCACGTCAGCCTCAGACTCTACCAATATTTCCCCTGGTTTAAAACAGACACTAAGATGAGTCTGTAAGTCATCTATGAAACCAACCTATGTCTTAGACTTTGAAGATTATTCTATGATTCACAAGGAAGCAGAAAAAAACAGAGGCTATTCCCCTGGGTAAAGGTAGAAAACCATCACTGGAAGCTTATATCAGCCAGCAGCTAGGGCAGCTGAAGGGAGGTTGGCCATGGTCAGAGCTGGCTCTAGCAGAGCTTGGAACTGTGTGAATGTTGACTGTCCACAGGCAGCATTTCCCCAGATCTCGCCCTAGATGCACTCTGGTGTTTCCAGACCTGGTAGGATCATTGCTGTCTTTGATAGTGAACAGTGACCCTAATGGAGGCAAAAGTTAGTGAGGAGAAGAGGGAGGGTGTAAGCAGGCAGAGAAAGACAGATAATATGACTGTGTAAGCCTTAAGCAGGCAGAGAGAGACAGATAATATGACTGTGTAAGCCTTATTTTATTAGAAATCAGCTTAAAACCAGTTTCCTCTTATTCCCAAAATCTTTACTTTCTTGTAGTTCTCACTGGATACAGCCCACTACAAATGCATACAGTTCCCACTGCTGCAGTGTTTCACCTCACCAGAATATTTACTGTATTTTGCTTTAAGACACTCCTGCCAAATAGTTATTTCTTCACCTGTGGGTTTAGTTAAGACATTATCAGCCTTAGCTCATCTGCACTCACATTTATGCCTGTGGCACTGAGTGGGAAACCAGTCCCAGAGCGCTGATACAGCACATCACAGAGCCCTTCTAGGAAAGGCTCTGTACCACGTGGAGGAAGTGCAATGTGCATCCTTGATAGCCTTGAAACAGAAGCTTTTAACTTCTGCATTTTTATCAATCCAAAATATTGACAGTTTTTTCTGTGCCTGTAGCTGTGTATGAGTGTAGGGATAGAGATCCTCCCCACTGAAAGCAATTCAGAGGGATGCTTCAAACCCCCCGTGCCACACAGGTACACACAACGGTCCAAGGCATATTTATAACCCAGTTGAAATTAGGTTGCAGGCACTGGCACACAATTCCACCTCTGATCTTACTGCGACTCCAGGAGAGGAAGAAACTCCACACTTACACACAGCTGCTCTGACTTCAGCTGGCCTCTGCCTGCATGAAGCTCTTCTTGGGTAAGCTCCATGTGCCTTGGGTAAGCTGTGCCTGCACAGCCAGGGGAGCAAATACTCCAAGTCAACTTTTCCATAGTCTCAGAATAGCTGCTGTGAAAACAAAACAAAACAAAACAAAACAAAAAAAAAAAAATAAAAAAAGCAGACTTTCTCAGTGGCAATTCTAATAATAATAAAATTAATAAACCCATTGGTATTCACAAAAAGAAATTCTAACTGCAGCCTTCCACCAATATTGCCTAAATTAGCACAGCATCCCAACAGGATTGCAGACCCCACCTGAGCCACGTGGCACCTTCTCCAGCTGGTGTCTGTCAGGACAAACCCACACAGGCACAATCACCTCTAAAATGAGGCTCAGGTGCTTCTCAGTGCTTCACAATCTCCATGTCCATCCTGCTGGAGCACCACCCATGAGCTGCTAAAAACCTGCTGAGTTGCTGCTGATGCCTAGTGATAACTGCACACAGAAGGGGCTGCTTAACATGGTGCAATTCTTTCCCCTTTATCGTATATTTTTGGACAGTATCATTACTTTCTTGTTTTTAGTTTTTTGGGGGGCTAATTTATTATCTGGACACCTTCACTCAGCAGGTTACCTCCTTTCCACTTTCAGGCCAGCTGTTGTCTTTGGAGGCACCGGACACCAGATGGACCGAGGGATGCACACATCTATTTGACGCTGCACTCTGTCAGCACTGCTTTTTGTGAAGGGTAAGAAAAGGATATGGCCAACACCAGTGGATGCATTTTTCCCACCTTTTCTTTTTAAAATGGCAACCTCACACATGTTATGGGTTTATTCCAAACTGAGCATTTTTTATTCTCCCTCTCAGAATCAAACTGTGGTGGAGCAAGCTGCTGTATAAACTGTTAATACTAGCAGCTAATACACTGTTAGTTTTTAATGCATAGAGGTGGGCATTTGAAATAGGTGCCTGTTGGTCCCTCAGGTTTATATGGAAGAATGTAAGAGGGAAAAGGAGCATCAAAAGCTGAAACAATTTCTGAATGTGGACAAGAGTGGCAAGTCCTGGTTCAATACTCTGATCCCAGACCGTGGCCACAAGGGCAAAGGACACCCTTTCCCAGGGCGAAGCTGCCTTACCATGGAGGCCAAAGTATTGGATTTGGAATCCAGAGTACTTGCTCCCAGAACTTTTTGAACATATGCACCAGAGAGTCGAGCAAGTAAAACTACAGCTGCCAAATTATTTGCCTTCCAACAATATACAACTGAAGTGCTAATACCCACCAGTTGTAGCTACATGTCAGATTTTTGAAACTGAGGTAATGTCTTTGTTGTACCAAGAGGAGGAGAAGGTCAGCAAAGACATCCTCAGTCCAGGCTCTGAACTGATAAGAGGGCTTGTGCAGGCTGTTAGTTCTTTCCTGCCTCAGGAGGTTGAAAAGACAGAAGCTGGGCTCTCCTTCAGCACAACCTGACAGTAAAACAGCATTCTTCAAAAAGTGCCTGCAATAAAATAGCATCTTCTTACTGAGATGATGTGCTCCCATCAAGGATCAAGGTCATATCTGCAGATTTTAATGACAGAAAAAAAGCTTGTGACATATTACTTGTGCAGAGTTAACTTGGCTAAGAGATAATTAATGGAAGATGTGTGGTTGAGTCCCGTGTGTCACGCTGGAAGTCTCAGGCTGCAATTGGTACCACTGGCTTTGGTAAAATAAACTGTACTGCTGATACAGTTCAGAAATCAAAACATAGCATGCAAAGAAAAAAAAAAAGAAAAAAGTTGTTTTACTTTAAGAAATGTCCTTCTGATACAGTGATTTTAAAATTCAGAGTGTTTTAAGTGAATTTCTAGCTTCCAGTGCCCTTACTCTCCTCAATATTGTGTTATACACTCTCTGATTTCCCTGCCACAGCTCGTACTTTATGTGGCTGGTGACTCTTGATGACGCATTTTGATGCACTCAGCCCAACCACACACTAGCACGAACCAGAGATCACCATATTTCTGGCTGTGGAGCTAGAGTAAACATGGACCTGTGCCCAGACAGAGTTGGCAGTGGCTGGAAAACCAATACTGAAAGTCTAACAAGAGAACTGGCAAAAAATCTGTTCCACTGAAAACATGGTCCTGGAGCAAGTATGTCATCTTTCAGTGTACCAAGGGCTTTCAGGCAGCCCAGTTTTTGTGTCAGGAGCAGGCACTGCTCTTCCCATTTCCCTGGCTCCTTCCCACTCTTCATAGTCACTCTGGAGCCATTTCCACATATCCTACTCATGCACAAGGATCAGGCAGAGCTGATAAGGAAGGAGAGGAGGGTCTGATAGCAGAGTGGCTCTGCCGCTGACTCCCTGTGTGGCCTCATCGCTCTATGGCTCAATTTCTCCCCAAAAAATGACTAACAGCACTTCCCTACCTCCCGGAAGGGTTGGGAGGATAAAAATAGTGACAGCCAGAAAGCACAAAGTTATTACAACCATCCGTTCAGAGTGACTGTCAGCTTTAGCACGTAGGCTGCTGTCAGACACGGCACTGGGAGCATTCCCAGCAGCTGCCCTGTTGGATGGAGCATGTGGCAGGCTTCTCTGGTATAGGTGCCTCCAGGCTCAGGGGGTTGAACCTCATGCAAACTATATTCTGCCTCAGAGAGAGAAAGTAAATCTCTTTCATCAGGTTTTGTATTTTCTTCCAGGAGAAGGCAGCAAAGGAAACCTCTGCCACCTTGGACACGCTGTGGAAAACTGAGCATGGGCTCACACCCTGCTCTGCAACAAACTCCTCCCCTGATAGGAAGAAGCTGAGAAGCAATACCGAGAGCCATACTGGAAGCCTCCGCTCCTCCCTACTCCACAAAAGCAACAACTAGGTGTGGAAAGATGCTGTCAAAACCTTCACCACATCAGTTCTTGCCACAAGTGCTCCCTTGCCTCTAACCACCCTGAAAGGAAGCACAGTGTAAACAGTCTAGTAAGATGTATTCCAGACGCCTGCTGTGGTGCATCAGGAGATTAACATATTAACTCTTAAAAACCCTCTAATTTTAAGGGGAACTCTGTACTTAAACTGAAAGAAGTTTTGCAGAGATCAGCAGGATTTCTCTGATGCTAGGGAACCAGGGAAACCTGTTAAAAGCAGACTTTGTGCATAATTGAGAAAATTATTCAGTGCTGCATTTAAAGTACTTTGGATTACAATATTGCATGGGCTGGTAATACTTTTCTCCTAATCTTTTCAAATATACATTTGCGATGGTTTGTTTATTGCTAGGTTTTGCCGTGCAATCAGACAAACACAGGCTTTGCTTCCACTGGAGCTCCAGCTAAGCAGAGTAAGCCAAGTCAGACATGGCAAGAAAGACCATGGACAAATATGCCTCCTGGATGCAGGAAGTTTGGGGTTTTTTTCAGGGGTGGTTTTGGGTATACGTACAATCTGCCACTGAAGTACTACTTGATAAAAACCAGGAGAAGAAACCAACATCTCAAAATTGTACAAGGACTTGAGATGGAAACCAAGGCAGCCCACGGGACGGGGAGAGGAGAAGCAAGTACACGAGAGAGCTCAGCGCAGCGGATGGGAGGGATAAACCTGCTGAAATATATAAGACTGGCACCATGCCCCATATATGCATCCCAGAGCCTGGCAGACTTCCCCTAACAACAACTTTCATGAGTGACACTCTGTCAGTTGAACTATCCTGCCACTGGCTCTGATTAAGAGGAGCAACCTGCCTATGACTGGCTGCATCTTCTAGGCAAAGGGGAGGGAGAGGGGTGTGTTACACCTCTTACACCACAATTTTCTTTGTTTACGTGTCTTTAACCATGCTATGTGCATATGCTTACCAAGCTCTACAGAAATCAGCAGCTGAGCTGCTCCCATGCCTCCCTCACTTGGCCGCACAGACAACATATACTTCTTTTTTATTATCAAGGAGCAGTCACAAACAAATGCCATGAAAATCTCAGAGCAAAAATTAGCCCTGGAGCATTTAGATATTTGGGCATGTTTCATCTAGACATATTAAGCAGCAAGAAAGCTGGTAAAACCAGAGACCTGGCTGGTGGGGTGGTGATTGGTCTGGAGGAGCTTCTCCATGCTCCAGGGCAGGTAGTGCAGCTGCAGAAAAAAGGAACACATCTAGGGCAGGTTAGGCTGCCAGGAAGCCACAGCAAGGGTGGCATGACATGGCTTGCAGACACCAGGCCCAGCTTGCCCTAGAAACCGTGTCCTTGACACAGTGTGGATCTGTCCTCTTCTCATTCCTGAGCAGTACCACATGAAGGGCCCACGTGGGACAACCACCTTGATTTAAAAACACAAAACCAAAACCAGTCAACAATTCAAGAACTCAGAGCTCCTGCCTTTCTTCAAGGTGGATTTCTTTTGAAGCTAACTCTTTGTATTTCCTCCCCAGACTTGTCAGCAATGGTCCAGGCACAAGCTGTTTGGTTAAAGTAGGCTGTTGCCCCAGTTTTGTCCTGTCCCTTTCACCTTTACCTCACATGAGGACAATGCATATTCCATTTCACATAAACCCAGAAGTGAGTGATTATGTGTGACCAGCTACATATAATTATCTTAGATGCAGGCCTATAAATGATTCATTAAGATCTGTATCAGCTGGTTATTTAATGTGTCCTGCTAATTAAAACTTTGTGATAAAGACAACTTCAGCTTTTTGTAATTACGCCTCTGGACAATGTAATGCACTTCCAACTAGTATTTGCAATCCTGGCTGTAAGTTGACACCTAAAGTAGGGTAGAAAAATATAGGTTAACTGCTGCTCTTAATTGCTCTTCCTTACTAAGATTATTGTAGAATTTCATTGTACAACACCCTGAGACTCTTCTGCATAGTGCACATTTCAGGCACCGTTAGGGTGCTGTACGCTGCATTATCCTGTTGCATACCTGACAATCTGGTGGAACAAAGCCCCAAAGTTTACAAAAGGCTATTTCCCCCAGAAGGAGTGTGTCTGGCTTGGCTCATCTGGGAGGGAAGGGAATGGACCAAACACATGTTTGAGGAAATGCAGTGTGTTTTATGCTACATGATCAAATTTGGAATTTCTTGGTCAAGCCAGAGATCCTGCTAGGCTAACCGTGAGCTTCTCCTGAGTAAAGTCCACAGATCTGTGGTCACCATATGCTTCCAGAAGTAAGAAACACAGCATTTCAGAAAGCACAACAGGTCCTGTTTTGTTGGTCAAAAGGGAAGCTGCACTTAGTTTATGTCAGCGTAACTAAGTAGGTATAACTCAGTTTGTCTCCAGTCTTGTTCTGGGAATATGTCTATGTATGAAACAGATAAGGACAATAAAAGATTTTTTTGGGATGGCTATCAATGTAATAAAACACCACTAACAAAGTGATAAATGCTAAACAAAAAAGCTTTTCCTGAGAAGCTTATGCTAAGAATATAAGTCTTGCTCCACTACCAAGAGACAACATTAAGTGTCATCCTTCTAATCTCACTGGCAGCCTGATATGACCACCAGGATAAACCTTAAGATCGATCACCTCAGTTGAGGCTCTTCCACTGCAAGTTCTGCTTGTTTAAACACAATGGGAGATGACTGCCCTTGTGTCGACACTTGTCATTTCCTGTGAGGATGCTTGGCTGGCTTCTGTTGTCATTGGTCAAGGACATGTTTCTCCCACGGGAATGACTCAGGTATAACTTGTTGGCTCTTGTTAGCCATGGAGCGTTGCCTAAACCCTGAAGTCTGCATCCCATGGGAGCACTGCACTAATCTAATCTCTGGTTAGTTTCTATAAACACTAATTTGTGAAGACAAAATGAAAACTATAGAA
Source organism: Empidonax traillii (assembly GCF_003031625.1). Classification (NCBI taxonomy): domain Eukaryota; kingdom Metazoa; phylum Chordata; class Aves; order Passeriformes; family Tyrannidae; genus Empidonax; species Empidonax traillii. The sequence goes on along the minus strand of NW_020955384.1, from coordinate 621,657 downwards.
GATAGAAAATCTATCTATCTATCGAATGCATTTGGGTCCCCCAAGGTGACGTGGTATAGTCCCTACCACTGTGACCAGCACCACTGTAACACCAGTGTAAGAGAAGCAAGAAGAAAACTCCATGCTGACCCTAAATGCTTTCTTCTCCCCGCTGGCTCTTTTCAGCTTCTCATATCCACCCTCATTCATGTGGTACTGCATCCTCAAAAGCTACTGCAGGACAGAACTAGAACGGAATAGGTAAAGAAAGTCTTTAAATATAACTTTGCTTTGGTTAACAAAGTTTTTACTAACTGACTGACCTTATGCCTATAATAGCATAGAATTAGTATCAAAAAACCTTAACCATATTGTACAAAAAACCCTAATGAAGCCCAGTTTCCTACAGACCTGTGCCTCAGACCACCTTACAGTGCCTTCTCTATTTACTTTTCAGTTACTCTCACAATACAGGGGATGCAATTAGTCCTCAGTAACTCTTGTCTCATCTGTTCTTTGCCATGTGTTGATGTCTGACTTTCAGGTTAAGCTTTTCAGTCATTTCTGATTACATTGCTGATAGCAGCCTCTGGTGATTACTCAGGGGAGCACTCACAGTGTAGCTTTCTACTCTATGGGAGCATTTCACAGAGGTTCTCTATCCCGTAATCTATTTTAATTAAACTGATTGGAACTTAACTATGGTTGAGACTCCGACTGATAGTTTATCAAAAGTGATTCAGACTGGGCAGTTTCAAATAAGAAGGTACATAATAATAAGTGTTAAAGTCTCAAATTTCCCATGAGATAAACAAGTTCACAACACCAGATAACCCAGTGAGTGCCAGCTCCAGCCTGTGATGACTGTGACAATGCAAGCACATAGTTATTAACTTGTAGAGAAAGGATCCAGGCTTAGAAAAGAGGGAGACGAAATTAAAGCTGTACAAGAGTTCCTCAGCAAGCACCAGACTTGCTCCTGTATTTGAGGAATGCTGCTGTCTTTGAAAAATGCCTCAAACATCCTTGTTCCTCTTTAGGAGCACCTTGCAGTTTGGCCCCACTGACCAGCAAGGGAAATGCTGGTCAAGGGAAATGCAACCCTCAAAGGGCTCATCTGTACACAACTCAGCTCCATTTTCCCAAGCTATTTGTATGGCCACCTCAGCAAAGCACCTGGGACAGACAAGAAATATCACCACTTCTATGGGGTGATAAAACCCAGTTCAGCTCCCCCCAACCTGAAACTATAAGGAAAGACAGCTTATCCCTCTCAAGGTTCACACTTGAGCGATATCATAGGGCAGTTGCTGCCAGTGAGTGAATGGCAAACATAGACAAGGCTCAGGCTTAACTGCAGACACAAATGCGTGTGCAGTGCAGAGACGGAGTAGAGACAGGGTGTTCTGGCACCTGACACAGCAGCAGTGGGAACACCTAGACCCTGAAAGGACAGGGAGGAGGAGAGTCTGCCTGCTATCCAACAAGGGCCACGTGCAGCCCAGCGAGGGGACAAGGAAGACTCTAACAGCACTTACTGTGCCCTGGCTCAGCGAGCAGCTCCACAGCTGCAAACAGATTTGGTGCAACTCAAGACTTGCTGTGGTTTTCATCTTGCATACGCTCTGGGTGCAGCAGCACTGCCGAAAAAAGGCACAAATTCGCATGGCAAAACCCATTTCACTGAAGCACCTGAACGGGGGAAATGCTATTTCCCACTTGTGCTGCAGTATTTCCCTGTGGCCTTTAGATGACATCATCCTGGCATTCTCCTCCAAAAGCAGGTGGTTACAGGAATTGCCTGATAGTAGGAAATGAATTATCATCTCCCCTGAAAAGATATGGAAACAGAACAGGATTAGATGTCTTACCCCAAGGGCCATGAGGAGAAATAGGGTCAAATCCAGAATTAGAGTGAAGGTGCTCTAACAATAGGCTACAAGCTATAGGTTTGCATGCTGCCTAGCGCAACGTGGCCATAATCCTGCTGAGGCCTCCAGGCAGCTCAGCAATGTGCATCATCATAATAATGAGTTTCTAATCCAAATCAAGTGCCCAACCCAGTAGGCATGCCTGACTCACAGAAAGGATTAGCTAACAGATGTAAACAATAGTTGTGGGAGTCACTGTGTCCATTATGCAATCCTTTTATGCTGAGTATACAGAAATAGCTGAGAAAATTAGGAGCTTTTGCTAAGAACATAAGTAACTGAGATTTTCAAATATAAGTAATGGGTAGTCTCATTCTTCAGCCCTAGGGATAACCCATCGATATCATTGCACCCCATTCCTAACTCTTGAATCAAGCAGATTAACAAGGACAGGGACTCTTGTTCATACTGTGAGACAATAAAGACGAGCTACTTACAAGATGATCCTCTGAAGCGTCCAGATCATGCCTGCCTTTTCCCATGAAGAGGTCCTACTGTCTTTCATCACAGAAGTGCCTCTGTCTCAAGTCAGAACATGTGGGAGAAGCAAGGGATGCATGGGAAAAATCAACAGAAATTAGAGAAATTCGCGTTTCTTTATGAGAATGAAAAAAACTGGAGATCAAATAGATGTTTTTCTATGAAAATGTATGCTCCTAGTCTAGAATTTAATTCCAGGAATAGATGAGAGCTGGCATCTAGCACGCAGTCAGAATTGCTTGAGTTACCATAACTCAAGAGGAATTCGTCAGAGGACAGACAGTGTGGCTCAGCCACCAACTCTGTGTTACAGACCACACTCAGAGACCACACTGTGCAGCTTCACTGAGCTGGGGCTGCACTGTTCACCTAACAAGGGAGCTGCCTAAGCCACCCCCTCAGCTCAAGTTACAGGAGAGATGTATTAAAAAGGAGTCAGTTAGGGACAGTCTTAAGGTCACAATTTTATAGTTAATGATGAAGAAAAAGAAGTGTTTTTTTATTAATTTCCCTCAGTATCCAGTCTTTGTAATTTATGATGGTTTTATGTAATTTGTTTCCAATTTTCCATAAGAAAAACAAGATACACAATAATAAATCAGACCTAATACTTGCCATTCCAGATTCCTTGGTAGAGGAGACAAAACAGGCTCTCAGAAACAAGGATTGCTGCTAACCTTGTCTGCAGGCATAAAGAAAATCAAGGGGAATTATGTGTGCTAATTTTGTTATCTTTCTGATGCTTGTGATCTCAAAAATCCTGAGGGTTTTTTTTGAGATGCTCCCTCTCCCTCAGTTCCAAATAGAAAATGTGTTCCATGCGCATTCCTCAGATGAACAGCAATTAACAGTGAAACAACAGTTATGATAAATGACGAGCAATAACAAAACAACAATGAAAGGAGCAGTAGCTCCTGCCTCCCCGCTTGCCTCTTATGCACCATCACAGCCTACGCCTTTTTTTGACCAAGCAGGCCATACTCCAGCACAGCTGAAGGCAAAGCACTTGTGCTCTTGACTTCAGCAGCAGCAGCAGCAGCAGGACACGAAGCAGAGCTAAGTGAAAGGGATTTCAGTATGATCAGCTGAGCCCTGTCAAAAGGCCCCTTAAGCTTTGCATGCCGGGTGACGGTGGGGCCGACAGCAGCAATGAGCACTTTGTTGGTGGCATAGTTGCAGTCGTGCCTGTTGCGTGTGGGCGGGGGCCACTGTCTTGCACCAGCATCCTCATCAGCCTCTGATCCACGGGGCAGCCCATGAACAACGAAGATATCAAACTCAAATGTGCAGATGAGCTTCACATAGCTGTCCAGTTTTGGTAGGTTTCAAATCACCTACCAAATCACCACCAAATTTGTGAAAGAAGTGTACAACAAGCCAAAGACTACTATTTGAAATAAGCTTACTTTTTCAGAAGAGAAAAAACAGCTAGAGAAACATGGGCTCGAGTAGCTGTGTTGGGTCGAGCTGTTGGCTCTACTCAACCCAAGTCAAAGCTCACTCTCAGGGAGTCCAATACCAAGTCTCATGTTGGCCTCAAGCAAGGCTGAAGTACATGCAGGTTGCTAAGAACACTGAAAGAAAGCACTAGGGCTGTTCATAAAGGCCTGGAAGTAACGTGCCTAAAATAAAAAGAGTAATCAAGTATGCTGTAAGTACCTATCAGACCTGTGGACAATTTCCATAAACGTAACAGCAAGGGAATAATAAAGGAATTCTGTCATTAACTGTGAGGTTTGGCATATATTTCCTTTGTTTTATACTAGGCCTGGTAATGATTTAGTCACACACAAAAGCAGAGAGGTTGCTCCTTACATGCAGTGCCGCCCCAATTCTGTGGGTGCTTTGACCATACTCCGGCACACTAGAGCGTCCTGCAATTCATTTGTTTTCCAGAGAATGAAGTCAAAGGCTGTAGCTGACTGTGCAGCTTATTATTCCCTTTGCCCTCTTCCTTTCCCTCCAGCTTATTTCCAGATGGGCAATAATGCAGATTATTTTTGCCATTGCTAGAGTATCTTTGTAAAGCAGAAAAATCAGATCCATCCATAGCTGTTTGGTAAAGCAAGGGAAACAGTTAGAAACAAAGCAGTGATGGGGAAAGGCAAGTGTTCAGCTCTGATCACAGGGCTGCAGAAAGTCAAAGAATGTGAAACAAGACTCCAAAAAATGGTCCTTGAGCAACGCACAAGAACAAGACAAACTCCAAGGTTTTGCCAATTCGCCACATGAGGAAATTCCTTCCAATCCCAAATGTAGCCAGAGCTTCAGCAGCATGTCTGGGAGCAAATATCATTAGGGTTGATCTAGCTTGTTTTTATCCAGGCGTGACACTGGCACTCAAAAGATGATGTTAGGTTTTGATCTCGCATTTCAACAATTACACAAGGAATCTCCCACGGCAAAAAATTCCAAATAGCGATTAACCTTCTAGGGCAAAAGCCAGATTTTCCATGTGTTTGATCTAAATTCAGTTATTTTTTAATTTCAAGGAGTAGCTTTTTTTTCTTCCTGTCACTGCTTAGTTCACATATATTCCTGTGTAGGTCCTGAGGATTTCCTGAAGACATGTCAAACCCTACATAGAGATCTGAGGTTCCGTAGGAGTTAATGCATTTCAGCTGTGAAAACATGTTTCTGTAAGTGGCAGCACAGCTATGTAGAAATCTTGAATATGAAGTAATTTTATATACAAGGAGTGTCTTGCTGTTCTCAGTGGAGTCAGGTTGCTCTTTTAATTTCCATCCTTGGGGTGGTAGTGGCTTTTCACTGACAGAGAAAGCAGCGTGGGGGCTGTTACCCCACAGATGAACCTCCTGGGGAGGCACTGAGCATGCTGGCTTTCAAGGAGTGCAACAGGAGTTGAGGATATTCAGCACTACAAAGGATCTGGGCTTTCAAATGCTTTTCACTGTTGCAGGCCAAAATAATAAAAAAATCATGGGTATCTTGTTTATGTAGTGATGTTTCCCATGTCCAGGCACTTTATGATACTTACAATAGTCATATAAACTTCTCTTAATCTGATTTGGCAAGATGGTCCGACGATTCCTGCTTCTGATTAGAAGTGTTTCCACACTTGCTGAGTGAAGATTTAACTCCAGCTAAGCCCTTGCACTGAAGTGATGAACAGCAGACCCAACAGATCATTTATAAATACTAAACCTGCTTGTTTAGTGGCACTTGGCACAAACCGAATTCACTGGCAGAAGCTGTCTGCTGCCTCCCTCTCTGGATCCACCTCAGAAGACACAGCAACTTTCTGGAAGCAACTGGATGTCCCAAGAGTGTGAGAGCAGAAATTCAGTCTCCATAATCATGAGGAGAAAAACTGGGCTCAGTTCTACTAAAATAAGCAATGACAAAATAAGCAGCATTCTTCAGCCTCTGTGCAGTTCATCATCAGCAATGCTGTGTGCAACACAGCTTTTCCCAAACGAAAGCTGCACTAAGGTATAGTTAAAGGGAGACAGTTCAAAATAGCATTTTGGGGTAAAAGCTACAGACATCGCAATAATCCAAAATCTAAGAATTAGGTGTTCAGAATGAAAAATGCGCTGAGAAATAACACAAGCCCCGCTGAGCACTGAAGTAAATAGTTACTTGCAGTCAAACTATCCTGCCTCTGTTCTAAGGTGATTAAATATCATGACCATGAAACTAATCTAAGATTATGGGCATGTATGTGTGATTAGAGTGTTATAGTCTAATTATCTTACAAACATTTAAGGCTTAAGATGTACAAAATAATAAATAAATGCAGAGTATGAATATTAGCTGGCAGGACAAAACAACATTACCCTACAATATATTTGTAACATGCTTTAACAAGACTCTTGCCTCTTCCCTCATTCTATTGCCTGAGCTAGTGTATAAATATTTTTCTAATTAAAGAATAAAACATCCTGGTGTAAGGTGGGGAAAGACTGGATTCTGATTAAGTCCCTAGGAGACCAAAAAAGGGGATGGGTGAAAGAGCAAAGCTTCTATATATATTTTATTCTATTTTTTATCAAAAATTTAATATCAGAAACAAGTAAGTATTTAATCCCTCATCATATTAGCTATCTGAACAATGGGACCGATGGAAAGCAGAGAGCAGGATCAAGCCTCTTACTTAGACCAACTCCCCTCCATGGAGTCGTCTGGAAGCTGATAGCAAGGAGACATCCATGGAAAAACACATCCCCTGGTGATGGCATTAGTGCCACGGCCAGCAGCAGTGTGGAGAGAGGAAGGAGAGGGAAACATCAGTACCTGAATTGCAAGAGTGCAAGTATTGCTGTTTCCTCTCAGCTTCTCAGCACATCCTGCACTAGCAGCTCCTTAAAACCAGACATGCTGAAAGAGCCACAGTTCTCTTGCTCTTTTGCTGCAGTGCCTTCTAGCCAAGCTCCTCCGTGCTCTGAGCTTCTGCACACGCTGATGCCTTTGCTCATCATCAAACCTGCAGGAGACAGGAGCAAGAGGGAATTTGATGGCAAGGAAAGCTGATCACAGAGCTATAACAACATGGTTGTCATTAGTGATGCTGAATCTGCTTGCTACATACCCACTTAGCCTCCTACAAGACCTCTGTGTCACATTTAGGACACTGTCCTATTTCAGTTCAGCTGCTTTTTTTCATGGTGCAGAGCAGTGGATTTTAAGATCTGGGAATACTGCAAACCTAAAACACTGCAAATAGCATCCAGCATCTTTCTGCATCACTGGAGTTCAGACACAGGAGAAATCCTTTCTAACCTGTGGATTTTTACAGTAATTTTTCCCTCTTCAGAGAGGAATACACACAAAGCTGAGTGTTTTGTTTTATGCTAAAACAAAAGATACATGAAATTTTATTTACCTAATTTGTGCTCTAGGATTCATTAATTCCTCTTTTACTCCCATGCTGTCCCTAGGAGCCAGCCTGCCTTGTTCCTTCCAAGGCTATGAGCACCACTCAGATCCTGTATGTAATCCTGGTCTCTTGTACATGTTTCCTGCCTGGCATCATCTGATCCAGGACCTCCAGCCTGCCCAAGATGCAAAGTCCTTAGATGTTTGTTTGCTGTTTAACTATCCAGGACAACCAGGGAGGTTTGCAAAACTTTGAAAAACCTCTTCCTAAACAAAACCAAGTTACCTGTAGATTACAGTAAGGAGGTGTTCAGCCTTGGAAAAGCAGAATGCTGAGCACATCTCCCTACCAGCAGCTACCCATGCTGCCATCAGGTCCCTGATATTTGCAGAAAACCCAGGGACTCCAAGTCTCCTACTTCTGCCTCTTACTTCAGAGAGTACCTATTCCTTGGTGGAAGGCATTTCTCTTTAAAACTGTCAGCCCGAGGCACTTCGGCCCATTCCCTCTGCACTAGGATTTTCCATGTGCCAGTTCTCAAGCAGAAACACTGACAGAACTATTTTGAGTCAATGACTACCAGATGCTGCCAGAGCTTTGCCAGGGTGGGGTTCCTCAAGGTTGGTGTGCCTTGTTTCAGTGTCTAAGACTGAGCTGGTTTTCTGGTGCCAAAAACCTCATTATATACACCAGAACAAAAACAAATTCATAGGCTGCCACTGATGCTCTCAAAACCTTTGCTGTCTTTCCAACTTAGGAAATGGAAAATAGAAGAGTTCTTAGAATCTGCCTTTCCTACATGGGGTAGGCAGTGGACAAATTGTACCTTATTGGTTTCGGACTTAAAACCTTTATTCCTTTCATTTGAAACCATAGCACAGTTTCCTACATGAACTGTATGAGAGCAATTCTTGCTCAAAGATGCATTCCCAGTAAAACCCCCACCCTGTACTTGCTGTGGGCACCCAGGGTGAGATGAATCCTCAGAGTGTGAATACCACAAGTACAAAACAGTGGAAAAATCCCTGTGAAGGAAAAGTTAGTCTCCTGTTTATATTTAGAGCTAGTGTTACATGTAAGTTGTGATGTTACAAAGTCAAGCGTGTGTTGTTTTATAAAGACATTTCTCCTTGCCCCTTTGTACGTAGCTTGACAGAAGCAAGAGAAAGTCTCTGACAGACGCTGATGAAATGAGCTATCTGGTTACAGAGCTGAAATATTTGGAAAGGACACAAGTGAGAACAGAATTTATTGCCTTTGTGAAAAGGGGATTTAATTTCTAAACTATCCACACGTGGCAATGAACAACCTTGTCTCTGCCCTCTGGTGACAGCCTGCAGGCACCATGCAATTATGATTAAAGCCTTTTATTGTTTTTGTCCCAGATTAGATTAAGTTGGTATTTAAAGATACAATTTTCTCATTGTGTTGTCATGCCAGAACAGAGACGTGGTTGTCTGTGCACTTTTACTGAGGTGCAAGAAAGAAATCTGAATGCTTTGAGGTAAACATGGCTAGCAAGACTCCTAACTTTGAGGAAGAGGAGGAGGAGAAGTAATTACAATGCTTCTAGACTATTAATTCTTATTGTTCAGTTTAACTGGGAAAACAATTTGAATGAGTTCACACTGCCAGTAAAGATAAGGCATGGAAGAGAAACCCACTGTGCTTGTTTCTATTGCTGCCTACAGCAGAGATCCTCTCCCTCCCTGGCCACAACAAGGTCAGCATCTGTGCTCCCAAAATCATGCCACCTTTGCACACAGCCACACTGGGTACATTCTCACTCTGCAGGATTCGGACATTTCTTAGTAAGAAATCTTAGCATACAGCATCTGGAATTTATGGATCAATTTACATAGGGAGACCTATGGTTGGATCAGATGATGATCTACATGAGAGTCAGTGAGCTATGTTCATCCTTCATCACATAAAACAAATCTCAGCTATTGTTGTTAACACCGTTATGATTTTACGCTACCTTCACAGGTAGCTCAGATGGCTACAGTGGCCACAGGTACACAATGAAAACCAGAGTGGCTCAGTGACACATCAAGTCACCCATAAATACAGAGCCACCATTTTTGGCCCTGTGACGGTGTCATCTCTTGCCTAGGCATCACATGGGCTCTCTAAATTGTACCTCGTTTGTCTTGTGATGGTTTTATCCAGTTAACATCATTCTCTGGCAAGCCTTGCCTTTTTGCTACTGATTTTAATCCACCATTTTAAAAGTCAACATTAATTTGTCTTACAAACTAATTTTACTAATCATTTTATATTTCACACCAATCACCTTAAAGCAACAGTTTGCACATTCATCTCTGACAGGCATCAAGGGGAGGCCACGTGGACTCCAATGGAAGTGCTGCAATGCCTTTCCCTTTTCACCTGACACTGTTGTGCTTCAGAGGACACCCCTGCTGGATGGGGATGGTCTGGACACCATCCCCAACCCCTGGGAGCTCAGCACAAGCTTCCCAGCAGGCTGAGCTCCCCCATCATATCTTAAAGCTTTATCCCTCAACATGGAAAACCTTCACATTCCCAGGCCAATGACAGTGCAGAAATGGGACTCCAGCCCTTGTTTCTGTAAATACTCAAGATAAAATAAGTAACCATCTGCAAGAAGAGGGAATGAAAACAACCCCGCTCCTCTTTACCTTGGATAGAATATCTTAATCCTCAACCTAGGAACTTGCTTTTTTTTTTTTTTTTCTGTGGGCCATAGGGAATATGGCAGTATTTGTGTAAAGCAAGACAGGTTTGGCTGGGGGACTTATAACTAATTTTAACTCCAAGTTAATTAAAAGATATATTTGAAAATTCTTTAAAAAAAAAAAAAAAAAAAAGTGCTGTTTCTATTCAGTGCAAAGTTTGTAGAAGACAAATTGTGTTTTTCATAAAAGAACATTATATGTAAACTAGACCTCAATTATAACTATAGTATCATGGCTATTAGCTCAAAAATTACAGTAGGAGTGGGAAAAATAAATAATAATAACGACTTACTCTAGTTTGGATAAAAATCATAGTGCTCATTAGCTGTATTCCAGTGTTACAAAGCAAATGAGTCTGATTGTGAGACAGACCTAAGAAATGCCTTCAGAGTAACGAAAAGATGAAAAGGAGCAATGCACAAATACTTACAAATATCTAACATTCCAATTTTAAGAAAAAGGACTAAAGGTGACAACAAATAGCTAATTGCCCAAACAATTTCAGAGATAAGGGCATGAAGGAAAGAAGAGACCAATGAGTAAGGAGGTTGAGATGCCACGACAAGCTTGAAACTGAAAGTGCAAATGAAACATTTTCATGAGTGCCATTTAAATTCCCCTTCCTATTCCAAGAAGCAGTGGATGGCTCAGGGGGATTTCTCTAGCATACCACTTGCCAAGTAAGCCCCAAGGGACTCTGGCTGAATTCTGTCTTACAGCAGCTTTACTATGGGAATTTTCTACACTTCGTACAGGAGGAAGACTCCTGATTTGTTTCAGGAGTTGTGGAAAATCAGCTCCCTGATTTTTTTCTTCTTGTAGGGATGCAGAAAGTTGCCCAAGAATTGAAAATCACACTTTTTTACTGTGAAAGCACATGGAACAACAGGAGTCGTATTTCAGTATGTCATTTATCAAACTCAACAAGAGCTCCTCCAGCAGTCACAATGGTGCCAGATAACGAGGCCAGCACATGCTCATCCATAAAACAAGAGACCAAGGGAGTTGTAGGCTTGCTGCATACAGAACCAGAAGCAGCAAAAACTCATATCAAAACAGTTTTTGGCAACATGACAGATTTGCTTTGGCTTGCACAGGCTTTTGCTTTCAATCCTTTGGGATTGTCCGCGATGTTTCCTACACCCATTAATTTCACCTCACCAAAATGCACCAAAAAGACATTATGGCAAGATATCAAATCCACTGCATCATGGGCAGCACCCACACAACTGCTTGGATTCGCTGCCTGATTGCCAAGTCTGTCCAATATTGCTGCCTGGACAACATTACACTCAGGGGTTAACTTCAGCTGTACTAGCAGCAAAGCAGTGCCCCAAATGTGCAGCTGGTGTGGATGGATACCCATGCCTTCTGCAGCATGCTGTGCTGCAGGCAGCAGAACCTCTCCAGTGCCTGATTACTTCTAATTATAACACCTGGCAGATGTGCAGTGTTTTGGCATTTTGGCACAGTGTTTTATGTTGCTTTAGACCGACTGAGGGAAGCAAGCACCATCAGCTGAGCTGCTCCCTAGGCATGTCCGTCAGCAAAAGCAATGCTCTCCAAATTAGCAAGTCAGCCCCTTCTGCCTGAGCACCAAAGCTCTGCAGAAAGAGCAACTTTCTACCAGCGAGGGGCTGAGCAAGAGCTCCTGTGTCTGCCACCACCAGCTCAACCACAGTGAGATGGGGGCTCTGCTGGAGGGCGATGCTGGCAGAGATTTCAGGCTGGTACTTAGGAAATCCCTGATGTTGTCCCTGCCTCAGCTACCCAGGCTCACCTGCTGTATGGTGGGCCCTTCCTTAACCCCACCATCCTTCACCTCATATATCTATGGGAAAAGATCCTCAAGGCAGAGAGTGTCTTTAATACAAGGCTGTGCAACAGTGCTTCCAAGGAAGCCCAATTTCAAATGGAGCCCCTAGGTGTCATTACACAAAAGATTATGAGTGATCCCAGCTTAAAGTGACCTGGAAAAAGACCCTAATACCTGTCTCAAAGAGACAAATGGGTTCCATGCCCTGTCCTGCAGCCTACAGTCTAGGCAGAGCCGAATGGCCTGCATTAGCAGAACACGTTCACTTTTTTAAAAAAAATAAAGAACGAACATTTTATTGACTCCTTCAATCTCCGATTTGGGAAGTGTGCTTGTGCCATTTTTAAACTGAAAATACTTGAGTTGTTCATGAGATGCTGAGAGTGGTATAACATGCAGAAAATCTATCAAGTCCCCATAGAAATTGGGATAAGTGTGGCTCTATGGCTTTCTTTAAAAGACACTTGAGAACAAGACTTCATAACAAGCAATGCTGAGAATCCGCAACTGTCACAAAAGGGAATGGAAATACAAGTACTATCTTAGAAGAGTCTCTCTGACACACTTAAGAAATAAAGTTACAACAGCCCCTTCAGGGTAATCTGTGTGAAAGATCTAGCTGGAGAGATGTATTTCATATAGAGGTAGAAAATTCAGCTGCTCTTCCTTTCCTGGGCTCTGGAAACACTTTCTTTAGACCTGACTGAGATTTTCCTCCTACTTCTTCAGCTTTTATCTGATGAGCTCCTGCTCATATACAGTCCTATTCACATGGTTGACCACCCTGAGCTCTAGCTGGGCCCCTTTAATTATTTTTTAACAATCTAGCAAAAGATCTGAGAGTAAGAAAAAGTGACTTCTGAACAGGAACATCCAGAGACTTAACACAATTAAGAATATTAATTTCACGGCTCTAGTGTATTTGTCCTAATAATCACAGGCATCCTACTAATGATTGCTCTTCCCCCTTCTCTCCTACCCTCATTTAAAAAGCACTGAAATTAATGGAGCCTGTATTTCTTTAGATTTGCATTTTCTTTTCCCCAGCAATCCTCATCATCCCAGCAATAACCAGCTCCTACCCTCTGCTTCCACTGCCATATGGATGGGCAAGATGCTGGATCAGCATCAGGTGGACTGAGCTATGAGCATGGAGCCCTTGGTGGACCCCTGGCTGGGCCCAACTCCTTGATTTAATGAGACTCTTCATAAATCTGCTGAGAACATATAGTTAACTTTGAGACTCCTGAATTTATCTCAAACTCTGACAGATTTGGCCAGTGGGATCAAAATGTAATGGTAGTGACAAACAGCTAAGGGTCACTGCCCTGACACCGGGGACCAGAAAAGGCGTCCATTCCATGAGTGAGGGGGCAACTCCTCCAGGATGGTGCCTACTACCCTTCATCTACGACCTCTCCTCATGCAGTGGGTTACACTGCTACTGCAACAGAGTGTTTCTGGGAGGCAAGGAAGCCTTAGGGCAATCTGTGAGCAGTGGATGGCAGTGGGGATCTTTTTTGGGGTGCTATTCCTAGTCATTACACCCTTCCTTTACATGCTTTCTGTGAGTCTCAAGCCCATTTTTGAGTCTCCTGACTTAATTGGGTATGCTCCAGATGGTAGACACCTGCATGCACCCCTACTACTTACACTGCACAAATAAATGTCTCATACAGAGAAAATAAAGGAGGAAGACATGAACTCATCATCCTCCCCACCTGTATTATGAGGGTGTTTTACAAACACAGCATCCCTGGCTATGCCCCCAAGCTTCAGGAAAAACATCCAATAAAGTCGCCTGTGTCTGACCTGGAGGCTACAGAGCTGCTGGCAGGAGGTCCCAAGTAGCCTTTTGTGATGCTCCAAGCTTTCTCAGTGGAAAGCTGTCCTCCTCAGCTTCAGCTTAAGGAGCTTCCTCCAAGGGAATAAAATCTCCCTGTTATGCAGGCTGAGAACAACTGGCCTTGGAGGTGACCAGCCAGGATGACCTCCACACTCTCTAGGTTGTCTGATTGATACACCTGCACCTCAATATTTAAGAGACACCCCCCCGGGGTTGTTAATAGCTTTCTTTACTCTTGAAAAAGCAAACCAAACTGCTCCTGCTATAGCACAAAGCTTCCAGCATTTGAAAAGCATTTCAGGAGAGAGTCCACTCCGTAAGGATGAGTGGCCCCAGCACCAGCCTGCTTTGTGTCCATTCTGGACAAATGTAACCTCTTTCCTTGCCTTTTTCTCTTGCCCCAAAGAGCTTCCAAATCTAGCACACACAGTGACATTAATATAGTGAGTCCTCTGAAAAGCTACACAGAAAGAGGCTTTTGGAGGAGGAAGAACAGTACAGAGGAAACGTGATACAATCAATTAAGTTTTGCAATACAAAAAATCCCTATTTCTTTGGCAAATAAAGAAAAGTAACTTGGCTTTCTGAGAGGGAAAAAGAAATGTGTCTTTTCAGACATTGCCAATCCCCATCCAGGATGATGTCAGCACATTCAGAATTCTTGAGGCATTCAGGAGAGCAAGCAAAACCTTACCTGGGCGTGAGGTTTGGAGGGTGAAACCATGGTCTGCACAATACAGGTCAGGGCTGACTCCTCTCACCACTGGTCACTCAAGTGAACAGTTACTGAAACACGCTGCAAAGAGTTTCAGTGAATCCAGCAATACAGATTACAGAGGGGAGATGAACTCCAGGCTGCCAGAGGTTGTTAGTTGTCATGACCCCCTTCACCTCAGAGTCCTCAAAGGGCTTTCAGGAGCCTCCTCCCACCCAGTCTCAGAATTAAAGCCCAAAAACCACTGCACAAGCTGCTGCATCTGAAGGCTGCCTCTGCCAGCTGTGCTCAAGAAGCTCCTCAGACCTGCAAAGGGGTGAGAGCAGGACTGCAGCCCCATTAATGAGAGCTTCAGTCACCCAGGGATGCTCGGATGTCCGAGAGGCACCTGAAAGTGCACTGCTTGTTTCTGCACAAATTTGCTTGAATGCACAAACCTGGCTATTTTCTCCCAACAAGAAAATGTGAAGCAGTCACTTCCCTTCACAGGGAAGGAAGGAAATAAAACCCCAGAGAGCAACACCCACCCTTGCTGGACAAAATCCCCAAGATAGTCACCTGCCTAGGCAGGGCATGTGCTGCCTGGGGCACATGTCAGAAACCTGGTTTTGCCGAAGAACAAGGACAGTGATTCTGGCACAAGCTCAGGCATTTCTCCTTTCCAAGGGTACCCACTTGAGAAGCAAGGCCTGATTGGTAATTTAAGAGAGAAAACAGGAGCAAAAGTGAGAAAAAAAAAAAAAAAACCACAAGGCTTGCAGGTGTAGAGACAAAGTATAATTATGCATGTACAAACTTTGATTATTTGATACTCTTAAAATGGGAAAAGGCTTCACTCAAAAAGGTAACTTCTTTAAAAAAAATTGAAGCATTATTTATTATGAGTTTTTTCTTTATTTTAAGGATGCTCTTTAAAGGTTTCAGTTTTGTAAAAGAGCCTTTGACTTTTCTACATCTCTCTGTCTCTCTCTGTCATTGCCTTCCACAGCTGGGAGAAAAATCTAAGGGCCTTAAATAAGTTTAAATATGAAAGTCAAAAAAAGGCTTTGAAAATAAACTGTGAAGGAACACTCTGTATTTGAACTCCACAGAGAAAATTAAAATCAAGGGAAAATGTAGAGCTGAAACAGTAATACATCAAATTTTTACATGTATTTATATATATATATATATTTCAATCAGAGGACTCAATGTCTTACTGCTTTCAATGGGACTTTTGTTTGTGTAAAGATGGAAGAACAGAGCTCTGTTTCACCATGGCTCTGTGCTTTGTCTGCTTTCTCCAGTCCCCAAATTTTTACTCCAAACCAGGGTAGGACACCCGTCTCTTAGAGCAGCTGAGCTTGTGTAGATCAGGAGTGTGCTCCTTTGTGCAGCACTGCCAGCACCAAAATCCCGGCTCTCCTGATAGCAGCAGCAAAACTGCCCAGCTCCAAGAGAACTGGCTTCCCACTGCCAGGCACTCATGGCCACCTTGCTGACTCCCCCAGCACCCTGCCACCCCATGGGGCCCTACTCATGTAAAAATAGTTATGCTTGTGCCCACAGGGACTTTCCCTTGGTGGGTTTTCTTACCTAGGGATGAGGCGGCTCTTGCTGCAGCCTGAGCTGCCGCTGGGCTGGTTTCCATCGTATGCTTCATCCCCCAACACCAGACTGGAGCAAGGCAGGGCCAAAGGCTGCGTGGACACCTATTTGTGTGAGGTACCATCCTCAAATGACAGCTTTTTCCTTTTCACAGCTTGCCTGCTGATGGTTGCATGAAGGTCTCTGTGGAAGGTTCATCATCCATTCATTGCCAACCACACCAAGGTGAGCCTTTCCGAGCAAAATCTGATGAACACCAACCCCCACGCTCCCTGTTGCATGTCCTTCTGCACAAAGTACAACATCCCACAGTAAGGAAGCACTGCCCTGCAAGCAGCCCTAACTCAGTGAAGAACAACAGACATATTCTGCAGGTTTTCTTACATATTTATATGGCCTGCTCCTTCTATCCACTGAGTCATAAAATTACGGCCCATCACTGTAGCATCCGAGCACAAGACTATACGTGGTGCACCCTGCAGCCCCAGTGAACTGTTCCCCTTTGGTGTCAAGGAACACGATTTATAGGCAACAAAAGATTGGACAGTAATTCAAGGGAACAAATAAAGCTTCCTACAAACTCCAAGGCAGAGGAAGGCAAATCCTGCTACTTTTACTGTTGTGGTTGTAGGAGCAATGAGTAAGATGGCTGGAAAGAGTCTATTTTAATAAAAGGACTCACAAGCCAGAAAGGGGAGAAAATTGTTGAAGATTCAATCAGTGTCTGGCAGTTTCCTTGGTTCCATGTGCGGGGCTCCAGGGGACACAGCAACAAGCTTGGCATCACAAAACATCCTTTTTCTCCCCTTTTCTACTGCAGAATCTCTCCAGCCTTGAAGAAACCTCTTGCCTCAATGCCATGGCTTTGCCCCAGGGAACAAACACAATACCCACCTGCATGAGCCACTGTGGACTTCTCTGCTCACCAGCACTGCGTGGATGCCAAGTGCCTAATTGCAGTATTTTTTTCCTCTCTTGTAAAGGCAATTCTTGTTCTACCTGGAATAACTTTCAGAGGGAGTGAGAGCCCTGCTTTCTGTCCTTGTCCTTGTCTCTTCCAGTCACAGGGAGACCACGGCAGTGCCTTTTGCTTTTGATTAAAAGAACTTTAGGTATCCATTAAAGTGCACTGATCCAGCTTTTATTGACTAACCCCCCTGGTACAGCTCTCTTTTGGGAGGCTGGGTCCCTCAGTGGAACTATTACAGCAACCTTGCAGCCTTGCATCCCCAAAGAGGGTAATTCTCCAGAATAAAAGCTAAATGACGGAGCGAGACAGAGTGGGTGACTGTGTACATAAACACTGGACTTTGTTTGCTGATGCAAACAGCTCTCGGGGGTGAGAGGGAAATAGCAGAAATATTTGGTTAAACATTTATGCAGGATTTACATACAGTGACATACACGGAGGTGGTGTTTGCGTGGCTGACACTATTGGCAGTGCTGGATTTCTTAGGGATGCTTTCCCAGAGCATTTTTCTTGCCAGGAGAATCTTTAGTGAAATTGTGCAAGTGTAACAGATCCATCATTCACATACAGAACTCTGCAATTTTTCTTCCTTCCAAAGAACAGCCTGTTCCCCTATTTACAAGGTATTAATATAGGAGGACCTATTCCTGAGGCTTAGATACAGCTTCTCAGGTTTCCCCCATGGGTTCAGATTTCAGCTGATGTAAGCCAGTGAGGTCAGCACGTAAGATTGGAGGGAAGTTAGCAGATTAAGATCCTTTTCTTTAAACAATAAAAATGTTTCTTCTATGTACATATTTCCCTAGAAAAGTAAACCCCCAGCCAAGGACTCCCTTAGAGCTGCTCTTACAGCACTTTGTTAAGGGACGCACATGAAAATTTAAAATTAACGAGAAACTCTGACCACAACTGAATGTTACTTTTCTCAACCCAACTAAGATGTAAATTAGATAAACGGTGCAATTACCAAAAAGCAGAGCAGGATCCCGAAAACTGTGTCAACTTTGCTACCTTAGGTTTTACTTACATTAAGATGTTCTTTAAGACACAATGTTTTGCCCAAACAGACCCTGGGGTAGGATACTCCAAAGTAGTTAGGTCCTCTTTCAGTCATATGCTTGAGGAGAATATATTTCAGGTGTGCATTTAACTTCTCATCATCTGTAAAAGTCACCTGCATAACTGACCTTACAGCTTTGAACAACAGGGCCTGATTCTTCTGCAGAGTAACCAACCTCTGTCTCTCAAATTTATGAAGCAAGGACTCAAAAAAGCATTTATGAGATGAGTCTACTATGCCAACCTGAGATGCCTCTACTTACCTCCTCATGCCTGAGTCCTAAGGGTTCCATTTTTCAGTCTCATCCACAATTAGAGGTAGAAACTTTTTCTCTTGTTTTCTTTCTGAAAAGGTCAACTGAAATGCAGCAGGACGCTCACAACTCCAAGAAGAGCTGCAGCTGTAAAAAGAAATGCACAAAACACTTGAGTGCACACACTGAAACCATGAGGTCGCTGTGAGAAGTGCCATTTTTTCTGGTCCAACGGCAATTAACTGGAACATTGCTACTGTTTCCAAGACCAGCAGGACTGCCTTTTCCTGCCTGCTGAGCAGGTGAGTTTCAATGGGATGAATTCCAATTTAATTAACAGGAAACCATTTTCTTAAAAAAAAAAAAAAAAACAGACAACAAACTGTTCCTACAGTTCTCTCAAAATGAGTACATACATCATATAAAAACCAAAAAGGTAACACAAAGAAATTCAGATGCCTTCCACTCCTAGGCAATGCTGAAAACCCATTAATGCTGTGTTTCAAATGTCATTTTTACTAGCACTGAATACCTTAGTTGGAAGACCCCATGATGGATGCTTTTTTTCCTCTGTGAAAAGCATCCATTTCCTCTCTTAGGCCACAAATGTAAATATAGAAATGGATCATTCTGAATTGGTCTGTCTATTATTATTTATTTAATGGCTAACCACAGTGTCTTGGGCTACTAATACATAATTCAAATGTCTCACAAATACAGCACTTTGTTTCCAATTCATTCTTTGTACATATTCAATAAATTGAGCGTGCGAAAATCATAAAGAAAGCAAGGCCTTGGTTATCGATTCTGACAGGGTTCATGGTCCTTCTAAATGTGTCTTTAAGTCATTTTAGCTTGCTTTGAACATAATGATCATGACAGGCACGGCTTTAACTGAGCCAACAGAGCTTTAAAATAAATACTGGAAGCTGCTTGCTGAAAGTTGAGGCAAGGTCTGAGTCCCAGTCTGGCAAACGTCCCCGTTTCCCCCAGTAGCCCCAGTCCTGGCATAGCCCTGGCAGGCTGAGGATTCCCAGGACCTCTTTGTTAGCCAGGGTGAGGGTCACCAGAGACGTCTACAGGAAAGAAACACTCAGCCTTGAAATTCAGCTTTTGTCATCCCCCCACTTCTTCTTCCCAAACTGATCTGGATTAGGGGTCTATTTGCCCTTTGCACAGTGGTGAACATCCCTGCTGTGCACCCCTGAGGAGTAGAGAAATCCTCCAGGCCTTCTGCTGAAGTCCCATGGGACATTTGTGTAGCCTGCTGTTCTGCACATTTTCGGTGCTTATGCTAAAGCTCTTTGCGTGTCAAAGCGCTGCAGCCCACATTTCATGCTTATGCTCATCGAGGCTTTATCAGCAGGTCCATTTCATATTGCAATTAAAAGCTACTCTAGCATGCATTTTAAGAAGGAATGCACCTTTAACATTTAAGCATACTGTATCGTAATGCAGGAAGTCAGATCTTCAATGGAATCTAGTCGGCTTTGATTAATAATTGATGACATTTTTGCATGGGAAAGTAAAAAAAAGAAAAAAAGGAGACCCTTTCTATTGATCTGAGAGACTTGAGTAAATGAAACAGATTAAAATTTTTGCCTATGTTTGTTAACTATTGATAAAACGGCAGTACTGAGCACAAATGGAAGCACGGTAATAGGGAAAGCCTGAAATGCATCATGTGCAATTCTTGTAAACTTAATTTGATGCTGAACAGCCAGAAAATCTGTGTATACTGGCAGTTCAAGGTTATGCACATCTTCAATCACTGTTGCAATGTTGTTAACCTACAAGAAGTAGTGGAAATTGTGCAGGCACTTAAGTGACTGAGAGACTTTGAAAGATTTGGGGGCAGATTTTGAGCTGGGGAAAGAAATAGTTTTGAAACTACAGTTCCATAGTCTGACCTCTATCACGTACAACTTTTTCAAACAGATATTGGAGGAAATAACAGTCAAGATGCAGAAATTAAAGGAGGTAAAAATGCAATGTGATCTTAGGAAAGACGGATCACAACAGATTAAGATTGTTTGAATATCTGCTTGACTTGATCAGAGAAAAGCGATAGATCTAAACTACGTGGACTTTGCTTACATGTGACCTAAGCCCATAAGAAAGGTTATATGCGGAGCTGGAGAAGACATGTGGATTGATTTTGTTTGTGGTTTGAATTTTTGTTTGTTTGGGTTTTAATTACATGCCATTGCTCCAGTTCACACCAACAGAAGATTAATCCTCTTCCAATTACAACAGCTTTCACTGAGCACTGATGAAGACAGAGGGTCTCCTCCAAGCAGAGGCTGCCGTGGTTTCCCTGCAGCTGGGAGCAAAACCAGCAGAGTCTGAACAGGACTCGGTGGGCAGAACCTCAGGGGCACAATGTCACTCTCCACGAGCCCAGGGAGTTGGTGGAAGAATTTCATGGTTAAGGTGCAGCAGTCCACCGCATTTGATCTGTGCGAGACATTTCAGAGTCAAGGTGAAGGGATTATAATTAACCAGCAAGGATGTACTGGGAGGGCAGTTCCAAGCAATGAATATTTAATTAGAAGAGCTAAGAGGAGAGGCAATCTATAAAATAACACTGATGAGTCACTGACTGTCAGTCTGTGCCTTCCTGGTGCATCAATATTTCTACTGGAAGTTCACAAATTTAAAGATTTGGCCCCAGAAGTTTCGGAAAAAAAAAAAGTAAGTAGAGTGGAGTTACTTCCATAAATCATTTTATCTTTCCAGCTACATTTAGTTAGTGGCAAGTACTGCTGTTCTCCAATGTTTCTAGTCCCATTTATTCTTTCCAAACGCCCCTTCCAGAAATGGTATTTGCTTGAGAACAGCTCATTTAGTGTACATGAACATTAATTAAAATGCTCTCCAAAAAAAATTGCTGTTGCACACAATTCTTCCTAACAGGAATATAAAAAGGAACAAGTCTCATATGAGAGACATTGGGTACTGTCAGGGGAGGGCAAGTCAGTATAAAGAACGATGTCAACAAATCAAACTATTCAGAAGGACCAGCTCCTTGAAGGCTTTTCCTTCTTGCATTTCTATGTCAGGCTCATATCTACTGCAATACATCAATGGTAGAAAGCAAAACAGAGAGCAGAGTTAAATATATAAAATGAATTTGGTATGTGAAAAACAATTAAAGTTGATACTGCTCAAATGAGGAGTGAACACATTCAGATAACTGATCTTCACCTTTGACTACAGCACTGACTGGGACAAAGCTGGGGGGAAAAAGCAATAGTGTTTCCATTCCCCTGAGAGATCAGTGGAAAGGGCAGGTATCCACCCCAAAAGCTGATAGGTTAAATGTCCAAAGATCATCATGCTTTGACACACCATGTTTTCTTTTTTGTTGGATGGTTTCAGCCTGCAGTTTTAAGCCTAAGAAATGATTCTGGGTGGAGATGCCTGGGCATGCACAGGTCACTCCTCAAATTACTGATATCGGGAGAACTGCCAGGCTGTGCTTTGGTTTCACGAGTTGGTAGGTCAGTGTCTAGTGATTTCTCACATGATTACAACTAAGGATTTCAGACTAGAATCTGTGCTTATACCACGGCAAGTATGACAGGTATGTTTCACTGTCTTCACCACCCTGCAAATACAGTTATAATGTAACTCATGTAACTAATATATTAGTTAATCCAATGACATCAAAATCCACCAGCATTGATATATTGACTTTAGTACAAACAGAATCAGATTCCGTATCACCTTACTGCCTACAACATACCTTACAAAATAAAGAATTAAGAAAAAAATTAAATCAATGATGAAACCCCTATTGACGCTGGAGACATGGGAACAAGCCTGTGGTGTGAAAAGCCAGCAGGATGCTTTCTGCAGGAGGAGCTAAGCAGAATTGCTTTTCACTTGGTAAGCAGTAGAAAAGCAGCAGCTACCAAACAGCCTCTCGCAAGCTGAGTGTACAATTGAATCAATACTTTCAGTTTTACACTCTTTATACATGCAGTAGAGAGAAAAGTTTGTATTCCAGTCATGTTATCTGATGGCTCAACAGCAAAGACCATTGAAACAAAACGAAAAAACATTTAAAAATTCATTGGCTGACAGTGGGTACCTTGCCTTTATGCAGAAAATGCTTCTACTAAAGTGACTTCAGCAACATTAATTAGATCATCATAAAGGTTTGCAAGGTAACTTCACTGAGGTAGCAATCTGCATGAAGCAATCTCTTGAAACAGTTAGCAAAACTCTATAAAGAAAAATCGCTTGCTGGGTGTATCCCTGCAGATTAAATAGACTTGGTAGAAGGAGAAGCATTTCAAAAAATTGCATCAGTCTCCTTTCAAGCAGTGAACGAAGAAAAATCCTCCCTAGCCACATGCCCAACTTTAAGCATGTTCAGAAGCACTGTTTAGGTCAGCGAGAAGCAAGCCTGACCCAAGTCCTGCCCTTTAAGCAGTTCAAGCCCTTCAGAGAACAGGGCTTCCAGTGACACCAGGATTTGCCTGCTGGAGGGAGGTGACCTGTGCCTCTACACCACTTCTGGCTAAACGTGGAGGATAGGAGGCCATGGCACATTTGGACTGCTGCAGACCACAGGAGGCAGTGTGGGACTCAGCTTACAGCCTGCCCAGTGCTAGTGAGCAAAAACTGGGGGATTTTTGTCTTGTTTATCCTATATTCTGTGCAATTAAGACTGGTGCCTTTCTACCTGCATGTCTGTTGGTGACTGAAGGGTTACAGCAGCAACCCAGCACTGCACTTAAACACATGCTTAGCTTTCTCTCTAGTAAATTGTATACCTGGGTGTTCTGCTGAAGCATAAACATTGGTTTGCATTTCTCTACAAATCCCTCCACCTGACAAATGAACTCCTTTTGTTAAGAACATCCACGATTTGGACTGGACTGCTATTCCTATGGGCTCTCAGAGAGAAGAAACAAGAGTCATCACCTCAGAGGAGCTGAGAACAGAGCAGAATATAAATTCTGTTGCCCAAAAACTAAGTATTAAGAATTCTACACAGCTACAATACTGTGCACAAGAGGAAAAAGGGATGGGTACACCATCTTCAAGGAGTGTGATGATGGGGCATGATGCCCCATAGCTTTACAAGGCACAAATATGCTTACCTTTCCTTATTTTCTAAGGCATATCCCATTTTCAAAATTGAATTGCACTGAAAGGCTGAACAGTAGCTATGTAATTTCTGAGGATGTATTCTGAGGCCTCCTTCATAATTTCTGAAAATTTTATGTGGTCTGAATTGCTCTTGAATATGTGAATGTGCAGAACCATGCTCAGGCCCCTGAGATGCAGGTTAGAGCCTTATGTGGGCACAAGAACAGTGATCCTGCTCCACATTCACAAAGGCACTGCCCAGACCAAAGGTGAATCTTTGTGGTTTGAAATATATCTGGCTTGGCTACAGTGAGCAAAATGTGCAATTCTTTAATGCCTGAAACTGTCTGCACAGTAGCCAGCAGACCTTAGCATTTCACAGCAGGTGACAGCTCATCTTGGGGAGCAAGCGACTCCAGTCATACCAAAGCTTGAGTTATTTCCAAGAAAAAAACCCAAGCATTCTTTAAAACACTAATTAAAAGCAGACTTGGGTTCCTAAAACTAACTCATCCTAAAGATCAGGAGGAAAACAACCGCCATAGATAGAAAACTCTGACAATGCTGTTGCAGACCAAAGCAAAAGCGTATGAGCAATTAAACAATCATTATTCCAATGACTGGCTTTCTTTCCTGATAAGCATGAGAAGGAGCAGTTAACCATCTGCCTTCTACAGCACTGTGCTGCTCAACATGGGAATGCCTTCAGCAGAAGTGTGCAGTGATTTGTACTCACACAGCACAGTAAAAGAAATACTGAGTGGTAGAAAGGGAAATCTGTTGGGTTTTTTTGTAGTACCCCTCTGCCTGTACATATAAGTCCCTTTTGAATGTGCTGCTCTTGGTCAGGGCTGGCTCAGAGAGCCCCTGTTGCATGAGATACATTTTCTTAGTCAAGCCCACGGGCAAGACTCTATGCTGTTTTGCAGCCCCTACCTTAGGTAGAAGACCGTGCCTTCTCCTGAACCGTTTGTCTGTGACGTGCCCTTGTGAGCTAGATGTGCTCTGAACTTCCAGCAGAGACCTTCATCTTGGTAATTTTGGAAGAGGGGAAGGCAGCCCTTTGCCCTCCTTTTGTGGAAAAGCTGCAACTCTCCAGGGAAGCCTTTGCAGCCACTGCACATAAGCCTTGCAGCTGGTCCCACACTCCCACAGCTCCCTGGAGAACAGCTTTGACACATTTGTGAGCCCCAAGAACAAGGGTCTCTGTGGAAGATCCTCCAAGGCAAGACACCAGAACCCACACTAGCCATAGCAACCAGAAAGCACTTCTAGGAGGAGTGTGGCCTCTACAGAGCTGCTCTGTACTCAGGAAACAGGGATCCTCCAATGTCCACGCCAATATTAGGAAGGGCTGAAATCTGCAAAGTGACTCCTGATTTACTTCCAGGCCCAAGGGTCCCTCGAAACTCCCTTACCATGTTACCTCTCTCAGATGGTGTCTCCTTGCTTTCCCAAAAAGTGGCAGAGGTCCTCAGGTGAGCTGGTCCATGGTCAGAAACACGATGCTTCAGTGCTGGAAATCACCATGTGCAAAGTGCCACCACTTCTTCCATACTTGCGGCTCACCTATGGCAGAGACCAAGGACATTTAACACCAGCGGTGACAATTTAACCCTTAGATAAGGCATGGGTGTGAATAGTCACTGTAGCAGCTGCTCCTGGTACCGTACTCTTAGGGATTGGGGCTGTCCATACCCAATATCTTGGTTGTTTGCAATACCACCAGCAGCACACACAAGCTGTCCCAGAAGACCAAGGATGCTGGACAGCCTGGAGCTGGAGCACAGAGTTTTCAGTTTGCCTGGCACCACCTTGCATTTCTTAGGAAGTTTTCTTCACTGTGCCACTGCAGTAGAGAGGGAAAAAAAGAAAATACAACAAAGACCCACGGTTTTAACAGCTGCCAAAGGGAGGAGGTAATTTTGTGCCCTGCCCTGGCACACTGACTCAAAGAGATGGAAGAAAAGGCAGGACAGCAGATGGGACTCAATGCTGCATAGTGGATCAGCTAATGGAGGAAAAACAACTCTCTGAACAAGAAAGGCTAAAGCAATTATAGCCTTGGAGTGTGCAAAGAAGGGTGGTAACAAGGGGATAGTGGGATGGAAGAGGAGAAGGAGGTAGTAACCAGGACATAAAGTGCTGTGGGATCTGGACAAAGGCTTTTAACTATAGGAGCAGAGAGAAAATGCAACACATCAGAGCTCTGCTGCAAGAAACAGCAAGCTCTGGAAACAGAGGCAAAAATTCTCACAGGACTGGCTGCCAGTCCTTGTGGCCTGGTGGTACCACAACTGTTAGATGCTCCACAAACCCACCATAAGGCAAGGTCTGCCAAAGGACCACCTGCTGCTCCAAGGGGGACAGCAAGAGTCCTTCGGTTATCCCTCAATATCACTTCCTCCACATCCTGGCATCTCTCCCTGCACTGCAGAACAGAAGAGGTGCTCACCCTCAAGCTCTCCAAGGCAGAAAATACTTTAGAGAAAAAACAACATTTCCTTCCCAGGCAAAGAGAAATGGGCATTGTGCTAGTGGATACTGGTTGTGGTGATCCATGCAAAGACAAAAACCTTTCAGTGCAGCGTGGTGGGGTTTCTGGGGGAGTCCGAGTAAAGGGATGAGGCTGGTTTTGGTGTAGGGCCCTGGGCAGTGGGTTGCTTTGGAGACTCAGTCACGGACTCCAGCAACGAGGTGCTGAACAATCACTGCTGCTCTTCCCAGATGCTGAGGGGGGAAAAAAAAGCCTTTGAGTGAAGAGTTAATTATAGGGATTGTATTCCACTTCCTACAATTAAGGGAACCCATCTGTAGAGATTTTAATTAGTGGACATCTTATGGGGAGTTTCAGTTTGGCTGGAGGGTCTTACTGGGTGTACTCTGTCTCCTTGGTATTTTCTGTAGTTGTGAAGTCATTACCATTTGCCATTAAAGACAGTGTTAGATGGCAATAAATAAGGAATGGACAGCACAATGATTTTCATACACAGCAGATGTATGTGTTTTCCTCTAACACCATCTTTCTCAAATTATTAGAACCACTAGCTACAAAAGTCTTTTTTTATTTAAAAAAATAGGGGTGGATGGTACAATTCATGTGTGTGAAGCCATTTTTTAAAAAATTAAACGAGGACATTTCACTCTGTATAATAAATCAAATATTAAAGGCATAGGGTGGATATTAGGAAGAATGATCCAAATAACTCCTTTTCTATCTATAGCATTTTCATTCCATTGCTTTTCTATGTGTTACATTTAAAACTTATCAACATTACTGTTGATCTGTTTTTTTCCCAGCTTCTTTTAGACATAGCCCTTTTCCTGGAATAGACTTTTTTTTCCCCAGTTTAACCCACTAAGTTTCTCCTCAATGCACCTCAAAATTAGCCCTCCAAAGAGAAACAAAAAACAACTTGTATCATGTATATCACATTTAGTATGTGCCTAAGACACCACAATGCACTGAACTTTGTGCCCCCACAAGGAGTGCATGGCCAAAAGCTCAAACCACTGGGCATCTTCTCCTGCTGTCAGGGACTTTGGGTCTGACCTGTACATATTCCTTCACTTACAAATTGACTGAAAGGTCCCACACTGCTGGTTCCTGCTGTACACTCCTTAGGTATTGCTTAGTTTGAATTATTCCTCGTGCCCTAATTATTCCTTGTGCCTTATTTCCCCAGACACAGCTGAGGGAGTGGGAGCTGCCAGGTTTGCTGAACAAGAAGGGCTAGTGAAGCCCTCGTGTGATGGGGGGAGACTGAGCCCTCCTGGCTCACCCTGCCTGAAAAATGAAGTTCTAACATAAAGCCTAAGGAAGTCATCAGGTCAACCAAGCATGACTGACTACCCTTTGGAAGACTCCATCACACACTGCCTGCAGCTTCATCCTGCCTGATCTTAAGAAAACGAGGGTCTGGGAGTGAAACTCCCAGAAAGCAGCGGAGGCAGCAGCCCTGTGGTTGCTCGATGCTGCATGTTGAATGCAATGGCCCACATTCACATGTGTTGCAGCCCGATCCAGACATTCCTCCTGGGCCCAAGCTCAGCTGTGTGTAAGAGGCTGCTCCCAAAGGGGGGGTCATGGAGCAGGAGGAGGCTGTTGCCCAGTGCTGTGGTCCCACAGATGCAGCCAGAGTTTCTCCACTTTTATGTAGGTGCTTTGAATTTCCTGCTCCCTGGATCTTACTTCAGTTCCTTCTCATTTTTTTTGCCCATTTTCAGAGACCATTTTTCATTCACTGTCTGTAATGAGACATTCAATTCCACAGCAATATCCAACTCATCAATCTTTTCCTTTCAAGAGTACTGCTGCTTTTACTGATTCTCTACTCAGGTTTATTATACACAAGGCCATACACACACACACACACACATATATATATGTGTGTGCACAGAGCAGATTCTTTTCCCTTTTGTCTGTCTTTTTCTTCTTTGCTGTGTTTGTTTACAACATTCTTGTAATTACCTGCCCTCTGATTGTTTACAACATTCCTATGATTACCTGGCCTATTGTTGCTTCTAACACTCTCTCTTACATGTCTCTCAGGAAAAGTATTAACCACATTTCCTGTCATTCCCTTTCTCGTGCCATTCCTGCTTGCTAGCTGTCCGGTGGGATCTACCTACTCACGCATAATTTTCTGGTGGAGTGTGCTCTGCAGCAATGAAGTATATCTATTCTGACCTTCAGAGAGTTAGTCTGAGTCAAAGGTGAATTCTTATTAACCTCAGATTACCATTCAAGAGGTTTTATAACATCTACCCTCCTAACACGGTCTGCCATGTTGCTCAGAGTCCCAGCAGACAGCTCTGCTTCTTCCCCTCTTCGTGCTCATTCAGCTACCAGTGCAATAATTCCCAAATTTTCAAAGCCAAAAAGCTTTACATATTGTCTGTTCTCCATCTCAATGCCTGGAACAAACCACGGTTGCTTTTACTACTCAGTCAAGTGTTACTGAGAATGTGGTAGATAGACAATATGCTATGCAAACCAGCAGGCCTTTGGGGGTTTGAGGCATGGAGCAATGCAACTTCTCCTGTGGGAGCGGTGCAGAAAAACAAACCAGCTGTCTGGATTGAAATCATGAGCAATTAACAGCAGTTTCAACTACCCAGAACTGAACTGTATAAATATTTGTAAATTACACCCTACCTATTTTCACATGAAGGGTGGCTACCCATGAGAGAGCTCTCCCTAGATCAGAGGGATGTTGTCTGAGGGAATCCTGAAGGTCAAGGGTTCAAGAGATATTTCGGAATTATCTTCTTAATTAGAAGCAGCACAGTCTATTCTTCTGTGTGTAGACAGGCACAAGAACTGCAGATCGAAATTAGAGAGGGAGATAGGAGGGGAAGCTCTGCCAGTGGGTTCTCATCATAAGACACGGTGTGGCAGGAATCCCAGCGGGAAGAGATCCCACCCTTGCCTGCCTCCGGCATCCAGTGGAGACGCCGCAATCGTCAGACTGCAGTTATGATCGGAGAAAAAAGGGCCCATTCATCTATACTTGTCCCGGGAGAAGCGATTGGCTTGAAAATGAGTGCTCTTGGATACAAGAAAGATTTCTTTGGGTGGGGATGGGACCTACGTTTCCTTTTTGAGGCACTGGATGCTGAAAGAAACTTATGGATCGTAATCACTGCCACGTTAAAATGCATCATGACATGGTAGCTGTAGAGACAGAAACCTACCCCAGAGTGTCTGATAAATATAGTTGAGATACATGGGGAATGGAATCCACCACCACCTCGGCGAAGCCACAGGAATCTCTTTCCATTGTAAAGACGCTCCATCCAATGATGCCGCTCTCACAGGAGCGATAGTAAAACATAAAACACACTAACTAGTAACAGGACCCACCAAACAATGCAAAATGGCTAGAAACTGGGGCTTGGCTCTGCGTGCAGAGAACTGTGTCTAAACTTAGAGCATTTGCTAGGGCAGCCAGAGCAGAGACTCAAGGCTCTGCTCAGACCACAAAGAGGATACAAAAGCTTGGGACACAGTACTCACAGATAAACCACGCACCTGTGTACTTTATTTCTACCTTGCTTATGGGAAGATTGTAAGCGGTCAGTGAGTCTAACAGCTGAGGCCCAGGCAAAGAACACTGGAGTGAATTTGGGCAGGAGTTACACACCCACGGTGCCTGTATGAAAGGGGCTACATGCCCATTAGTGTCAGAGGAGAAATAGCTCAAAACTGAGACTCTGACTACATTTTGCTGTCATTAATTATTTATAAGCCATCTAAGTCTGATTTAGATCCTGCGGTCAGGTATGCAAATTTGAAAGTCTTGGCATACTCCCATCTCCCACAGTTTCATTTTTTAACAACAGCAGCAAGAGAGCAGCAGCAGAGTGACTTCTTTCACCAGTGCACACTCTCCCAGCCAAGTCCCGATTCCAAGGGACACACAGCCTGAGAACCAGCCCAGGATTTTCTGTTGGCAGTTGTGAATTAAATGAGAGCTCATCAAGCAGTGCTGCTGCGGTTTCAAAATTGCATTATTCTTTATCTGGATCCACAAATACAGGTTTGATTAGGGCTGTAAGCACATGACAAAATGCCTTGCAGTGCAAATGTTAAACAGTCATAAAGATAACATTTCAATAATTTTTCTTCTATCTACAAGCTTCATTTCTTTGAGTGACATTTTATGGTATGGAGCGTAAAACTGTAATAAATGTTTCCGATAGTACCTTCAAACACGCATTACCAGTTGTGAGTTGATAATTTGTTTACAGGTTTACTCAACACTTTTGACCCTAAACCAGAGGATTAAACCCATGCTTTCCAAAGAGTGACCATTACAGGCTCAAAGTCTTGTCTGGAACCCGTGAAGAGCCCTGTTAATGGCAGCTGTCTCCCAGACAGCTGCTGTTTGCTCGAGCAGCAAGAAACTCTGATGCCCCGCAAATGGCTTTTGGTGCACACCCACCTCAACGCTTTCTTTGCTGGATGATGTCGCTATTGAAATTCACCAAAGCACCTGGTAACCACCCAGCACCACAGCCTCTGTAAGCATCCAAAATCAGGGCTTGTTCAGCCTCAAAACACACCCGACACAGAGAAAAAGCCTCTTGTGAGGCCCAGCTTCTCAGGCAGAGGTCTAGCAACAGGAGCCACAGCAGAGGAGGCGACTCCTCATCAGTAAGTGTTGCAATTAGTTGCATTTGGTGTCACAAATAAAATCAAGGCCTGACTGTGCTAATTACAAAAACAGAACAAAAACCAACAAACAAAAAAACCCAACACATATGCAAATACTTTGCATGAGGCAAGACCCTTTCTTAAGCGCCCAGCCGTGCTTTGCTGAGCTGGCTGAGTGCTGTGCTGAAGCACCCAGAGGGGCAGCCGCCCTGCAGAAAGGAGAAGCTGCGTGTGCTGCCCCAAAACTCTTCCCCAGAGGGGGCCGGTAGTAGAATTGGGACCAAACCCATCAAAATCCAACACCACTTGGAGACCAAAGCCCTAAGCGCTCTAAGTATTTCAGGAAATCGTAACATTGTTTAGCCTAAAATACCTGCAATGATCATTTTCTCCTCTTCTTCACCCCCTCAAAAAAGGCTTATGTCATAGAAGACCAATTACTCAGTTAGTCAAGACATAGCAAATGCTAGGTGTATCCATCAACCCTTATCCATCAATCCTTATCCAATGCCAATAGACGTCCATTTCTTTTTTCTTCTTTCCTTCACCTGGCTACTTTCCTTGCACCATCTCTTTAATTTTCCTTCTTCCCTCTCTAAGGTTTCTGCAAAAATCCTTCTTCACTTCCATCATCTTCCTTCAATCTCTTTGCCAACCTTCCTTGAAATCCCCTGCTCGTGTGTGTGTAGCAGTCACCCTGACATCTGAATGCAACATTATTGATGTTTGCTGGTGAAAGCATTTGTCAGAGCAGTGCTCTGTTTCTACCACTATCAGGTAAAGATGACTTTGCTTAAAAATGTTCCTAGTTTGCTGAGGGTAAAAGGCACTGAGAAACAAGTATAGTCCAGATAATTAAAGACCTTATGATGACCACATGGTCTGAAGCTCTAGAAAGCCAAACAGACCTGAGTAAAATTCTCCCTCTCTTTAATTGCTGCTTATAAATTGCTTTTATTATTAATTAATGTGCTTACTGGCTACTCCCAGTCAGAATAATCACAGTTAACAAGATTATCTTCTTGTGCTTTGTGTAATTAGCAGGGATAAGAAAAGCAGAGAAAAGTATAATTTACCTTGCATTAGGTGCACAAGCTTCCACTAACCACAGATCCTTGGGTGTGATCCTGCACGTTGGCTGCACTTTGGCATTTTGCAGCTCTCCTGAAAGAGTTTTGGTTTGTGAAATTTGCACTAAGACCCCTTTCAGGCAAGCAAACCAATAGCATAGTGAAAATAGAATCTCCATTTGGGTATCTTTTCAAAATTTTTTATACCTCTTCCATTTTTCCATTCTGCAGGGGATTTTGTAAAAAGTATTGAAATCAGATCTATTTGCATTTTTTTAATTTAATATTGAATTAATTTTGCATCAGCACTGCACATAACTCAAAAGCAGGAGCTTAGATCCCTTGAAATCAACATTAATATGATCTCTCTCTGTCTGCTGAAGATTTCCATGTGGTTTTTTGATAAATGTAAATTTCCCCTCTACCAGAAGTTTTACCACCTTTGAAATTTTAAATTTCCGGGGAAAGAGAATTACTAAAACTTTCAAGCTGAAAGCTGAGGTAACAGCTGAAGTGTGAGAAATTAATTTGCTCGGTCCTTTAAGGGAGGGGATTTTTCCCTAAAGAACACATTTCTATTGAAAATAAGGAGCACAAAGAGGAGAAAGGAGGTTCTCTTTCTAGCCTGCTTCTTCTAAACTAATCTAATCTCTAATCTAATTTATAACGAAGCACAACAACACGGCTGCCAGCAAGAGCCTGTGGAGGAAGGCCTTGGGAATGGGCAGGGACTTACCTGAGGCTGTTTAGCAGGTCTGAGACAGAGACAAGAACACGGATGTCGAGGGTCCTGGCTCCGTGCCCTGGTCACAAGGGTCCCCAGAGGCCAGAAACAGCCCAGTAAACATTGCAAGTAGGTAAAAGCTTGACTGTACTTAAAAACTAGCTTTTGGAAACAATCTCTAGGCAAAGTGCATTTAAAAAGAGAGTATATGCCTAAGCAGGCAAGCACACGTGGCAGCGTTTCTGAAAAGCAACTTTTAGAGTAACAGAATTTACTCAGAACAGAACAACAGAAACCGGTTTCTAATTGGGAAGCACAGGGTAGCTACTGTGCAGCAATTCTACCATTCCTACGTATTTCCCCTCCCCCAGCTGCTACCAGCATACTCCGGATGGCGAAGAGCTGATTTTTTTTCCCCCTCTCAGAACCCAATTTCTCGCTCAAGGCCAACCCGCTCCTCCCCGCGCCCACAGCACCACCTGCAGACCGAGAGCGGGCCCGGCAGCAACAAACCACCCCCGAGATTTCACCCACTGAAATCTTCAGCACGAAGCCAACACACAACTCCGTAGGAGCTACAGTGAAGAAAATTAACTCTACCCCAGCCAGCACCGGCACAGACATCAGGAACTTGAAGGGGTTTGTGTTTTACCTCTTGAGCATCACTTTCGGTAGCCCAAACGACCTGTAAACACAGGTATCCAGTTCTCCCGGTGCTTGTCTGCAGGCAGCTGCAGCCAGCCCTGCCCGGAGGGAAGCCAGGCTTCAAACCATCACCCGGGGGAGTGGCAGCACCTGGCTGCGTTTGCAAGCTGCCTGTTCCTGACCAGGTGGGGAAGTGGTAAACCGTGTGTCAAAGCTCCCTGCTGCTCCCTGCTCCTGTCAACAACAGACAGGATTTCTAAGTTACGGAAAGATCAGTGACATTGATCGTCAACGCAAAACAGCCACTATGTCACTAAAGCCCAACGCAAAACTAATTTCTGATTTGTAACTAACAGGTGATTCTCATTCCAGATTAGCCCAGGATCCCCTCTGCAGGCCCTTCGCAGGTTTGCTGTCAATTTAAATCCTTTTGTTCCCCTCCTTTCCAAAACCTCTGTAAGCAGGTAGCACCACTACGAGGCAGACCACGCGAAGTCCCTTCGGAAACAGTTTCTGAAGGCTTGAAGGTGCTTGAAGGTTGGGAGTTTTTTGTTGTTGCCTTTTTTTCTTTTTCATCACAAATATCAGCTAGTTGTCCTGCATACTTCCAGAGTACATTTTCCTGGGATTTGGTTTGCAAAAAACTATCAGTCTGCAACACTCCTCTTCCTGCCAGCCCAAATTCCCTTGGGAACAGAACTTTCTTGAGGAATACTTTAAGCTCCATTTCTGGAGGAGAGGTCTAATAAGAAACAATATTCTGGCCTTTATCCATCCTGGATTTATAGCACATGTCCAACTCCTCCTTGAAAAATCATAAGGGGGTGGGGGGACAAAACCCCCACATGGGACAACGATGTGTGATTTTTTTTCTATGCAGCCAAAGCCTTTGCCTTTTCTTATTTATCTTTGTGGTCAGCAAGTACTAGGTGGGAGGGGAAGAATATGAGGCAAAGGGCTTTTATGAAGCTATTGCTACCCTGAAGGAAACTTCTCCCCTCTCTCACACTAACCTAATTACACACAGTTTCTTCCACTGCAGTTCTGACACCAGAACTCCTTTAAGGTGGCACACAAGTGAAACGTCATCGCCACAGATTTTCATTGCTAATCTAAGGACTTGCCTACACCAATAAGAGGAATAATCCTTCCAGCATTTAAGGAGGGGAGAATTAATTTACTATAGAAATAAAATCCTTGGGAAATTTGTTCTTTCGCCTATTGAACTTCCAGACTGGTTGAGGGGAAAGTAATACTTAAGCTTATGTTTTTACATTGATGAAGTTTCTCTATGGGAGTTTCATAGCTTATTAATTCAGAAAAGCTAGGTAGAATATTGCATTTAGATGGTATGATTTCCTTTTAACATGTCAGCAGAAAAATTCAATATGATCTTGACAGAATGAAATACTTCCTATAGTACTTCTTTTTCTTTTCAGACTACTTAAATGAACAAAAGAATTGTATATTCTGATTACATATGTCCCTAGAGAAACCTTCCGTTCTATTTGGACTGATCTGTGAAAAACACTTGGCAGCTGCTTCTCCATTTTTTTTTCTTTCTTCAGTATTAATCAAAGATTCTCTGCCTCAATACAGTAAGCCTGCATTTTCTTACTAGAACTTTTGATTTTGCTAGTGTATACAAAGCAGCACACAGAGATATTTACATTAATAATTATAATCTAAAAATCTAGTACCATGGCAATTTATTCTGATGCAAGAACCCTGCTGCATATGTTGTCAAACCAAAAATCTAATTTTAAATGGACACAGGGAAGTGCCCCATGTCTGGAAATAACCAATGTGACACTAAGAACAAGATAGTTAACTCCTTCCACTTTATAATTAATAATTAACACAAATTAATTAATACCAACCATAGGAATTTTAACAAAGGCAAGTGCTGGATTCTGCACCTGGGATGGGGCAGCCCCAGATGTACGGACAGACTGGGCAATGAGATGCTGAAGAGCAGTGCCATGGAAAGGGTCCTGGTCGATGGCAAGTTGAATTTGAGTCAGCAGTGCCCTGGCAGCCAGGAGGGCCAACCGTGTCCTGGGGGGCATCAGGCAAAGCATCACCAGCTCGTCAAGGGCAGGGATTGTCCCACTCTGCTCTGCACTGGGGTGGCCTCACCTTCAATGTTGTGTGCAGTTTTGGGCACTGCAATATAAAAAGCATCTAAAGCTGTTAGAGAGCATCCAAAGGAGGTCCATGAAGATGGTGAAGGGTCGAGGGGAAGCCATACAAGAAGCAGCTGAGGTCACTTGGTGTGTTCAGCCCAGAGGAGACTGAGAGATGACCTGATAGCTGCCTACAGCTTCCTCACGAGGGGCAGGACAGGTACCAATCTCTCTGGTGACCAGTGAGAGGACCCGAGGGAATGGCATGAAATTGTGTCAGAGGAGGTTTAGGTGGGATATCAGGAAAATGGTCTTCACCCAGAGGGTGGTTGGGCACTGGAACAGGCTCCCCAGGGAAGCTGTTACAGCACCAAGCCCGACAGAGTGCAAGCGTTTGGACAACATTCTCAGGCTCATGGTGAGACTCTGGGGGCTGTCTTGGGCAGGGGCAGGAACTGCACTCAGTGATCCTTGTAGGTCCCTTCCAACTCAGGGTATTCTAGGATTGTAGGTAACTGACCTGGTTATATGCAAAATGTAGCAATTCATACTGGGTCTTCAGAGATGTTAATGGTCTGAAAAAAACATTCAGATATAACTTATCTAGACAATCGAGACAGTATTGACTGAGAATTCAGCAAATCTGTAATCAACTTTCTTGAAGGGCAGCAAATTAGCTGCGGTGCAGGAAAGACTTCCTGGCTATCACGCAAATTATAATTATAGCAGGGAAAAGAACCCCCAAACCCAAACACCTGGATTTTGGAGAAACGCTTAATAAATATAGTGATGAAAAACATTTAATGGTCAGAATACATACGTGCATGCAGTTACAAGAAGAAGGCCTGGATAATTTGTATAGTGTTTTGCTTCAGTATCATGAAACTTGAAGTGAAAGGTAGCATAGTTTACTGTTTATCACTTCTGAATTACATCTAAAAAGTGTATTTCTCTTCTTTTTTCCTGAAACAGTTTTGTTTGGAAATATGTACTGGAGCAGTAAGAGTACACAAAAGACAAACATATTTATCTATATATATACAATTTTCTTTTATTAACAAGGTATGTCATTACCGAACAAGGCAACTGAGAAATACAAGGACTGGACATATACATGAGAATTGTACAACTCGACTAAAGTTGGCATATGTTTTATACACAGATGTGATTAATTCATGTTACAACTCTACTGTATTTGATTAAACACAGTCCTAAGCACTTACATTGTGAAAATATGAAGTTGATCATACAGAGCTCAAGTATGGAATCTAAAAATAATAACAATTTAAAAATTTCAAAACTTTCTATGTTCATCCGTTTTACAGAACAGCACTACAGCTTCTCCTACGACCATATACATGAAAGATTATCAAAAATATATCGATGGGTCTATAGCTAATCATGAATATTTATATTTACAATAAGTTAGCAAATTCTTCACCAAATACTTTATATACAAAACTCAATTTGCCCTTTGTGAAAGAGTCATTAAAAAGTTAAAAACCATAGAAATGCCAGTTAGAAATAATGCATTCCAAAAATTGGACTTGTTTACATCAACTGAGAACAATTGAAAATAATTTATGAAAAAGTATGTCATTTTAGAACATGAACTCTCACAACACTTTAGTTCCAATACAGAGTAGCAGGAATTTTGTCCCGTGTGTTCTTTGAGTGGTAAACTTCTTTTCCAATAAAGCTGCAAGAAAAAAGAAAAGAAAATATTCTTAAGCAGTTTAATGTGAGTCTTTGAAGAATGCAGAAGTAATTCAAGGGACCAATATTCTTTCCCCCCTTCTCAGTGCAGGAAGCCCTGTCCCCATTTGTATCGGCCCAAGTACTCAGAATTCTTATTGCTCACTCCCTAGAGGCTAGAAGAGGGAAAAAAAAAAAAGAGAGAGAGGGAAAAAAAAAGAGAAACCCAACACAAGCCTCTTTAGGGTTATTCAGAAGTGAAAATATCCTTTTCCCAGCAGTGTTTTTGAGTATGATCTTGCTGATTTTTGTACTGACTATAATGGTTTTGCAGCATGCTTTGAGCACCCCTAGCAAAATCAGTCTTCTCTGCCAAACTGGAAACCCCTCCAACCTGTCTCTCAATTGAAAAAGAGCTTAAACAGGAACCAGACGTTCGCTCTGCGGGTACTTCTTCTACACAGACACGAGCACCTAAGGAATTCTGCAATACAAAACATGGATGCTGAATGAATCTGCACATACTAAGGATTAGACAGCTACTGAAGCACAGACTCTCTTGGAATTACATTCCATTCAGGCCCATCCAAGAACCAGACATCAGTTTGAGAACATAGAAGCACAGTTTACAGGGCTTCCAGTATGTGAGAAAAGAGCAGATGGATCAATCACTAAGGTCTCACCTCACTTTTTCAATTGACAGCATCATGGAAACAATGCTGTGGTTCTGCACTGACTCGAATCACTTCCAACACAATTGTTCATAATGCACCGCAGTAACTTCGACAAAATGCTGACACCACGTAACAAGCAAAATTAGATCTTGCTGTCAAATCCAAATGAAGGGAGACTGAATTTCCCTTTTTACCTCTAGAGATACTGAATGCATCTCCTATATTTGCTCTATGGAATCCTTATCTTCCAATTCCAACCAAGTTTCTCCATGTGCTATTATCTCACCTGTTGCACTAGTCTTACTTTTATTCAAACTCCATAACGACCAACTGTCCACTTACTTTTTAAAAAAAGGTAAGGATGGAATGACATCTCAATCACCTTTAATCCACGCAGCCACACTCCTAGTTCTAAATCCTGTCTCCTCTTGCTTCAGACAGTCCTCCACTCTTTGGCTTTCCCCCTAGGTAATAATTCTTTAACTTAACTTAGCCTTAATTATTTTCAGGTAATCTTCCTTGTTCCTCTCAAATCAAGCTCACTGGGGAGGGTGTATAACTTCTTTGGCCTTCTCTTTTCTCTATCCTATTCCCAATCAACATTACCCAAAACACAAAATCCAGTTTTCTTCTCTATGCTTATGATTTTACACATAGCCAACTCCTTCTCCAATTTACCGCTTCTCTCTACATATTTTCACACCTGTTTGTGTGTATCTATCTACAATACCTCCTTCTCCAACCTCAAGTCCTTTTCTCCACAGCTTGACAAACTTCAGCAATCTGAGTGTCCTTCTTCAGTTACAGTCTGATGACAAACGCTCACATCTTCAAATCGTATTTGTACATACAGTAACTACACCAGCATTTTGCAGGTTTTTGGCAGTCTCTCTCTAAAACGTGTTCTGCTTAGTCCACTTGTATGTCTAAAACTCTAATTAGGCCATGAGCTTTTCCTTGTGAGTTGCCTCAGTCTTCTGATTCAGGTCACAATACATTCACACAAACAGTGCTACTGGAACAACTCAGGGTGAGACGTGGGAGCAGAGGGTAACTGAAGCTACTTAAGCAGCTCTGCTAACATATTTAAAACCACAGTTTATCCATCTCTCTTTCATTAACACCTGTATCTGTGTCTGATAATCTCTGGTCTGACTCTATTTTTG
Organism: Empidonax traillii; assembly: GCF_003031625.1. Classification (NCBI taxonomy): domain Eukaryota; kingdom Metazoa; phylum Chordata; class Aves; order Passeriformes; family Tyrannidae; genus Empidonax; species Empidonax traillii. The sequence continues at coordinate 583,098 of NW_020955384.1, read as the reverse complement.
TAACTTCTTCCTATTTTGTAGTTCACTAATTCCCTTAGAGCCAAGATTTTGTACTGTTTGTTTGTACAGTACCTGGAACAGAAATATTTACAGCAGTAATTTAGGATCCTATGCACTGCAGTGACATGAATGTTATCACAGACACAAAATCTGTACAGGAATTTGATAACTTTAAGGTGTCTCAGATCTTACCAGTTTAATTTGTGCTCTGTCGCTGGACTTTTGGTCCAACGCTCTGAGTCTCTTCTTCTGGATTTGGGCGTTTCCCTGCACTAATGCCAGTACCAAGGGCCGTTCTTCCTGATAATTTAAAATCAGTATTTACCATTAAGACTCCATTGCACCTTTATATATTCAGGAAAAGTGGTTTGGGTTTTTGTTGCTGTTGTTTGAATTACCTGCTTGCAATAAGTGTGATTGCTGATTGTCTCCATGAGCATAGTGTAAGATACTACTTGCTTGACAGTAACCTGTTCAGATACAGTAGATATTATAATAAGTAAAATTTAGATCTGCAAGCAAGTGTACAGTTATGTTCTTTACAACAACAAAAAGGAGCCAATTGATTTATTTTCCATCTTCAAGAAAAATCCTGCCAGAAACCATCCTGAATGCAGAAGAGCTCTTATGCAAAAGAAAAATAAGCCTCACTCACAGCAGCCTACAGCAGTTAAATATGTATGCACTTATTTATGCAGAGTGAAAATTAAGTGTCTACATATTTGTGCATTATATTTGAAACAAGCAGAATGTTTACATATCCAAACACTTTAAGCTGTAATAAATTTTAACATTACTTCTGCCAAGTCTCCTCATCCTCTTTATTATTTTGTTATTGCAATACTAGTGAATCCTCATTGTGGAAAAATAAAAAAAAGCAAGTGTAACGTAGAAGAAAGACGCAAACTTCCTTCTGATTCACGTAAACTATCTACTGGCAACCTTGAAACTCAGTGTTCTGCATAAATAGTGCCATTAGCAGAAGCAGTTGCAAGGTTCCTTGTTCTGAACAGTTGCGCTGTTCCGGTTGCGCTCTGGATGCTTAAACAAAACACAGATTACAGTACTTCATGATCAGTAAACACACCGCCTCTGTTATGACTGCAAGGAAAAACAGTTGTGTTAAATTTGATTGCAACTTTGATCCATCACAAACCACAGCTTAAGTTTCTGTATAGTTAAAGTAACAATTTGCTTGCACAATATGAGACTATCCACACAAAACTGTGGAAATGGACTATATATGGGAAGAGTGGTAGTGAAATCCAAGAAAAGATAACGTACAACTATTGCTACCCAATACACAAGGTGGACTTCTTTTTTTTCAGTATCTTTCATTTACAGTAGCCTAGGATAACGTTTATTAATTTTTGTTTAGTCACACTTGTGATCCCTCCCACTCAAAACATACAAACACTTCTCATTTTAGAGATAAAAGTGACAAGACAGGCATGTTCACTCTAAGAAATAATTTTTATGTTTAAAAAACAGAAACAAGCCCAGTTCATGTAGTAGACAGCAACTGTTACCCAAAATCTATCCATGCTATTTTGTTGTTTTGCCTGGTTTTCCACAGTTGCAAGGATTTGGAGATCCTCTACAGATAGGCACTGCCATAATACCTTGCTGCTGAATTCCACTTGCTCCTGTATGAGAGTCTCCCAGGGCACATGACTGAACAACTGTGTGACCATCACCAGTTCCCAGCTGAGCTCCTGGAGAGGCAGGGAAAAGACTTAAACATAACAGAAGATACAATTCCAGTTTGGGAATTTAAAATGTGCGTTTGTGGGGTGTTTCCCCTCTCTTCCAGAGGCTGACTTCTTGCTGTGGTCTTTTTTTTTTTGTCAAAGCACCCCAAAATGGGTCCAAAGCTCTAATGCTTTTGTCTTTCCAAATTCAGATGAATACACTCTCACCTGCTACAAAAGGAATACATTTTCTGATGTGAAAAGTTTAAGTACATGTTTACATTTCAGTGTATATGAATATATTTTAAGGAGAAAACAGTGCACATAATGTTATTTTTTTTAAAAATAAACCCTTCTTGTCTTCTAAATCTCTTGAATTTATAAAAGTCCAAGCACCCAGCTTTAAGGAGTCTAGACTTTAAATCTTCAAGAGGAACTGTTCTGGCTAAGAACAGTAAGCTCAGTCTTCTTCCACAATGTGCTTCCAACCTTGACCAAAGTCTATGGAAAATGTAAACTCAGTAAATTTTCAGTTCTGCTGCATCGCTGTACAATGAAGAGTCCAAGGTGTATGTGGCACTTAAGATGCAACACAGATTAATACAATCTTAATCCTGTTCTTATGCTTTTTAGTAGCAATAAATTCCAGTAAGCAATTTAATGCCACCATCAGAAAACTTTACAAGGTCACAGTTCTGACTTGAAAGTTCACAAGTCACTCCTTATTATAAGTATCAGGATGCTTATAGACTTCTGGGAGGAAATCAAACTGTTTGATACATGCTAATAAGGAATTTGCAGAGGGGAAGAAAACAGGTTAAAACTTCTTACATATTTGAGATTAAAAAATAATTTAAAGATGTCTCTATACAAATGCTATCAAACAGTGAGTAAATTTGAAAATGTTTGTAACTTGCACTCAAAACTGCCTTGTGGAAACAGTTCTTTCTTATAATACATAATGGCAAGGGCATTATAGAAGTTTGTGTGGTTCCATTCCAATAATTCTATGTATTGAAAGAATTTGACTGACCTCCTGTACTACCACAGCCAGAAATGCTTTCTCCTGGTGAATAGCCCATTAGGCCACCATTTCCATTTCCATTTGGATTAGAAGGCACTGTTGCAAGAAGACCTAGGCAACAAAATAAAATATATAAAGAAATACAGCAAAAACACAGAGTAAGTGCAGCATGCTTTTTTCCTCATGATAGCTATTCTCCCCCCTCACCTATATAAAAGGAGAACACATCTATCTTGCCTCCTTCTGGAATCTTGCCAAGTAATTTCAGTTCACATTTACATAACTTTACTTTTCTACATAATATTCTGCGTAACTTTTCCAATATTTCTTAGTTAAATGTACTCAATATGATCCATTACAGTGCAGTGCATCCTGATTCAATATCTAATACCTGAACATACTGACTGCTCACACCTTGCTCTGAGCAGTACAGTGCACGTGGTTTACCTCTCAGAGCAAAGAGAAAGAATGATACCAGGGATTGTACTGGTGCCTATTCAAGCAACAGCATTTGCAAATGCAAATACAGTATGGTTGAAGTTATGAACCACATTAAATTTCTAATTACTAACATTAAAACCTATCTATACAAGAGTATCAGAATGCACAGAAGGCCCAGTTTAACCAAAATACTTCAAAAAATCAAAAAAAAAAAATCTGGGTGATATTTGGAAAGAGGCACTCCCCTCAAACTTCTTTCCTTTCTTGATTACGTATAACATTTTTATTTATTTGGACACACAACCCTGGTCACCGCTCTGAGCTTACACCTTATTACCACAGTCATGGGACCAAATTATTAATTGCTAGAAGATTGGAGAAATTTCCAAATAAAGCCAATAGTCTACAACCATACCCAGTCCTCTGTATCGTGAAAGCTGCTGGTAGATTTGTTTCATCCTCTCAATATTCAGACGGCTTGCCTCTGCATGGTTTACCATTGGTTTGGGATAATTAACTCCTATAATACATTTTGCAGCCTTCTGGATGCTCTCTGGGGCATTCCAAGGATCATAGATGTATTTTGCAGGGAAACCTCTAAGTACTGGCAAATAACGCCTTAAAAAATAATAAAAAGGTCACGTTAAGTATAAAGCCATTTGATATTATAAGTAACATCCATGAATCAATCACTGTAATTCCTGGATTGTGAGTTACCTGATATAATCCCCATTTGGGTCTGTTCTTCTGCCAAAACCCACTGGACAGTAGCAGTGAAAAAACTGCTGAAAGAAAGAACTGCAGGACAGCCACATCCAGCTTCCAGCATTCACACTCCAATCTGCATCAAGTAACAGCTCTTCGAAGACCTTAAGAAATCAGAGCAACAAGTTAGTCTGAACATGATACACCTTCAAGACACATACTTTTTTGTTATCCTTTCCTGAGTTTCTGATTTCAGCTCTTTCTTACCTGGCAACATAAACAGAATGCTTAGTATGCAATTGCAAATACTTACCTAAATGCTAAACTCAAGAACAAAAGAAAAAAAAAATAATTCAAGAACAGGCTTTTAACCTGTAAGCAAACTTGTAAACATCTCAGAAAGCTACACATTCTTACACAAGCCTCTCACAGCCTTGAAAAGTAAATCCCCTAAGGATGGCTGGAGCCTGACTGCTTGCAAGTGTCATTTGCTATTTTCAGAAGAGTTGCTTCATCACATCGCAATTGAGTAAGCTTTGCAAACTTCCAGAAAACAGGGAACGTACAAAGTATGAATTTAAATTGTTGGTCTGAATACCTCAACTTGCACAGCACCTTTCACTGTGTGAGGAATCCCAAGAGCAGCATTCAGGAGTTTCAGGATAGCACAAACATTCAGAAGTTGTGTTCTCGGAGGCCAATAGTTAATCTAGTAATCACAGTTTTGAGGATACGTTCTTAAATTCCTGGAGGAATTCCTGAAGGAACATGAACTACCCAGAACACCAAAGAATGGTCGGACAGACAATGAACTCTGGTCTGAAGAAAATAAAAAAATCTTCCAAAAACTTTAATTCTGATTTGCTACCCTTATTATGCTAAAAATAATTCATGAGAAAGTTGAAGGCTTATGAAGGTTTTACTTTAAATCTGGGGCTCAGTAGCTGTGAAACATTCAAGTTTCCAGCACTGATTGTTTTTTAATCAGACAATACTAACTTGTACAAGAAGGAGTTTATCTGCTCCATCAGATCACTAGCAATACAGGCTAAAAAGAAATAAAGTGAAGCCTTATTCTTTGAAGGACAACATTCCAGGACCTTTTATAAGAAGAGTGCACCAAGTAGGTTTGAGAACAGATAATTACCTAATACATATTTTTCCAAGTTCTGATTTTCCTTTTTTTTTTCCCAAATGTTCCAAAGAAATCATCCTCTTTCTTCATGCCTCAACATCTTACTACTCCCACTAATATTAATCCTATGTAAAGTCTAAATAAGACAATACCATTAAACAATAATCTCTCTCCATATATTAAATAAGACACTCATTCCACAGTATACACTGAATTAGTGTTACAAAAGTATGTTTCTCTAAATATCTGCAATTATTTGGAAAAAACTCATTTGCTTTGAAAAAATAAGATGTTTAAAAACATTTTCAAAATACATTTTAAATAGAAAGTGACTCATAATGCAACAAGATCTTCAGGCATTAAGTGTTAGCACACAATTGTTCCACTAGATGCTGCCACGTAATAAGACTGGAAATAACATCACGTGGAAGGCCAGATTAACTTTTGCAAGCTATGGACCACTGTACAAGTCGGGGCCCTCCATATATTTTTTCATATCTTATTATTGCAAAAGTAGGAACTAGTTATCATTTATCTGTATTATGCAGCTTTGTTGTTGTCTGAGTTACCTATCTAAAGGCATCTTTGATGTCTCTGTCTTTATCTATGAACTGTAAAAGGAAGATTCCTAAAGCAGCTTATTTTGTTGTGTAACCAACTTATTTTTAAATGAACGATGTTTGCTTACAAGTGATTTAAGGAAAATAAAATTTCCTAAGAATATATACATATATAAATATGAGGTCACAATCCTGATGGCAAGTAAGTTCTTTTTTAGATTAAAAAAAAATTGATTATCAAATTTTCATTGATTACAATCGCTCAGTAAAAGACGTGCTACCTTTCTAAAAATGTAACACTGATTCAAAGGCTGAGATCAGAAGACTGACATTTTAAATTTGAACTTCACCATCTCTTAGATACTTGAATAGAATTAATTGCACTGAACCTCCAGCCAAATCATGTTGCCCTTACTCACACTTCTAACACTGGGCAAAAGCACAGACATTGCTGAAAGGACATTCTCAGCTTTTATTTTTCTCCCTTTAATTCTCATAGAGCTTTCCCTTTGCAGGGAAGCAGATGCAAGATGGGAACAGCAATTGTTGAGACAAAATGATTGGAAAGAAATCTCAATAGTAATCCATGTTTATTTGCCAAGATTTAAGAGGAAATCTCACATTTAAAAGAATTTCAGACCTATTATGACTGCAAGAAACACTTTAATATTCCAATAAAAGGGGGCATTCAAGAGGCAAAATTTCAACATGACTGGTTTATCAGAACTGATTTAGTTTTGCCCACAATTTAAGGTTTAAATTTCATCTTACACGGCACAGTAACAACAACTCTAGAATGACAATCTGAAACTTTACCAGGCACGTTAATAAATTCAAGAATAAGAAACAATACCTTCATTCCTTCTTCCCAGCTAATCCAGAGGTCACCTCGAGTCAAAAAGCATGCTACAGCATGCCGGGCTAAGTGGTGAATCCAACCTTCCTGACGAAGCTGTGTCATAATTGCATCAATCCACGGAAAACCTGTCCTGCCTTCCGCCCACTTGGCCAAAGCCTCAGGATTCTTATCCCATGGAATTTGAACACAGATAGGATTCCCCTCCATTTTATCAAACCGTGGATTGTTAGTCGCCGCTGTGTAGAAAAATTCACGCCATAACAGCTGGCCATAGAGGGAGAGGGGAGGGGAGCTGTTCTTTTTTACCTGAAGATCATCATTAAAGAAAAACATTTTATTAGGAGAAGTAGAGGAAAATCACGGCATCTAAGAATATGTAGATGACTACACAGAAATCCTACCTTTTTGTACAGATCCGTTAACTTGAAATAAAAGAGACGACAGGACAAGCAGCCAAAGCGGAGGTAGGGACTGAGCCCTGTAGGACTTGCCAGAAGGGAATTTGCATTCATTCGTGGTCTTTCAAAGTTTGCTACCCAAGCCTTAGGAAGAAAAAAACCACAAAACAATATCAGACTACCAGCTATGTAGCAACTTATATAGGGAGAAATCATACACTGTCCATAACTGAATCCCAACAGTGGACAGATGATCACATTACCTACAACATCCAGGGGTTCCTTTTGAATCAGTGGAACCTCTAGAAGGTAATTTAATTCATCTCAATGCAGAAGGCATGAACTGTCTTCCAGACCTATCTGTCCCTTTCTTTTAAATACATTGGAAACATAGCCAAACTAGCAATAAACTAGTTCTCAGAGGAATTCCCCTTCAAAATTATAAGAAGTATGTTTCAAGTAAAATTATCTCAAAAAAAAATTTCTTTTCAGTATAAAATAGTAAAACAGGTTTTCTCTAAAATTCAAAGATGACCTGCTATCATATTCTAAAACTAAGAAACAAACTATTGATTTGTATCATTGTATTGAGGCCTGAAGTTAGTGGGTTTGGTTTTTTTTTAACATTTCATATCAAAGAGTAACCATGTTTCCCAGATACATGGAACTTGCAGTGATCCGGAACACACCTTTCGTTCTAGATGCCTTTCCAATCGTGTGAGAGCTTCTGTTTCTCCCCCTGGCCATACTGCAGAAGGCAGACCATCTGTATCAAAACCTGAAAGACAAATTGAAACAAAGAAATTCCTTGTTTGCTTATCCTGTAGGGCAACAAAATTCTACCATATTGATACTTGACTATTTTACTGCATCTTGAGAAAAACCCTAAGTTCGACACACGTTAAAGTACAAGTTTTAAAACAGTATGTAACCAAATCTTCTCAAAGCACATCCAATACCTCTAACTTGCAGCAAAATTAAATTTTTAAATTAAACTTTTGCACTTTCATTAATATACATTACAAATTTTACACGCTGAATGGTCTTACTTCAATCCTACTTCTTCTATTTCTTTTTTTGTAAAAGGTGACATGTCTATCATTTTCCAAATTATTTTCAACTTCTCAGCTCTGCAATATGCAGGGTAACCAAAACTACAACTATTTAATTTATGGAGTTGATTATCCTTTTTTTGTTCTTTTTGTATGTCATAATTGTATCAGTATAACAACTAACCACAAGTAGGATCTCTCTCTTTGTTATTTTAAGTGGTAGATTACATCTTTCTTGTTTCATAATGTCAAAGCAATCCTAGAACATACCCAGCTCTTCAAGCGATGGCACACCGTATTTCTCATCATGGTCTTCAGAAACTGGAGTCGTACATTTTTTCATCACTTCTGGGGTTATGGTCTCCACAGGCATCTCCAGTGGTTCCATTCTACTAATGAGGGTCTGGAACCGCTTGTAAGTAAGAGGAGGCTGCCCCCCATTTAACTCTATTATTCTGGATTGAAGAAAAAGAAAAAAAGCAAAGGGGTATATCAGACAATAGTATTTAAACATTCTTTTTTATAAAAGATACACAGCAATACACGCAGAGAAATATCTCTTTATCTTCCTCTAGCATGCTATATAAAAATCACAGATATACACAGTAATCCAGACATTCTGAACTTTAATTTTACCACCTTTTTTTTCCCCTCTAGGAAGACATAAATTAACTGTTTATAACCAAGTCAATTGTCTTCGTTCTTCATGAACGAGGAAGTAATGAACATGGACAGTTCAAGGCAAAGAAACAAAAGAAAAATAATAAAAGACAATTATCATAAACATTATTTTCAAAAGAACCCCAAATTAAAACTGCATTTCAAATACAGGTACATATAATTCCTTGGAGTTTCAAATTCTACTCAGTATATAATAAAATTTGGATGGATGAAGAGAAACATAAACCAAACTTGTAGTTTCCCTAACTATAAAGTGCTCTGTGTAGAAAGTGGCACACAGTATCTAAACAAATACTACATGAAACTCTAAGTTTTTCTTTTTTTCTTTTTAAAACCAGAGGTAATGGTAACTTACTTGTCTAGGTCATACAATGTGTGGGAAATCCGAACAATGACCTCCACTCCAGCTTCACTAGCCAGCTTCTTAATAGCTGCATCTCTTTCCTTCCCAAATGGTTCAGAATCATATTCAATTGAAAGCTTTGCAATGTTCCACTCCTACAACACAAACAAAAAAATGTGGTCTGTCAGCAACTCAGCTGCATGATGGAGGGGAAGGGGAAGGTGAACTGGAAGGAGAGGGGCAGAATGGAACAAAAGGTATTATTGCGGATAGTAATCAGAGATACAGAAAGGCCCAAATTCAGACACCCAGATTACCAAAACCGAAGTTCAGCTTTTTGGCATCTAAGTAGGAATTGGGCTTAAGAAAAGCCTCTATCTGTTCTGTTACTGTGGGTGCACACAGCAATGGGACAACTTCTGTGCAAATTTTGAAAATTCATCTCTAACTGTAGGATCCATATACCTTAAGAGAGACAACAGAAGGAAAAGATGACACCTTCTGAAGGCTGATCAGCAGTCTTGGTCTGCAGAAAAGCTTTTTACATATGCCTTCAACAGCAGAACTGAAGTTTCAGGGGCAGAAAATAACGCCCTGCCCTCAAGCCAAACATCACACACTTTCCTACCTTTTCCAAATCCCTACTCCTCACTCGGACAGTCTTCAAATTCTCAACTAGAAAAAGAAAAAAAGGGCTGTCTCCTAAAAAGACATTGCCTTATGCCTTGAAGTCTAATATCCCTTATGTCACAGATGCTGTTACTAAGCCCAATAGTCACAGGTGGGTAAATAAGAAGTGAACAAAGGGATCAACTAATGGCTAAAGCTTCTGCAACAGTAGAAAACTGGAAAGCTGAAGCATGCACAGAATGATCCTAGAAAGGCATCATGCCAATCAAACTCAAAGAAATACCCTTCTAATCCCTCAGAATCTTAATCACTTGATTTAAATACACCAGCAAGAGTATTTCAGAGAATTGGATTTACACTAACGAGACAAGGGCACTCAACGCTGTTCTCCTGGGGTGCTATTTCATTTCCAAACTCTAGCTCTCTCCTAGATGAAGCCCAGCCCCGAGGATAGGCAATTCCAAGGAGTGCTTGTTCTTTGAAAGAAGGCTTGCCTCTGTCCATCTTCAAGTCTGCCAAGACTAACCCAGCAGGCCTTGAATCCTCAAGGAAACTCCTACACCATCATACAACATTTATTTCCCATTTCATAATGTAAAACCACTGTTGCAGCAGATAGTTTTCTACATCTTTCTTTCTTCTGGCATATTAAAAAGAAGACCATAAAAAATGTGTCCAAAAGCCAGAGTCACATTCTGAAAGGAGTCAAGGAACTCCAAGACAAGTGCTACATAATGTAAATACACCCAGATCACATCACCACAAGCTAGGCAATTAGAAGTAGTATGGACTTTGCAAAATCCCTTTGCACATACTGCTGGATGCTTCTAGCAACTTTGTATGTTAAAAAAAATAGTGATTATTTCAATTCTTTTCCTTTACTGAACCAGAGAGCAGCCCAGAACAAATTCAAGAGAATGAGGTAAGAATGAAGTGGAGATGGGTGGCTGTCTTGGCCACAGTGACCACGAGGTGATTGAGTTTAAAACCTCTGTTGACAGAAGGATAAGTGCCAGCAAAACCTCAGCTCTGGACATGAGGAAAGCAGACTTCAGGCTGCTCAGGGAATTTAGAAAGACCCCCAGCAAAACATCTTTTAGAGGTTCTGGGGTCCCTCAGTGCTGGTCACCTTTCAAGCCTCAGTGCTGGTCACCTCCTAAGGGCCCAGAAGGAGCAATTCCCAAATGTCAGAAGTCAAGCAGGCGAGGCAGAAGGCTGGCTTGGCTGAGCAGGGACCTTCCCTTGGAAATAAGGCAAGAAAAGGAAGGTGTATGCCCAGTGTAAGCAAAGTCAAGTGGCATGGGAAGAATTCAGAGGTGCTGCTTGTCACTGTAGGGGGAAAATCCATGCAGCCACAGCTCAGCTGGAGTTGAAGTTGGCCAGACATATGGGGGACAATAAAAAGAGTTTTTTCAAATATATGAATGGTAATAGGCAGTATAGAAATATCATTGGCCCCTTACAGGATGAGGATGGTCACCCCATACACAGGGACAGAGACAAGGCAGAGGTGTTTAAGACTTTCTTTGCCTCTGTCTTCAACACGGATGATGCACTAAGGGAGTCTCAGTGGCCTGAGCTGGAAGCCCATGAATGCTCAACTCCCAATTGACCCTGACATTGTGAGGAGTCTGATGTTCCAGCTGGATCCCTACAAATCTATGGAGCCTGATGGGATTCATCCCAGAATCCTCAAAGAGCTGGTTGATGTCATTGCAAAGTCTCTCTTGATTTTTGAGCAGTCTTGGGAATCCAGAGAGGTCCCAGCTGACTGGAAGCTGGCAAACACTGTCCCAATTTTCAGGAAGAGCAAGAAGGAGGACCCCAGAAACTACAGGCCAGTCAATCTCACTTCAGGGCCTGGTAAAGTTATGGAAAAGATTATTCTGGGAGGTATTGAAAAACACACGAAAGACAACACTGACATCGGTCGCAGCCAGCATGGCTTCATGAGAGCAGAGTCCTGCTTATCCAATCTGATTTCCATTTATGACAAGAGAACCCACCTAGTTGATCAAGGGAAGCCAGCTGATGTTATCTTTTTGGATTTTAGTAAAGCTTTCAATACTGTCTTTCACAGGATCCTTCTGGACAAAATATCCAGTGCACAGCTGGATAAACACATCATGTGGTGGGTGAGCAATTGGCTCACAGGTCAAGTACAGAGGGTAACAGTGAATGGGTTGACATCAGATATCAGAAAGATCAGCCTAGTAGCAAGATCTGAAACAGGAGTTGTCAAAGTAGCCATTGAAGTATTTAAGAAAACTTCTCACATGTTGCTCTACCCCAGATGGTGACACAACAGCAAGATCTTTGCCCCTATTTAAATGCAATTAAACTAAGTTCGGCAGAAAAATCTAACAAGCTTGAGTGTCTGAGGGGTTGTAAGAAGCAACTAATGCCACAGTACTAATGGCAGGAAACACTTTACTGAGGGGAAATCAAGGAAAGACCAGTAGGAGTATCATCCAGTTAGCATTTCACAACTAAAGCACAAGAAGGAAATGTGAGTTTCAGTTGAGTTCTCATCTTGGTGTGGAAGACCTGGGAATAAAAATCTTGAACATATGATCTCTTTGGAAAAACAGATATCTAATCTTTCCCCCAGTCTCAGTTGTTTCAGTCATCCCAGTTCAACTCAACCTGCAAAGTGTTCATTTTTACTATCCTATTACAGTATTATTACCTTAAATACACTATTATCCATGGATGACATGAACCCTCACAGATTTAATTTTCTCAATAATAAGACCCTTTCCCACAAAAGCTTTAAACTTCTTGGACTAGAAATTGCTTTTTAGTTGCGCTATGCTTTTAACAAGCCTACTACTAGAAGAAGGCTTATTAAATCACCTTTAATGAAAAAGTAATCACATCAGATATTTGGCCTAAATAAAACATCACTTTTAAAGGTTTTGAACCTGGATTCACGTGCACAGAATTATATTTCACTATTACAAAGGAAACCTGAAAAGGTAAATGTAGTAGTATTCAGTACCCACACTTAGCAAACCATTTAAAATCAATTCAGTTTCTGGAAACAAAGAAAGCAAAACCAGTAAAGTCTAAGAGCAACTCAGTTCGGTTGGTGATATGTACATTAAAGGGGAAAAATTCAAAACAAACACAAACAACCTTAATGAGAAACTGCAAGGACAGTTAACTATTTGCATGGATAACTTGCACTGAAGTAAATAGCGCAAGAAATATTCCTAGTTGAAAATAGTTTGTCAGTCATATTTGTGGACAGAAACAACAACTGTAAGAGGCATTTACCTTAAAAAGTCTGGGGAAAACATCTGCCGGCTGCCCACGAATAACAAACAAACGTGAATTCAGTTTCCGTAGATTAGCGTCAAGATCCTCGAGACACTGAAGCAGGAATCTGCAAGGAATTGCAAGGAAACATTTATTTTCTGAGGCAAACCAGACCATTTTACAATAGAAAAAAGTAACTAAGATGAATACTCCAACAATGATTATCAGACCTTGAGTATTTGGTGATGCCTGCCGTTCACATCTGAATTACACTTGGCTTGCAGTAGCACAAGATCACATAATATGGTAAAAAAATCCATAATTCGTAAAACCAAACCGTGTTGTCATTTCAGTTTTCACCTCAATGCTATTCAACTCTGGAATGGACTAAAAGACACTCTAGTCTTAACTAAAACTACAAGTGTCTTGTCAGTCTAAAGACAAAAAACCCCACACTACAGAAAAAAACCCAACAACAAACAAACAGATAATCAGCTGTTGGCACACTGCTACTAAACTTAATCCAAGTCTCTCTTACAACACAGCAGCCTGTACTGTTACTAAAAACAGCATAGCAGAGGAGTATAGTCAAAACTATCCCCTCAGCCTTCATTTATAGAAACAGCCCTCTATATAACAGTTTCATGCATCTTGGCTGTAACCTCACCCAAATTATTTAATGAGCAAATATGCAAATACAGAAAAAAACCAAACTGGGGGGATGGGATGCTGCAAATCTGCAAGTCTTCAAGAGAAACAGGCAGTTGCACAGAGGATGTTGAGATAGGTTCACATCTGCAACAATTTATTAGTGGATACAGTAACTAAAATCTCCAATGGTGAAAGCTGTTTGGAAAAAGAAATAAAAATTAAAGGAAGGAGAGGAAAAAAGAACTCTACCTTGCAGTCAGCCAGAAAGAGAGATGCTAGGGGTCCCCAGCTGAGTGTCCTTTCCCTGGACTCCTCTGCAGTGTAACAAGTGGCTCACCCACAGTGTTTTTCTCGTGGTGTCAGCAGGTCCAGGGAGGTCATCCTCTCCCTCTACTCTGCCCTGCTGAGCCCACATCTGGACTGTTGAGTCCAGTTCTGGGCTCCCCAGTCCAAGAAAAACAAGGAACTACTGGAAAGGGTCTGGTGGAGGACTATGAAGATTATTAGGAGACTGAAGCATCTAGTATGAGCAAAGTCTGAGAGAGCCAGGCCTCTAGAGAGGCTATAGAGGGTAGATCTCATCCCTCAACTGAGGGTAGATCTCATCAATGCATACAAATATCTTAAGGGCGGTGTCAAGAGGATGGGGCCAGACTCTTTTCAGTGCTCAGCAACAGGAAAAAGGGCAATAGGCACAAACTGAAACACAGGAAGCTCCATCTGCATACAAGATAAAAATTCTTTGAGGGTGACAGAGGATTCAAATAGGCTGCCCAGAGAGGTTGTAGTCTCCTCTGGGGATATTCAAAACCCACTCAGACATGATCCTGTGCAACTGCTCTGAGTGCACCTGCTTTAGTGGTGGGGGTTGGACTAGGTGATCTCCAGAGGACCCTTCCTACCCCAACCATTCTGTGATTCTGTGTAGTAACATTTTTCACCAGGAGCTGCTCAAACCCCTCCCAGCCGTTTCTTCTTACAAAGCTGCTGGCATTCACCAAAGCACATGCTGATCAAGGCAACTGCTGAGTCAGTGCCTGCCAGTCATTGACCTCTGTGCACACACATTAGTGCCATAAACCACAAGCTACACCCAAAGGAGGGGAGAAAATAGGTGATCCCAGCACTGCAGGCCATTATTCCTGAGAAAACCTGCTGTAATGACGCTATCTGCTGGTGCAAGGTCACAGTGGTAACAGCTCAGATACAATCACCAGATGAATGAAAATGTTTCACCTTCTAGAAGGGACATAACATACACAATTGCTGTAGACCTGCTAGCATTCGCTTCCTGAAGATTTAGCAATATGTAAGGGATGCCTACACATTGCTTCCAACTTCATAGGGGAAAAAACATACCAAAAATAATACATAAAAGGCTGGCAGGAACCCCCCCACACCCCTGCTATTAAACTAAAATGTGTGGCTCACTAGACCTGAAAGAGTGAGAGCAGGCCTCTTGGCAGCCAGAATACAAGAATACAGTGGCTCCTTGGTTGGCAAACTATGTTTATACGTTTTATGACTGGAACAAACCACAAATGCCTAATTTTCTCACTTTGCTAATTTTTGTTTTGAGAAAACTCTGAGGTAGTAAGAAGAGAAAAAGAAACTCCTGTATACCCATTTAGTTAGAAACCAAGCAGGAATCATTTTAAGAATCAGATGAGAATTGGATATGCTTCTATCAGAGAGAACTTGGGCCCCATGTTCCCAGGACAAAGTCAATTCCATTTGGACTCTGAAAATGACAGCTTCCCTTTATCATGTTTTTTTGAAACCTGGAATGACAAACATTATTCATTAATCTTATTGATGTGCATCTCGCTTTCAAGGAGCATGTGCATTCACAAATCACTATAAACTGCAATACTGTCCAGAATACCTTTGGGATAGTCCAGAGGAAGATTTTTTTGTTGTTTGGCTTTAGGGAGTTTTGTTGTTGTTGTGGAGGTTTGGGGGATTTTTTGTGTTCTTTTTTTTTTTTTTTTCTTTAACTTCATATCACCAAGCATAGGCAGAGGGTATGAAGAGAAACTGATGACATAAAATATTCCTAACTATTCAAACTAAAAATCTGTATTTCAGGAAACTTTTTGGTTCCCTGTATTTTCTCAATTTCTTTTCTTCCTACCTAACTGAGAAGAACATACAACTTCTAGTCTGGACTTGGTGCAAAATCCTGTTCAAGAAGATTACATGTACTGACCCAGCCTCCAATTCACATCCAAGATTCCTAAACTTGCCCTTAATACTGTTTAATCTCTATTTGTTGGTTCCCCAAATCCACTCTATTATCTTACTTAACTATCTCTTACCACACTCAAGCATTTCAATCTCCATAAAACTCTTTTAGGTATTTAACAAAAATAACATTGTAGACTCAAACTGTTAAATATATGTAGGAAGGGATCAGGAGAGTGGCCATGGACACACACACACACACACACACACACACACACACACACACTCCCCCTCACCTCAACAAACAACAGAACAAATGAAAACCAGCCAAACCACTGCTTGTGTTGCAATACTCATGGAAAGCACACTGTTCAAAAATAATAGGCCAAATCAAACCCTAGTGACCCTACGGTATCTAGAGTAACAGCAATGCAAAGGAATACTGCTTTAGACTTTCAGAACACAGATTCAATTTACAAGTGATTACCCAGAACAAGCATGCAGTTTCTTAAGCATATTTGAATCTTTCAGTTAGACCAAATGTGTTTTAACAAAATGCGCTCCAATTACCTATTTCATTTTCAGCAACTGCATTTACGCTATGCCACATCTAAAGGCATTTTCTCATTAAAGTGTTAATAGAAGTTGTCTAACATAAAAGCCTTTACACAGATTTATAGCATCACTGAATAGTTTGGGTTGGAAGGGACTTTTAAAGGTTATCTAGTCCAACCTCTACTGCAATGAGCCTTGCTCAATTAAAAGTGAACTTTCTGAATAACTGCTTTTAGATACATCCCCTACCAAGAAACTTAATAGGTGAATCAACTACTTGTCATAACTAAAGTCTTTACCTCCTCTTTTTCTCACGAATACCCTTAAAACTTGCAGAAACAGCACCTTTACTGTAGTTGACTGCATGCAAAATTGAGCTTTCTCTCTGAAGAGATACACCAAAGTGCTCACAAATACGTTCCTTTCAAAGTATAACAAAAATGAAAATTAATGGTAAATTAGCTTGTGAACTGAACCCAAATATGAAACCTTCATCTCACAAAAAGTATTTTCTTTTCAGTGTATAAGCTCTTGAGGCAAAGTTTCTTCATAGCAACTATGAAGTAAGAGCTACTGGGCTTGAACTCTGTTATGCTTTACACCGGACTGTGGTAGTTAGAAGCTGTTTAAACCTCGCCCTGCAGTAAGAGGTCACGTTTCTGAGTCTGCAATCTAAACCAATTTTTTTTCCCCTCAATCTAACAGTCAATGGGAAAGCACTTTCTTTTTCACTTTGAATGAGTTGTATGAACTACAGGACTTCATTAAAAAGACACAAAAAGGATGCATGGATATTTTTTATCGGACTGGAACTTCAGCCCAGTTTTCTGTATCTGGTCTAAAACTTCCCCTGGACAAACCAAAAGAAGGAGATGTTCACCATTAATTTCACAGTAGCAAACCATGTGAGGAACATCATGCACAACTGACATGATGGAGGGAGGCAGAAAAGACTGACTTATTTTCACACGGGGAAGACGCTGATGCAAATCATACCTGTCTGCAAGCAGCATTCTTAGAGAGCATCACACACAATATCCAGAGACATCTAATTCTAATATTCAGAATTTTCATGAAAGCTTCTGAAGACCACATTCTTTAAAAGACATAAACATAAAATCTTAGCAGTTTACTCCAAGAAACTCCACAGTCTTCCCTTCATACAAAGTGTGCTTGGGTTCTAAAATATAAACGAATTGTTCTGCCCCTCTACGTCTTAAGAGTGATTGCCAGAAACAGGAAACATAATACAAATCATAATTTTGGCTACCATGCAACTGAAATAAACTGGTGCCATCAAAGCAGCTATTCAAAAACTTAAATAAACAATCGGTAACACAGTTAACCATTAACAAAATGAACTAAAGTAAGGACATAACACAATGCTGCTGGCTCTGCACTATTAACATGATTAAAGACTTTATCCAGGGAAGAAGTCAGAAGAAGTCTGTTGAAAAGGTAACACCTTTATTTGGGAGGATACTTATAGACACATTATTTAAGGCTACCCTTACGTCTTGTTTGGAGTTATTTTTAGAGTAATAAACACCCAGAAACCCTAATCACATAGGACCATCCTTGCCAGAATGAAATGAGGACAGTTGCTGGGAACTGAGGGGACTTAAAATGCCAATGACTTCTCTTTCAGGTGCCATTCACATCTGAAAATGCTAGTGACTAAGCCACTAAGAATCATTTTTCTGAACTTAACCACTAGCAGGAGTGTTAGACTGCACAGACATACGAAATATAGGAATTTAGTCAGGCTTCGCCATTCTGAGAAGAAATTTAAGAATTTGAATGAAAAAGAACAGCACTGAAACTTGTTCCACTCTTAAGTTTGATTAATACTTTTACCCCCAACTGGTCAACTTCCAGCAATCTATCCAAACTTGTGTTTAACCTATCTTTGCAAATACCTTCTATCTACCCATTAGTCGTCACGGCAAGCCAGCGATTTCCATCTCTTCAGCAACAGAAAAGCACTGCCAAGCAAGAGACCTGTCTCATTATGGATATTTGATCACCACACAGACTTTGTCTATCAGAATTATCTTAGCCATCTAACATCAGCTACTTCTATTATTCCATTCAATTGCTTTTTACAACACTCCTATCAGATATCCCTCCTTCATCTTTCAGTGTTTAGTAGAGCTGGATTCAATAAAAAGAAATAATATTACATACTATATAATACTAACCACATTTCACTTGAGTATAGCATTAGACCCCAATTGCATTAATCACACAAATCACGCATTACTTATTTCTCTTCCTGAGAAAAGAGAGAGAGAGCTCGCCTTTCTTTCTCACATGTTTTGCCCTGTGTTTGGTAGGTTACCCTGAAAGTTCAGTATCAGGTAAACACACACCTCATACCAGCTTCTACAGGAATCACAACGCGAATATCAAATCTGATACCAAAACACAGCGTGAGACACTGAGAAGTATCTCAAATTTGATGCACCTGTATACAAGTATTTAATATTTTATCAGTAATTTTCCTGTTTGATTGTCACCCACCACCGTGTCTTAGTCCAAGCAGTATATTCTTACGAAACTGTAAGAAGATTAAGCTCAGACAGGATTTAAGTGTTATGTACACTCCACAGCATCCTTTGGCAGCCAGCCACAGTAGTATTTTCCTGCTACCAAATCAAGGTCACAGAGGCATGCCTTATTGTACTACACTGTTTCAACGAATACCACATACAACTTCCACATCCTAAAAAGGTATACAATAACACATTTCATAAAGGATTATCCTTTAATCATACACACAAGAGCAGGAAAAAGTTCATGTTATTCAACTCCAGATACTTAAGGGAAGTAGCTGTGGGAGCTAACTAATCTCCTGCAGGGTTGCTTGACAGTCAATGGAGAAAAAACCAGCTCCCTGAGAGTGCAATTCAGGACTCCAGCATCTTTCATAACTTATCAAGAGCTGATCCACTTGCAAAAAATAAAACCAAACACTGACCATGATTTAGGCCACTTGGCTTTTTTTTCCTCTAATATTTACTACTGTTATAAACTTCAAGCCAAAAGCAGAGCTGTGACGAAGGAAGAACACAAGATACACCTAAGACCATGTACAGCTGTAAAAACAGTTCTCAGAAAAATAAAAATTCAATTCTTTTAACAGGGATGAAAGAAAGGGCTCCAAGCTGAGTCCTTTTGGGTGAGTCTTCTTTGATGATAAGGAGTAAAGACCATTTCACATATGGATTAGGACAAGAATATCAACTATAACAAGCAATACTGCTCTAATAAAACAACAAAATCATTTGAATCAGACTCAGCTCACGCTAGACACAAAGCCAGCATTTCCTTACCTACCATTCCTCCTAATTTTTTTCCAACTGAACTACCTTTTCCAAGTTAGCATTTCCTGAAGGAAGGAAACGCCAATTTTTTGTCCTATTCAAAAGATGTTCATAATCTTCCAGAGATGAAGGAAGCAGGGCAGTAAATAGGATTACAACCTTGGACTTCTGGAGAGCTATTTTTTGCCTCCTCAAGGACCTACTTGGAGGAAACCCATGGGTTAAAACTCCAAAAGATAGAGAGGTCTAAGGGAGCTGGTTAATATTCAAGCATCACTTCCCCCAAGCCAAGGACCAGTGCATCCCTGTAAGTAAGAAAACAAGCAAAAGGGTCAGGAGACATGTATGGAAGGATGAGCAAGGAGCTTCTGACAAAACTGAAACAGAACGAGTAAGTTTATGGAATGTGGAAAAAGGGACAGTCCACTTGGGAGGAACACAGGCATGCTGTCAGAGTATGTAGGGATGTGATGAGGAATGCTAAAGTCCATTTGGAAGTGAATCTAGTGAGGGATGTCAAGTACAAGAAGAAGGGCTTCTTCTACACCTTCCTACCTTTTGCTAGAAGTAGCAAATGGAAGACCAGATAAACTGTGGGCCCGCTGCTGAATGAAATGGGTGACAAAGGATACAGGGAAGGCAAGTTACTGTATGCTTTCTTTGCTCAGCCTTTACTGCTAAGGCAAACCCTCAGGAATCCCTGATTCTGGAGGCAAGAGCCAAAGTCTGGGGAAAGGAAGGTTTTCCCGTGGCCAAGGAGGATCAGATTAGACAGCATTTAGTAAAACTTTACATCCACAAATCCATGGGCCCCAATGGGATGCACCCATGAGTGCAGAGGGAGCTGACAAATGTTATTGCTAAACCAGTCTCCATCATCTTTGAAAGGTCATGGAGAACAGGAGAGGTGCATGAGGACTGGAGGAAAGCCCATGTCACTCCAATCTTCAAAAAATGTAAGAAGGAGGACTCAGGAAACTACAGGCCAATTGGCCTCATGTCCATCCATGGAAAGGTGACGGATGCCATCTCGAAGCACGTGGAGGAAAAGCTTATTAGGAGTATTCAACGCAGATTCACTATGATGAAATTATGCTTGACCAATCTGACAGCCTTCTATGAGGAAATGAATGGCTGGGTAGATGAGGCAAGAGTAGTGGATGTTGCCTATTTTGGCAAGGCATTTGATACTGTGTCCCATAATGTCCTCATGGGTAAGATCGGGAAATGTGGGCTGGGTTAGTGGACAGGGAAGTGGGTTGAGACCTGGCTGAACATCAGAGGACTGTGACAAGCGGTGCAGTCTGGCCAGAGGCCTGTAGTGAGCAGCGTTCCCCAGGAGTCACTCCACTGGGTCCACTCTTATTTAATGTACTCACCAATGACCTGGAAGAAGGGACAGAATGTACCCTCAGCAAGTTTGTTGACAATACAGAACTCGCAGGAGGAGCTGATACACCTGAAGGCTGTGCCGCCATTCAGCAGGAGTGCTGTGTCCTGTTCTGGGCTCACCAGTTCAAAAAAGACGAGGAACTACTGGAGAGGGTCTGGTGGAGGACTACGAAGGTGATGATGAGATCAGAGCATCTCTCTTATGAGCAAAGGTTGAGAGAGCCAGGTAGCCCAGAGAAGAGACAACTGAGGGTAGATCTTATCAGTGCATACAAGTATCTTAAAGGGGGTGTCAAGAGGATGGGGTCAGACTCTTTGCAGCATTTCCCAGCGACAGGGTATGGGGAAATGGGCACACAATGAAACACAGGAAGCTGCACTCGAATATGAGGAAAAGCTTTTTTACTGTGAAGGTGACAGATCGCTGGAACACGCTGCCCAAAGGGGTTGTGGAGTCTTCTTCTCTGGAGATATTCAAAACCCATCTGGACACATCCTGTACAAGCTGCTCTAGGTGAACCTGCCTTATCAGGGGGTTGGACTTGATGATCCTCAGAGGTCCCTTCAAACCCCAACCATTCTGTGATTCAGTGAAATAGCAATCTGTATTTGGTTCCTATTTTGTGAGCCATTCATCACAGCAAATAGTGTATTCAGCTTCTATAAAGTCTGGATCCTAACTTCACATTCAAAGGGCACCTATTGCTCATCTAAACTATTCCCATATAACTAGAGACGAACATCTCAAATTACTTCATGTTACAAAGGTCAGCCTTCTGGTGATAGGAGACTACCAGACTAACAGCTTTCTAAATCTCTCTCCTCCGGTGTCTTCCATTCTTTAACGTACATATTTTGTGTTTATTTTTTCCTAATCCTCTAATTCCAATCTGATAAATCAAACTCTTTATTGTTTGACTTTAATTCCATATGCTTGCTCTTTCTAGAGCGAAACTGGTTGGATCCACAAAGGAAAAGCCAAGAGTAAACAAACTGTACTGGGGGCAGCTGGGGAAATATTACCTAAGAGCAAATTACAAAACTAAGTTACTTGAGAATACAGACAAGCTCGTATATAAATAAATTGGAAACACTGTATTCTCATGTATCCAAGTTCCCTTATTTAAATGAGCAACTCATAAAGCTTGATGTAATTAAACCAGAGCTGGCCTGCTTTATAAAATAGTTCAGCCACGTTTTTTTTTGCAATCTGAGCTGTTCATGAGAAAGTAACAGCTATGGCTTATTTCAAAAGAGCAAGCATGATATGAGCACCCTAACAAGATAGTCTTGCAATCTGATTTTGAAGGACAAAATTTACTTTAATAAAACCCTTTTATTTTCCCTACATTAAAGTGACCTCTTTAAGGTTACAATTAGTGCTAGTAAAATTTTTCACAGTTTTAAGTTTCCCAGAAATGAAACAGTGTCTAAAATAAATATATTTCTCAACTACACTAGATAAACTGCAAGTCCTTAAGGTACAATTCCATCATCTCTGGCTTCCCATATCTGAAAAACCTATTAAAATAATAGAAGAGAATTAAGGATAGCGACAAAATCCTTTAGCAAGCACAGAAATTGGTAGGAAGCTTAGAAAACATTAAAAAAAATATCCTGAAGCTATTCCTGGAAATCTTAATTAAAATTAACTGGCACTTGCCTTATGGTGATCAGACATTCAGCACTGTCTTAACTTTCCATTATTACTCTTATGAATCAAAAGGCAAAAATATTCTGAACTGGTCTTTCAAAACTGAAATTAGTCATTTATAGCTGAAAACAAGGTAAACACGATCAAAATGTATTCAGGTTTTTGGGTAATCATGTAGAAAAAAAAATTAAAAACCTCAAACAAATAACTGAAACACAGCTTTGTTTATCATGCTGCTTAAAACCCCAAAACTCCACTTTGTCCCGAACTTTCTTGGTGTGTGGGTAGACTAATGGAGACAACTTCCTGCTGCAGGGGCAGCAGGAAAAAAGCCTAGAGCTGACGCAAAAGATGCACAGAGCTCAGCAATGTAAGTGCTGGAAAACAGGACTGAAGAATAGCTCGAGACATAACAGATGAAAAAATCCCAATAACCTCCAGATAAATGCGTTATCTTCATCTGCCAGAACTGCTGCAGTTCTCTGCAATACTGAAGGTCGGGTCCAACTGGAAGTACTTCTCTTGAAGTAACTAGATTGATCTCAAAGTTACATAGTACAGTTACGTAGGTTCTGATAACTGAAAGTGAAATTCAGTCATCTCTGGAGAAGTCACAGTAGTTTAGATAAAGAATTATTTTAGGAAGAATAAAACCTTTATGATAAAAACTATATTTTTGCATTTTTCCCTGTCTAACCATTCCTTTCAGAAGAAAAGAATGAATTACCAAAATTCACTTCCTGAACACCAGTAACAGATTTTTTTTTTAATTATTTTATTGAAAGAATAAAGGTAGACAACTGGAGAACATAATTCTACACAGAATCACTATATTTTTTCCAGTTTGCTTGTTCCAGGATTAGAATTAATAGCAAAACAAAAGACGCAGACAGGAACACTGCCAATTTAAAAATAAAAAAGGGGGCAGGCATCAAGCCCATCTTCCTGAAGGTGGATAAACTTTGTTGGAGCCAAAGTAGTTAACATAAGAGCAGCTGAATAGCAAGAGAAACTATTAGCATTTCAGAAAAGTAATACTCATAGAATCATAGAAATACCCTGAGTTGGAAGGGAACTACAAGGATCACTGAGTCCAACTCCGGGCTCTGCACAGAACAGCCCCAAGAATGTGCCTGAGAGTGTTTTCCAAGTGCTCCTTGAATTCTGGCAGGCTTGGTGCTGTGAACACTTTCCTGGGGAGTCTGTTCCAGTGGCCTGGAAATAAGATTTTTAAAAAAAAAGGGGCGGGGTTTTGTTTGTTTGGTTTGTTGTTGTTTTAACTCCAAAGTTATTTCTATAGACAAAATTGATAGGGGAAGATTTATAGGTGCTGAACTCTAGAAACTTAATCACCAATTATAAATATTAAGTCTATGCAGAAACTTCAAGCAAAAAGAGATGTTTCCCACTAGAGGTCAAACTGAATAAAACCTAACCGTATTTGCTTTAATCCCCCTACATCCAGCCAACATCAAAAGGCAAGACCAAAGAGAGAGGGGAGGGTGGGAGAGAGGAGGACAGCAGGGAGAGTCCACAAAGCCTGCAGCTTTCCTGGTTACATATCTCATAACCTGATCATTTCCTTATAGCACTTTTACGAAGTTTCAATATGAATCAACAAAAATAGTTCCGTAAAGTAGGTCGTTGCTGCAGCAACCAGGCGGCTGTTTGGACTACTCCCTGCCACAATGACCTACTTTTCCAGTTATATGTAACCGCTGTAGTAAGAGCCGATTTTCCCTTCCCTAAGGAGCTGCTCCGAGAGGATTCCTGCACCGTAGCTCAACTTTATTCCTAACTGGGACAGTGAAAGGCTTCATTCGAGCAGGTACAAGCAGCAGGTCGGTTCTGCTCCTCTGTGTCATATTTAGAAGCGTTGGTGGCTAAAGGTTAAGTGAAACCCAATAGGAGCTCAGAGTTCAAGAAGTATCAAGCCAGTGTTCAAAACCGGAGGAACTGATAAAGAATGGAAGGGAAAGGTGTGAAAAGGAACAGCAGCTCGTGAACGGCGTGTCCCCTGCCGGAGTCAACAGCTGGCATCAAACTTCGGCACAAACAGGCTGTTCCAGTATCACCATCCAAGCACAGGCTAATGGACATGATCCTTTATTACAGGTCTAAATAACTAAATCTGCATAAAAGAAAAACCCTGGTGAATGGCAGGTAAAGCTAACATGTTTTTAAATCCTATTTAACCCTGCATGGGCTGGAGAGGGGAGAAAAAGATACCTTACAAATCCAGGAAGAAATGTTGACAATTACAAAATTTCCTGTTTCCTGTTGCTGTTAATAACCACTACCTTATGACAAAGGAGAAAAGACCACCAATGCAAGTTTCCATTAAAGTGTACCTTAAACCTATAAAGGAAATAATTATCTCTGTAGAAATAAGCCTGCAAGGCTTCAAACATCAATCAGATTGACTTGTACTTAGGAGGTTTTTGATCAATTTGTCCAACTCCAAGTTCAGAAGCTTTCATTGAAGGTAAAACGTTAAGAGACACAAGAAGACTAACACTTCCAAGCAAAAAAAAACAATTCCAAGAAAAGGCCAGACATTATCATATAGTATACCCTAATTAAAACTCCAGTTAATAGAAAGATTCTGACAGATAGAGCCCACTTGATAAAAACAGAAAAGCTCTCCAAAGGTTACTTTACCTTATGTCTTCTTAAAACTTCCAAGTTCAGCAGGAAAAATTTCAATTGGTGACAATATGGTACAGTGAGCAGAAAAGCTTTTGAAATTTTGTCCACCCTTTCACTCGGGTATAAATCACATATATAGAGATAACTGTTCCTGAAAATCTAGTACTCTTTAAACAGAATATTAAAAAAAACACTCAAAACCACTAAAAATTATTTTTTACTTTACCACTGCACTTTACCACCACAAGCCGTAGGGCAGCAACTGCAAAGGTAGAAGGACTAGTAGAAGAAAAATATTGTATAATTATGAAAAAACAGGAAAGGCTGCTGCTGCAAGAGCAACACATGATCACTAGTAGCACTTCTCAATTTGAAAGCATGACCTCCAGTGCCAAAAATGCAAGCTCCATTGTGCTGTCTCATATGAAAGTAGTGAAGAACTGGAGTAAAACTTTAAGTAAATGCAGCATTGAAGAACTTTGCTTGGAAAACTAACACAGTATTTCAGTGTTGGCACTGAAAGAGACAGGATGGTGGAGTTATATTTAAAAGAATGCAGAAGGCCAAATTCTAAAATGTAAAAATAGGAAGATTCACGTTATCCCCCACAAACTCATGATTTTCGTTGTGGCTTAGAAGAAAGATACATTACTGCTGAAATAAAATACTTCTCACTAGTGTATTTACTGGCAACTAGCTTACAGAAAGGAAATTTCAATTGAATGAAAAACCCCTACTCACTGAAAAACACCATGAACTATATGATCAAAACCAATTTTAGAGGGATCTCCTCAGATTACGAAAGCCTTGAAATAAAAGGGGGAAATACACCACAATTAAAGCTGAACTGTCAACATCACAGTAATTTACAACTTTTTGCTTTGTCATAAACTGAAGAAACTACACATCAGTAGAATGTTTCCAAGTCATACCAATGAAAGAGTATGCTGGAGAAAAAAAAAATTAAAAATTAAAGTCTCTCATAGCAAGTAATTTAAAGAAGCATTCACAGGATTTAGGATGTAGCAGTAAACAGCAAACAGCTCCCCTGTCTAAAAAGAAACAGATAAAGCACAGTAAACTAGACCTTATTCAGCATGTCATCTACTGGAAAATAATGATGGAGAGTCACAGGAATTATCCCTAGGCAACCCAAATAAAACAAATGATTCAGATGCCATCTTTTGCTTGATCACCCTCATTAAGACTTAGATGGTTTTGACTTCTGGAGTTCACTCACAGCAAGACTTAAAAAAACAAAGAACAAAACCAAAATGCAACCTCATCCCCCATCAAATACCCTTCTGAAAACTAGATGACAAAAAATTACTCTGCAGAACATTTTCTTTTAAATGCATGTCTCAGTTTGCAGATGTAGAGTCATGCTTTTCCCATGAGAGGGGGAAAAGGGAAAAAATAATAGGCAATCTCTGCTAAAAGTTGGAATGTTTTCTTCTGCTTTAAGACTCCTAGAAAAAAAAAAAAGAGCTTGTTTATTCTCTAGAATATGAAATATGAAGAGGAAAAAAATGAAGAAAAAAAAAATCACTTGATGCAACAGAATTTGCAGGCAGAAAATTTCAACTCAGAGGAAACTCACAAGAGAACACAGGAAAGACAATATTTACTCCATTCTTCAACGAATCCAATATATTGGAAATCAAATTATTACTATTTTCGATGCCAGTTGCTCTGTAAAATGTAGTTTCACAATTCTCTGTATGCTTCTCCAGTACTTCAGAACTGCACAGATAGTGAAACTCGGGTAGAGCTTGTCATGACATTCTGTATCTTCAGTGCATGGCAAACTTGTAACCATGCATACCACGACCATGTTTTATGAACTATGCAAGGTTTGAAGCAACAAGCAGCCTACATGAACAAGTTACCTACTTATTTATTAATTTCTCTTTCTCATTCAAGGTGTCTTCTCCTATTCTTTCAATCACTACTTTGCCCTTTTTCCCCCCCTCCCCTGCCCCCGCCACTTGCAGCACAGTTTACCCTTCACCTACAAGGTCAGTAGAACACTGTCACTGGGGAGCACAAAAAAATTCCAAACCTGCAAGCACTGAACTCCACAGATTCCTTACTATAAAAAATAAAGCATTTCCTAGGTCATGGATTTCACACTTAGGATTGAAAACAGATAGAAAAATCCAAGTTTTCCTTTCAGGAATTGTTCCTAAGTAACCTGTGCTGTAGACATTTCATCTCCATCACTGAAGAATTAATAACATGTATTCATACTTCACAACGTCCCCATTTGAGCTTAAACAGAATTTTTTCAACGTTTCTGGTCGAAGGGATAGGAGTTCATGTTCTGAAAGGACAAACTTAGAGGGCAGGAACTTTACAGCCCTTACTTTTCATGTCTGTGAAAAAGACCCAAATATCCTTACAGATGTTAGAGAAGAAACGCACGTCAGTGAACATAAAAGGAAAAGCTTTCCTGCAAATTAGGAAACACTGAGAAACAGTAAATTTCTAAAGCAGGCCCAGAAAACTTCCCTAGTTTAGCTGCAGGAGGAAGCGATGCATATCACAAAGGTGCATATCATCACATGCCTTTAACACAGAAATTAGATTTGCAGGACACATCCTAAGCAATGTTCAACCGTGTGAAATCACTTCCATCGCTGATAATCTGAACAGGTTTTGTTTTTTTGCAACAAACTTGTTGCATTAGCACTTTGAAAAGAGATTATAAGCAACAGTTTGACACCTGAATTTACTTCTGAAACCCTGAGTATTATGAAATTCTTATTTCCTGCCCAGGTTTACCAACATTGAATTATAGGAAGTTCTGTTCACTGAACCTCAGCTACTGTTTAAACTAATGCTAATAAAGCTTCTGTGTTAATTTTTATTATCTCCACCAATAACTGGTATGCTCTTGGATTTGTAACTCTTCCAAAAGTATAGACATACATGTAGACTTCTGCCACAGCCATCTCTGCTCACCCACTTGAAATAGAACATTGAAATACTGACCTGTCCTTTCCAGTCTATCCTTCACCTCTGCTAAAGCTTTATTACCTTATAGAAAAAAACATTTACACACACAAAACTCCAAAACAATGAAAGCAAACGCTTTATGATGACCTGAAAAACAAATGGAGGCTTCAGGGTTAGAAGAACATTGCAATTATAGTTCACCTCTTGACCTAGATTGCAAAGAACGTGGAAGCCAGAAGTACACAGAAGCACACAAATTAACCTTGCTCCACATTAAATTAAGAGTTCTGAAAAAATCTAAGTGAAGTGTATTGCACCAGAATACGATGAAGTTCTTACCCTAGTAATCAAATCTAGTCCTCTCCTAGAGGTTACCAAAGGTACAGCTATTAAACCTGCTAAAATGTGATATGCAAATGACTAAGCCCATGGAACACAAAGCCACGTACACTCACACTACTTATACAACCGACTCAAGCTCACTTTTGCCTTTTTAGGTCACTATGGGAAGGTCACAAAAATCCCTAAAGCAAAGAGTTTCTTTCAGTATGCAAATAAACACATCACAGACTTTAGTGTGACTTCTACACTGAAAAAATGGCCGACTTTGCCGGCAGCTTGACCTTCCTCCTATCACAGGTTATATAACTAACCTGAAAACCTGCCAGCTACTGAGACAGAGCATGGAGAAGAACCACTTTTGAAAATAAAGACTTCCAATCTGTAGGTAAACTGTCAGAAACCAAAAAGTTCAGGCAATATGCAATGATAAGCAGGCTTTTCTGCAATACTTGCATAGTATGTTTAAAGAGTAGCTTGCATTGGTAGGAATAAAGACATTTTCATAAACTGGTGGGAAATATACTTTATTGCATTAAAATGGCCAAAAGAGAATGATAATATATAAAATAACTTGCTTTGAAGAACTGTTGCAGAATTCATTGACACTGCTACATACTGATCAGTTAAGGAAAAAAAAATAAAATTCTGTATTCTTGATTTCCCTCTAACACCTGCTTTCACATTCACCACAGATGGTGTTTGTTGGGGGTTATCACCCTCCTCTTTTGTGATCAGAGCAGGTAACACTGCAAGTTGCAGATAGAATACCTTCCCCTACTCTAATAAAGAATGTGATCTATTGATACTTAAGTAAAATAAAAATAGATTACTTGTCCTGAAAGAAAGAAGACTGAAGTAATACTACTCAGTTGTTCAGAACTACATTTCTCCCTTGATACTCAAAGTCCACACACTACTCTTACATATCAAGAACTACCCAGGTCTTCTCTTGATATCCACAAACCTGGAGATCAGTGATGTAAAATGAATGTCTAAAACCTCAAAACTTCTTACCTCAGGAATTAAGATTCTCTTACCTCAGCAATTAAGATTCGCTCAAGATCAACCCTGCAGCCAAAAAAAGCGAATTGTATAAGTGTTCACTTGAATTCTTCTGGCCTATAGTAATGGCTATTTGCAAAAAAACAACTTACTGAACACTTAGTATAAAATTGGATTTGCAGAACCACCTGCTCCCTCTAGACCAACCAGCCTGGTCTTTTTGTCCAATTTAATAATAGTTACATTACAGAATCTGGTGATACAAGATCATTCACCAAAATAAGGAAAAAAGCACAGTGCAATTTCTCAGCTAGCAGGCTTATTTCTCACATTCTGACAGTTTGACAAAAAATAAATTGTGCCTTTTCCCTAGCACAGTAAAAAGGCCAACGCTTATTTTCAACAATATGACTTCAAAGGGTGTCAACAAATGGCAAGGCACAGAAGAAACCAATAATCCTCTTCCAAAAACCACCCGGTGGTTACTACACACATGAGTAATGCAGGCCACAGTTACACGGCCACTGTAGTCTGGCTCAAATCCACACTGCCACTGAAAGAAATGGTACCTGCCCTTCCCATTCATCTCCTCTTCACTACTACTGTGACCTTTTTGCTGGCACAATCTACCACAGAGCTAATCCCACCAAAACTGGTAATTAATCTCTTTTGGACAGATTGATGAGCTGAACTGGCTCACCACAGGGCTGTGTGCTATCATAAAAGGGTGGAACCAACCCTTTCATCAACAACGCGGGATTAAACCCATGAGGACATACGTCAGTGTGCTTCAGTGACGTACTTCGTAAATCATAGGACTCGATCATATAACACGAATTATAGAGGGAATCACTGAACTGAGGGCATCCCATCACAACGTGCAATGCTGAAAAGTAGCTGCAGATTTTTTACAGATTATTCACCCTCAGTTCACCTGGCTGGACAAAAGTGTTCCAAGTGGCATACGCTGCACTACAGGTGAAGCTGCTCATTAAAGGGTATGAAGGATTGTCTTGGGTTTGCATGACAAGGTTTTGGCAGGAGGGGGGTCTCAAGGGAGGCTTCTGTGAGAAGCTGCTGGAAGCTTCCCACATGTCTTTCAGGGCCAATGCCAGACAGCTCCAAGACAGAGGTGCAACTGGCCAAGGTAGTGCCTCTGGGGTAACATATTTAAGAAGGACAAAAAGTTACTGCTCAGGAGCAATTGCAGCCAGAGAGGAGCGAGAGTATGTGACAGGAACAACTCTGCAGACACTTGGATCAGGGAGAGAGGAGGGTGAGGGGGTGCTTCAGGCGCCAGAGCTGAGATTCCCCTACAGCCCATTGTAAAGACCATGGAGGGGAATACTGTCCCCCTTCAGCCCATGGAGGTCCATGGCAGAGCAAATATCCACTTGCAGCCCATGGAGGTCCCTACACTGCCCAAGTGAGGTTGTGACCCCATGGGAAGCCAGTGTTGGATGAGGCTCCCAGCAGGACCTGTGCAGAGAGGAGCCCACACTGGAGCAGGTTTGCTGGCAGTACTTGTGACCCCAGAGGGAATCCAGCACTGGACCAGTCAGTTCCTGAAGGGTGGAACCTTGTGGAAGGGACCAACAGTGGAGCAGTTCCTGAAGAACTATAGCCCATGGGAAGAACTCACACTGAAGAAGTCTGTGGAGGACTGTTACCTGGGAGGGATCCCAAACTAGAGCATGGGAAATGTGAGGAGTCCTCCCCTCTGAGGAGGAAGGTGCAGCAGAGACAACATATCGTGAACTGACCAAAATCCCCATTCCCCATCCCCCTGTGTTGCCTGGGAATAGGAGGCAGAGAAATGGGAGTGAAGTTGAACCCAGGAAGAAGGGAGGGGTGGGAGAAAGATGTGTTAAGAATTCAGTTTATTTTTCATTAGCCCATTTTGATTTGATTGGTAATAAATTAAGCTAAATTAATAAACTTTCCCTGGGACGGTAATTGCTAAATGACCTCTCCTTGTCCTTATCTTAACCCACAAGGCTTTCATTGTATTTTCTCTTTCCTATCCAACTGAGGAGGGGAGTGACAGAGAGCCTAAATTTTTTCATAAATCAAATAGATTTTCATCCTAAGTGCTACACAATGAAAAGAAACTTAAAGGGATGTCTTTAGCAGGGAAGTCATAAATATTTCAGTGCATTTCTTTTTACATACCAAGCATGTCATCAAAATTAATAAGTATAATACACAAATTTTGCCTGCCTGAAGTACAGATGTGAAACTGAAACCACCCACAGAATAATTTTGTTGACAAACTTTCTCCACCAGTCCTCCATCCAAACAAACAGGGCAAATCGTACCTACATAAGATGAAACTAGACACACAAAATAAAGAAATTAAATAGATACTACTTAAGCATGTCTAAGTAATAATTTTTTAAAACAAGTTCCAATTTCCAATCCAATCGCAGTGATTGTCCTGAAACTTTTTTTTTTGTTGTTGTTCAGGTTTTTCTTTTTAATATGGTTGAAATACAGGTGTAAAAAAAAAAAAAAAATCACACCTTTTCTTTCTCCTAAATCAATAGCAATATCTGCCACAATAGCAGCTAAC
This sequence comes from Empidonax traillii, assembly GCF_003031625.1. Classification (NCBI taxonomy): domain Eukaryota; kingdom Metazoa; phylum Chordata; class Aves; order Passeriformes; family Tyrannidae; genus Empidonax; species Empidonax traillii. The sequence continues at coordinate 551,033 of NW_020955384.1, read as the reverse complement.
TTTGCAGGATGCTGAGCACATCAATATTCTCACAAAATCTGACAGATATACAAAATAAATTTTACTGCTCTTACTTTAAAAGTGAAATTTATTCTCTTCAGGAATGATTAAAAAAAGAAATACAAGGATTAGCAAGATCAGACTATCCATCTTTACAAAATCAATTGCTGCACACTAGTATTTTAACTAGCATATCAAAGACATACATACATAGTCAAAAAGACAAACTAAAAGTAGTAAATTATTACCCAAAGTAAATTCTTATGCAGCAACTAACAGAATGTTTGCATTTCTTTTCAGATATTGTGATCAATTGCCGCTCTCTTACTAAAACTGGGGCTAAATGAAACTCTCCCCTAAGTGATTTTGCAAAACATGAGATCCCGCTCTCCTTAATATGGAAAAGTTTGTGAGCACAAACAAATTTTTTCAGAAGTAGGTAATGGTTACTTGTTGGAGTATGCAAGTTACATTCTTTGTCTACTCTGTTGACACAATTAGATGGGAGCTAATTCTGGTGCCAACTGTTTAATGGCAATTGACAAAACTTTCTTTAAGAGAGTGTTAGCTTGATTTTCCATTTAGTATCTCCATTTTTCCATCACTTTTTACTGCACCGAGAAACTTCTCTCTCAAGTGTTGATCTGTGAACAACACTGTGAACTCATTACATAGAAAAAACATGTCTCAACGAAAGCACATCTTGATCTGTGTGACAGCTTGAAAAAAGGAACAATAAGAAGAAACAGAACAGAACCGGGAAAAAAAAAATGAAGTGAGTTGAGGGAGGCCCTGGCATTTGTTACGTAGCACTCATGAATTTAGAACAGGTAGGCTGAATGCCAGGAGAAAGGAGGTCAGTAAGACCATGTGACTGCTTAGTAATTAGACTTGCTCAAGAGTGCAATTACACAAAAATATTAGTTCACAATTGTTACATGACTGTTTAAAAAGTTAATCAGAAAGCACCTCTGTACTAAAGGTTGCTATTTGCCAGATTTAACACGTACTTGTTAAAATGAACCGTAACTTATGACTCTGCCGAGTTACAATACTCTAACAAGAAACTAAACCTTCTGGTTTCTTGTATTCTTTCACCATTTTTCCTGATATCCATTGTGTTAGTCATACTTTGACAGAGAAGATTTATGCCCAGGGCATTAGGACCATAAACAGACCAGAACATAAACTCTTGGTGTCAATCAACTCAAATTAAGAAAGGACCAACGTAAATTCACACCAGGAGATTAAATTTGACTCATATTCCTAATGCTGAAGGGCTTCTGCTCCTAGTCTCAAATAAAATGTTTTAGCTAATTCAATACACTGCTCTACAGGCATGTAGGCAAGGATCTTGCCTATGCTCATTAAGTGACCCAGAACATAAAATGCTTGATCATTAATTACAAGTGTGAAATGAGACTGGCAACACAAAAAACTGCATCATAAGCCTTGGGTATACATACTGTGAATGTATGTGTTTGCACTGGTTAAAAATAACTCAAAACAACTGGAACCTAAAATGGATTCATACCAAACTAATAACTGTTCATTTAAATATAAATTTATTAAGAACAACCATAATATACATACAGCTTCAGTAGCCAGTTATTTTAGAAAGTTTTTGTGCTTTTAAACTTGAAAAAACCCTGAAGATCTCACAAACCAGGCTATGCAGGCAGCAAGATTTTCTACTTGAATACATGTGCAGCATGTGCCTCCAGGACACTTGAATCCCAGGAGACCATCTGAAGTGCTTTGGATAGGGGAGCTGCAATTTACCCAAAATTCAGTCCCTCCAACCAGCAACTAAAAAAAGATGGGTTTTCTTTAAATGCAAAATGCAGTGGAGCGACTAGCTGTCTTTTAGAACAGCAAGAACACTGTTAAAGTAAACCAACCAGCAAATATATCACACAGAAACACATTCAAGGACTGTATTAGCTAATGACCATATTCCATAGTCATTGAAGAACCAGGGCAATAGCACTCAATACATGAACTTCCTTCTGCTGGAAATCAAAGTTCACATTTGTCTATCATTCACTAGCTCAGATAATATAACCAAAAACTGTTTAGCATTTCAACTGCAAAGCACATTAGAGACTTATGAAATATTCTTAAGATGTGATTTCCTTAACACAAAACTTGTGCCATTTGCCCACATTCTGTTAAAACTTAAGTAGCTGTTCATGCTTCATCCACAAAACTAAGACCTCTAAGCTTCTTTATGAAGTCAAAATGTTATTAAAAAAACCTTATCCCCTTCAAAACTAAAACAATTTAAAAGTCTCTATAAAAGAAACGTACAACATGAACCTCAGAGAAGGGAAGTATTTAACAATTATTATCATTCAGTGGTATGAACGTTATTTATATCCGTGAAAATGGAATAAACCACCAAGTTAAACTCCACAGAAAACATTTTTAGTATTTTTATCTCCTGAAAACCAGAAATAGGACCATAAAGAAAACTTCCCAAAATTTGGAAAAAAATCCAAAACCTCCAAAGGCAAGTTACCTTGTTGGTAAGTTATTTAATGACCTGGCATACAAATTAATTAAATCTCAAAGAAATAATCCTTGAAGTGAACTGAAACCCATACTGAAACGTATCTAAACTTTCTTACTCTTCTATGATGTAATGTTAAGCCAAGTTTCACTGTGCTTGTTCCATAATTAGGCAACTTCTCAGCATCATAGTCTGGACAGGCAAAGTTCACAATCATTTCCTGACACCAGATGGATAGACACAAACTCTCCTGCATTATCAACCCTTTTAAAAGGGTAACAATTTTCAGATCCCTAGTGATGTTTTAACTAAACTCACATGACAAGCATGCACAGAAGTCCCATTAACCTCTGCCTTAATATGGCACACATTTAGTGTGGGAGCACCAGTCACAACTCCACAGTAAAGTTCATTTCTGTATTCAGCAGGACTGAAGGTGTAGGGAGAGATCTGCATGCTCCGGAAAGGGACAATGCACATCAAATTTGCCAAGAGTTCGAGAAGCGTTTGGACATCGATTTAAGGCACATGGTGGGATTCTTAGGGCTGTCCTGTGCAGGGCCAGGAGCTGGACTCTGTGATCCTTGTGTGTCCCTTCCCACTCAAGATTTTCTATGACGCCCTTTATCGTAGGAAAGCTACTCTGAGAAATTCCTTTTTGAGCTAAGCAAGCAGCTTCACAGCTTTTCCAGGACGGAGTCACCCTGGGGTTGACGAAGTCGCCCTGGGGTTCCCGACTGCCCAGAGGTCCCGAGACAGTGCAAGGCCTCCCGGCTGCTCCTCACGAGACTTTCCGCCCGGCAGCAGCGGGAGAGGGAGCGGGAAAAAGGAGCCCGTTCCTCGGGAAGCCGCGGCCCTCCGGCGCCGCACTGCCCGGCTCCCTCTCGCCGCTCCCTGGCCGGGCGGGCGCAGGGCCGGATACGTAACAGCGGCGGTGCCGCGGGGAGGACGGGCGGGCAGGGGAAGCCGGCGCTGGCGGCGGCCCAATCGGGCGCGGAGGGGAGGGGATGGAGGGGAGGCAGCGTGACCGCATACATAACGCGGGGATTAGCGCCCCGCGGAGCCCCGCACTCACCGCCACCTGTTGATGCCCACGTTGGAGGAGCCGGCGAACCAGGGGTCCAGGATGTAGACGCAGCGCACCGTGTCGGCGCCCTGGATGCATTCCCGCAGCGCCGGGTTGTCGTGGAGCCGCAGCCCCTTGCGGAACCAGTGCACGGCGTTCACCCCCATGCCGGGTGCGGGCGCTCAGCGGGAACCGCCGCCGCCCGCGGGGCCACTCATGGCCCGGCGCCGCCGGGCGAGCACGGGCGGGCGGCCGGCGGGGCCTCGCTGCGGGCGGTTCTAAGACCCGGCGGACACGGCGGGAGCGGCCGCCCAGCGGGGACGCATCACCCCGCGGGGCCCCCGCGCCGGGGAGAGCGGGGCCGAAGGTAGGGAGGGAGGGAGCGCTGTGTGCGGCGGTGGCTGCGGGGCGGTGAGCGCGCCGTGCCCGCGGGAAGCGCCGTTCGTGCCGCTCCTCGCCGCTCGCCCTGTGACTGCGCCGGGCGCGGGGCTGCGCCGGCCGCCCCGCCCCGCCCCCCCACCGCCCATTGGCCGGTGGCGGCCCCACGTGACCGCCGGCCCTCACGTTTCTGAGGTGTGTTCGGTACCGCCGGCCCGGCGGGGCGGGCGGCCGGACCGGGGGGAGGCGCGCCCGCGGCGGGCCGGGAAGCGGCTGGCACAGCCCGCGATCCCGGTGGGAATCCCACCTGCCGGGTCGGCGCGGGGCCGGCGGGCCGCGGCGGAGAGGGCGGAGACCGCGGGCTGCCCCCCCCCTCCCCTGGGCGGGACCCGGATGAGCACGGGGCCGCGAGGCGGCTCTCGGTGGCGCCGGTGTCCGCCGGGACGCGCACGCGCGCACGCCGGCCTGTTATGTATAGCGCTCCGCGCGCGCCCGCGGCGGGGGCGCGCACGGGCGGCGGCGCGGTCACGGTCACCCCCCCCAACCCCCCACCCCCGGCCTATGCCCACCGATCCCAGCGCTCCACGTCCCGTCCCATCCCATCCCATCCCGCGGGAAACAGGCGGGGCGCTTATATAAGCGTGTGCGTAAGGAGCTGGACCGGAGGATCTCCAGAGGGCCCTCCCAATTCCGTGATTCTGTGAAACGGGCCGAGGTCTCGGTGCCCGCTGCATCCGCGAGGGGCTGGGCAAAAGAGCTGGACAGGAACCCCCGGGCAAGGGAGAGCGGCTCGGCTGTGCGGTGCTGCCACAACCAAACACACTTGAAAGGAGCTGAATGAGTTGTCTCTCTAGTGCTGTATTTAAAGTCATTATCAGTAAATGGTGAATATCTACACGTCTTTTAATTACAGAGCTCAAAACACGGACTGTGTGCTGCCTACACAGCAGGTTTCCCCGTACCTGCTCCAGGGTTAAGCGGGGCACGGCCAGCAGCTAGTGAAGGCATCTTACTGATAGGACTCAGTAGACCCATTTCGAGTCTTAACAAGACAGCTCTAGATGCAAATGTGAAAATAAACCTCCACCTGTGGATTGCCAGTCAAATCTACAGATTCCAGGGTATTCACGGACAAGGAGGTAGCAACAGTAAGAGTGCTGTCATTAGAAATAATGTCTCAGGTAAAAGACAGAGGACTCTAATCAGCACTACTGACCTTTCTTGCCTTTCAGAAGACCAGACCAGTCTAGTACTTCAAGAACTGTAGTTTTTCTTTCTCCTGTTTTTTATGCTAAAATACATGGAAAGTATACGTCAAGTCAGCAAAGCCCCTTCACACTTTCCTTTCCTCACTTTGACTTAATAAAGAGAGTAATAGAATCACATAATCATTTAGCTTGGAAAAGACCTCTAAGATCATTGAGTCCAATCTTGGACCAACCTCCTCCTTGTCAACTAGACCATAGCACTGTCATGTCCAGTCATTTCCTGAACACCTTCAGGGATGAGTCCACCACTGCCCTGGCCAGTCCATTCCAATGTTTAACAATTCTTTCCATGAAGAAATCCTCCCTGATGTCCAGTCTGAACTTCCCCTGGTGCAGCTGGAGGCTCCATACTCCTGTCTGTCAGTAGTTGCCTGGGAGACCGACCCCCACCTGGCTACAAGCTCCTTTCAGCAGGTTGAAAATGCCATCAGTGATCAAGGTATGCTAGCAGCAAAGGACCCAGTCATGATTAGAATCCCTTTCTATTTGGTCTTACACAAAATTTCTTTCTAAAAAGTATGGAGGCTGAACAGTTCTTAAGCACTGACTTTAACAACAGCATAAAATATAATGAGTTTTTCAATTATTACTTTGTTGTATGTAGAACATCATACTCCACAGCTCGTCATTCTGGTCCAAGAAGAATATATAGGATCCTATCATATACACGCTTCCTGCAACTCAAGGCTGGAGTCGTTTGGGGCATTGTAAAGTTGAACCTTCTTTTCTCAACTAATACAAAGTACATTCTTCCTTGCCTGTTTTTTGTTTAATTTTTATCCTTGAGAAATGCCAAACATTTGGTATGTAGTTGTCAAAGAAATAAAACAGAAAAAGAAAATCTGTTTGTTAATGACCACTGTCCATCAAACTCATTTGAATTCTGTAATTTTTGAGCACATTGAAGAAGTAGAGTCCCTATTTTCAAGGAAAGTCACCTTACAACATAGTTTTTATTTCAGACTTTTAAACTGCTCATTCATACTCTTTATGTTCCCTGCTAGCCTCCCACAAGGCTGCCACACTGAAGATGGCCCAGAATAAAGTCCAGTATCAACCAATCTGCCTTGAAGGAATACTGAGATGGAAGCAGCCCTTCCTCACTAGACCTTATGGCTTCATAAGCAAATTGCAACCATGAAAACCATCACTCTGTAAGCTGTTTGTTGCTACAGGCTAAATAACAACTGTAGTATGTCATTAGCATATCATTATGTCAAAACACTATGTGGCTCTAGCCATACCTTCTATGTTAGACAGTTTGTTCTTCATTTAGAAGTGGAAGGAAGGTGAAGAATGTATTAATTAAAATGTCTAATCTCAAGGGAAGAGTCTCTCCAAGTTAGTTGGAAAAAAAAATAGAATCACAGTTAATCAAGGAACTCATAAAAGGAAACCTCGCTACTGTGTTCTCTTGTGAATAACTTATTTTTTAACAATTGCTAATTTAGCTAATTTACAGACAATGATTGAAAAAATCGAGAGAGTAGGGAGCAATTAGAAGGGAAAAAAGATACCATGAAGGCATGAAGCAACAAAACCAGAAAGAAGCAAATATACAAAACATTGTGTATTACAAATTGGAAGCATTTTTTAGATGCTTATTTTTAACATCATTGCATGCAATTACATTTACAAACATTGTTAACTGTTCTTGAAACAGCTGTTATGTAGGAGATAAAGCCTGAACTGCATTCCTACAGCAGCGTTTCTTTTGGTAGCAGTTCTCTTCTTCAACTCATCTTTTTTCACAGATGCAGTACAGATTACTGAACACGTAGCTGAAGTATTCCCAGAGGGAACAGCAGTAATTTTCACTCTCTGAAGGATGTGATTGTGCAGACCTAGAGTTAGTTAAAAAATTCCAAACAGCCCTAGTATAAATCTTTCTAGTCCAGAAACCATTTGTGACTGTAGAGTTGTTACTCTAGAAGAGAAATTAAGTAGATATAGATGAAAAAAATAAGGCAGAGGAAGGTGGTTCTCATCATCACAGCTCAAAACTGTGTTTTACAGTTCTGAAACGCCACCAGCCAAAACACTATAGACCCAACAGCTACATATGTGAATTTTATTCTTTTGATCTGTAATAAAGCAGCGATCATATGGAAGAAAATATGATGATATAAGACAAACCACCCATCGTAATTCAGTGTTACCAAATCAAAAGGATCATAGAATCATAGAATCAGCCAGGTAGGAAAAGACCTCTGAGATCATCAAGTCCAACCCTTGATCCACTACTGCCGTGATTACCAGACCATGGCAATAAGCGCCACATCCAGTATCATCTTAAAAACCTCCAGGAATGGAGAATCCACCACTTCCCTGGGCAGCCCATTCCAATGCCTGATTACCCTCTCTGTAAAGAATTTCTTAATAATTTGCTTCCCATCGGAATACAGGCACCCAAGTAGCCTAACCTTAAAATGTTTGACTCTTTGCCATCAGACTACTTCAGAATGACTGACTGTCAAAGTATTTTTTTTTTTTCTATTTACCACTCTAATTCTCTCTGAGAGCTGTTTTAACCCAACCCCCCGTATCTCCTTCTCGTCCCATCAAACCCTGCTCTAACAAGTGATGGAACCCCGTGTGATTTCGCCCCAGCCGAGGCCGTGAGTTCCGGGTGCCGTGGGACAGCACGTCCTGCCGCCCGCAATCGCGGTCACCGCCTCCCGCGCAGGGCACATCCCCGTTCCAACCCCCGGGGCCGGGCGGCGGCGCTGAGGCCGGTGAGCGCGGGCGGGGGCCGGGCGGGGGCTCGGCCGCTCTCCGGGCGCGGGGCAGCCCTGGCGTGCTCCGGGAAGCCGTGAGGATGGAGGGGGCGGGATGCAGCGGGAGAGGCCGCACGGTTCCGAGGGGCCCCGGGCGCGGGGCCTCCTTGTCGGCCGCAGGAGGCGCCGGCAGGAGCGGGATAACCGGCTGCGGCAGCGCGCACGGACAGAGGCCTGGCGGGCCTGCCAGCCTCTGCTCCCGTCCCGGCCGCAGGGAGACATCCGCCTCCTGCCGCTCCGCCCCCAAGCGGAGGCCACGGGGTGAGAGAGGGATCGTCCCTGTGGCCGGGCTTTGGGAGCAGGGTGCGATGGAGAATCTTGTTTTCTCTGTACTAAAAGCACCACTTGAGGACCCTTAGTTTAAATAATGCGGTGAGTCCTTAAGCACTTCGCAAATGTTTTTCCTAGATACAGGGAAAAGCTTTTTCCCCACGAGGACAGTTGAGCAGTAGAACAGGTACCCCTCAGAGGCCGGGTGGGCTTCATCTCTGGACAAATCAGCTTGGTCTTTTTTCATAGTACTGCTTTGAGCACTTGAGGTCCATTCCAACCTGGATTATTCTAGGATCCTCTGTTTGTTTTTTGTTTTGTTTTTCTATAAAGCTTTATGTTGATCTAGCATATCTTGTAATCTTCTTTGCCTCATTTCCACTACTGATGCAAAGCAGGGATTCATTTTTTGTCTATAACTGCAGAAATATGAACACTTCTTCTGTTGTGCATTAATCTACAAAACCATTACATATCGCCCCGCCCAATTTCTTCACAGACCATTCAAATCCTGTGTACACCGCTCACTTCGAGGTAGATACCTACTCTTCCTGGTTAATTCAAAGTTCAATCTAAGCTTTCTGTAGTTTCATTTAATTTCCTACAGCCTACTATGTTTGCTGTGGTGAGGTAATGAGAATGGTAGTGACCAGCACAAAGTAGCAGTCGAAAAATACAAGATGAGTAAGAGGTTGCTAATTTTCAAACACGAAATTTCAGTCTTAAAACACACATTCAGAAATTTAAATGAGGGATGAATCAGCCAGCTGATCCTTGTATCCATTTCCTTTAGAAGATCTCATAAATAATGAGATTAAATGAGATAAAATTAAATACTGAAACTTACAGCACCCCTTTACTCTATATATTCAGATCTCTAGCAAGCAGGATCACAGGTACTTCCAGATAGACATTAGTTCATTTCCTAATTGCTGTTCTAATACTTGGTGATAGGAGAGCAAACATCTCAACTGAGCTGGCTTTCTTAATCTCTCAACTGATTTACAATCCCCACAGCAACATAAGTATGTAAAAAGTTACAGTGGGGTCCTG
>NW_020955384.1:475698-541115 GCF_003031625.1 Empidonax traillii | reverse complement strand
CTTGTATCTTGTATTTTGCATAGTGATTACTTACATGGGCTCCTGAGTACCCCAGTCAAATGCATTTTAGCAAGTAAAGTTTTTTTCCTTTTACAGTATTTTGTGTTTCTGATGATCCTCACAACAGGGAAGAAGATCCACTGTGATGTCAAAAATTTTCAGAAAACTTAGAGCCTTTTTAAAGTGAGCATAACAGTCATTTCCATGTTAGATTGTGGAAAGGCACAATTTATAAGAATTTTTTAAAAGCTCTGTAATAGTAAAAATTACTGTATTTTAAGTGGCTGCATTACTCACAACGCAATTTTGTTTAACAGCAGGACTGCACATTGAAGTTAAAGTAAGTCTTGGCTATTTTTCCAGTTTGTACTGTATCATCTGACATCCCAAACAACTTTAACAATACTTGCTGGCAGTTTCCAACTGGGCTGAAGCGTTAATGAAGAGAGCCTTGATCCTTCAGAGATTTACTTACTTTGACTAGAGTCACTACATTCTGTGCTTAGACAGAGGCAGTTTTGTCTCCTCCCTGTGGAGGAGAGGCTTTAGTTTGTGTTCCCCTGAAAAAGTCACTTTTTCAGGACATGGAAAGGTCAGCACACAAAACATCTGTGACTTACCTACAGTTCCAGTGCTTTCAGGGCTGTTCAGAAAAATCTCTTGTTCTGTGGTGAGGCTTGCTGGACAGCACTTCTCAAGTCACAAAGTTTATGAAGACAAAACAATCAGCCTTGGGTTTCGACACAAGAAGCTTCATTAGGCAATTGGATTTTGCCTCCAAGATTTGAAGTAATACTAAACAACAATACCAGTAAACAGCTTCTGTTAATAACATGAGCTTGCATATAGGAAATTATTCTGGTACTTTATGATGTAGTAGCATGAGTCCAGCTTTTAGAAGCATAAAAAAGCAGCCTAAAAGCAAAGATACACTTTCTTGAGATGAAGTATTTTACCTCTAGAAAATACTTAACCAGGTTAAGTTAAATACTTAACCTTACCTTAACTAGATGGAGGATCTATCAAGTTCTCTAAACAAACCAGGTATTTTCTTGGAAGACAGACTATAAGGAAGATTTTAGGAATCTTGCATAGCTGTTCCTACAACAGGTTTCTCAGTTTGTTCTGTAGGAGATTAGATTGCATTGCATAATCATAACAGTAATTTCTCACCTAACAAAACCCAAAACAACCAAAGTAATTTAACAGAATGCTAATGTAGACACTTTTTGAAGCATTTTTTACTTAGGAAGAGGTGAAAGCCACTGTCCAAACAGAACTGTCAAGTGCAAAATTGTATTTTTTTTCTTTTCAATTTGAGCATGTTACCAGCAGCAGCCATTTGCCGAGTATTTCACAGATCAGCAGTTCTCCCTTTCAGACTCAGTGCTTCCAAAGGGTTGTTATGAAAACACCACCTAGGAAGTTAAAGATACACTTATTGTTATCTTTGTTTGACTGCTGCAGCTCCTTTGGCCACTGCAGAGCAGGTAACAGTGCATATGCTGTTGGTGATACCCAGCAGCCAGTTTGAGCAAGGTGAGGCGTGGGGATCCCCACAACTACCCTGGGGTTACCATGTGGACTCCAGTACTGCCAAGCACTTATTCCACAACGACTCTGCCTACCAGCTGGCAACAACAGAAGTGACCTGGAGGCAGAAATTAGGCGTCATTGCAAAGAGCAGCTGCAGAAAAGTAGGTGCTGGGAGAGGCAAGCAAGCACCTGGAAATGTTACAGTGTACTTGCTCCCTCCCCCAAAATACCAGTGTGCTTATTCAGAACTCAGCAGACTCGATTAGGGAACAACACATACATAAAGGATTCTGTGATTTTTTTCTTTCCTTAATAAGGATGATTTCAAAATGAAGTTAGGCTACGAACTGCTGCTGAAGCAGCACTGAGTGAGGCTGTCTCTGACACACGAAGGAACAAGTCACACTCCAAATGATGCTTGAGAAGTTCAAGCGAATACCTTCATAAGAGTTAAGAAAGATATTTAAGCTGCTGTTTTTATTAGTTTAGTGGGATGACTGTCAAATGAAATTGGGTGACTCATTTTTCTCATATGGTGCAAATGATCTGTAATGTAGTAACAGTGTTAGCTGCAGAAAATGGCTGACAGTTTGGATCTTGTATGACTGCAAGCGTTTATATGGACAGAGCACTGCCCCTCCATCAGGCCTGTAGCAGACACGTTCCTGTTCCAGTGAAACATCTGTCAGAGCATTAACCTTTCAAAAATATTTCCCCCCCCTCGCTTTCGTGTGAAAGCTGGATTTTGTGCTAGTAACAAAAGCACTGGTGAGAGTAATTTCTTATGCCAGCTCTGTCTAAACATGAACAATTCTGACCATTAACTAATTCTTTAAATGTGTTTTCTTACAGTTGTTCTGTCTCCACAGGGCTGACTTCCACGATGTTGAGAGGAGTTGCTCACGCTGCAAAAGACACATTCACTCTTCTGTCCACAAGATCTCAGCGCTGTAACCCAGGATTGGTATTTTCATCAGTACGGCCTGAAGCAGCAAGCAGAAGCTTCCTAATACATTCCAGTTACACAACTGATACAAAGTCAAGAGAGGAAAATAAAAAAATCATTGAGAGTCTCTACAGTTTGTCAGTTGACATTAAGAAGATACGGAGACTGAAGGAATGGGTCCTTCTCCAGGATGTGGCCTATGTTAAAGAAATTGCTGGGATCTTACAAGAAATGGGAGCAGATGAAACCGCTGTAGCCAACATTTTAGAACGCTGCCCAGAGGCAATTCTCCGCACCCCTGAAGAGATAAACTCTCAAAGAGCTCTGTGGCAATTAGTATGCCAGAATGAAAAACAGTTGATTAAATTAATAGAGCAATTTCCAGAGTCTTTTTTTACTACCAAATATCACCAGAACCAGAAGGCAAACATAACGTTTTTTCAAGAGCTAGGACTTAAGAATAATATAATCACCAGGTTCTTGACAAGCGCACCCAATATTTTTTATAATCCTGTTGAGAAAAACAAAAACGTGATAGAGACATTACAAAGGAATTATTTAAATTTAGGAGGTTCTGGAGCAAATATGAAGATCTGGATACTGAAACTATTGAGCCAAAATCCATTTATTTTATTAAATAACTCCACCACAATCCAGGAGAACTTGGAATTTCTCCAGAAGAATGACTTCACTGACCATGAAGTTCTACAGCTACTGTCTAAACTTAAAGGCTTCATTTTTCAACTTAATTCTACTACTATGCAGAAGAGTATGCTTTTCTCCAAAAGTGTCTTTAATTGCAGTGATCAAGAACTAAAAGAACTAGTGCTGAAATGCCCAGCCCTTCTCTACTATTCTGTTCCAGTTCTGGAAGAAAGACTTGAAGGACTACTGAAGGAAGGAATTTCTGTAGCACAGATTAGAGAGACACCAATGGTGCTGGAGTTGACAACACAAATTGTTCAGTACCGAATTAAAAAGCTCTCCGCACTAGGATATGATGTAAAGAGTGGAAATCTAGAAAGCTTGAATGGTACCAAGAAAGATTTTGAAGTCACTTATGGAAAGATACAATCAAAGAAGGAAAGACCAATTTTTAATCCCGTTGCCCCTATACACATAGAAGATTAACTTGAATGCTGTATGCAAAATAAAAGTTGGTTTTTTGAGATGAAACAAAAGTAATCTTAACCAGACCATAGTCTTATGCTGTACTTTGTCCTGGAGGGGGTTTCAGGCACAACTTTTGTTGTACACTTGTACCATTCCAATGCTTTCAAATACTGTCACAGAACCTCATTAAGATAAAGGTTGCCTTTTTCTAGAGAGTACCTCACATGTTACGTTTTCTTACCTGACAGGGCATTAACTGCTTTGGATTTTCAGCTCTGTCTCTGCACAGACCATCCTGTGGTAGTGATCAACACAATTTTTGTCTGAGAACAACAGAGGGTTATTTTTCCAACAGCGTTCAGCAACCCACTGGTTCACTGACTTCAGGAAATTCTCTTGGGGTTCCCTTCCTTATGGCTGCAGTAAGTAGCCCTAGCTCCTGGATCCTGACCTGCAACAAACTTGATTCTTTGGTTAGGAATGCCTAGCCAGAGTGCAGTTTGAGCACAGGGGCAGGACATAATTTTTTTAACTCAGTGACTGCTACAGCAAGACCCTAATATGTTTGGGTACAAACCATAATGCAACAAAAACCTGCAAGACAACCTCCTTTACATTTCTGAGAATTCAAAATTTATTTCTTTTGCAAAAAAACTGGGGCAGGAGGAAAAACATTTATTGCTAGTTCTTAATTTCTTCTTTTCTAGCAAGGTTTGGGGACAGGAAAGATTAGGGAGAGACTGAGGTTAGTCTCAAATGACGGCGGGAGAAAGGAAAAAGGCATGTTTTTATATTAGGTATAACAAAACTCTAGTCTGTAAATCACTGGTGATTAAAAATGACTACCAGATTTTCAAACAGCTGCCAGTTTCTAAATATATGGGTGGCACTGCTTCTCAGATAACACCAAATGGTAATTGTCGACAAGTGCTGGCTTTCAAAATAGTAACCATCAGATAGCATTTAAGTTCTCAGAGGATTTGATTTCTTTTCATTTATAGACTGTGAATGGTAACATAAAATAGCAGCATCACTGATGATCCTCCCAATAGAATTAGGATCATCAGTGATTTTATTTCTCAGAAAGACCTTCCTAAGCAACTGCTTCACACACATTCCCTCTTGACAGGAGGAGAAAAAACAGTTACACAGCCCCCTCACTCCAGGCCATTCTTCAAGGTCATTTTAAACACACATTTTGGCTGCAAGTCCAGGCCTCCTTTTCTTAGAATGAAGTTTTAAATTGCTGAAGAAAGCTGGTATTAAATTGCTGGTTTAGAGGGTGAGCTGCAAGATGATGATTTTATATAGTCTGCCACATTATCTGCTGTGAGCTTGGAAAGGGCTGGAAACACCTGGTGAGAGCAGTGCCAAGATCTCAACAGCTGAAGGTCTTAAACTCACCACTCTGCAGGCGAGAGTGCGGACGTGACAGCAGCTCGTGCGGGTAAATGCCGCTCCTGCAGGAGCGCGTGCAACAGTGGCGAGAATGTAAGAAGGGGCACGTATCCCCACCACAAAAAAAGTAAGGCTGTGTTACTAGGCTGTGTCTTTGCTGACTCTTTCAAAACAAATTATCAGTTTTTAAGAGGAAACCGGGAAGAGAGCCATACTACAAATTCACAGGAACTTGCCTTTGCCACTTTCTGTCATTCCGTGCTCAGCTATTAAGCAAACCGCAATATTATTTGGATTCAAAATCCTCCTTCCCCTCAGACACAAGGGGGCATTTCAGCTCTCTGAAGCTGTTCATAACACAATCTGTAACTGAGCCACAGTCCTAGTTGGTGATTTCAGGATGAAAAGGAAACCAAGACGTAGAACAGTGTTTTCCCTGAAAAGTTTCAGCATTTCTACACGTATCTGTTTTTAAAGTTCTTGAAACAGCTTATTCCCATTACTTACAATATCTTCAGTGTCAACAGAACAGGAAAAGGACACATTTCCCTAAGTGAGTCATGGCCCAAGTTATCACAAATTCGTTTTCTATTCTGAATGTTTCAATTTCTCCTCCCCTTTCAAAACAAAAGCAGGAGCAGAAATGCTCTTTTTTCTCTACCACCAGATGAAAATTCAGTCAGTTATTCATAACTCTATGCCTGGGATCTGTTTCTCTCTTCTTCGCAGGATTCATTTGTAATAAAGCCTCACGGAACCTCCCAATCACCAAAACGTTGTATTGCTGAAATCCACTTCCTCGTCTCTTGTTACTCACAGTGAACGTGAACCAGTTTGTACTGTTTTAGTCTGGCATATAAAGATGTGACCATAGATAAGCCTTTTGTTACAGAACGAGCAGTCAGGCATATAAGGTGCCTTCATAAAAATTTCCCCTTTCCAACTGGGGGCCGGGAAAAGGAGAGTAAAATAAAGCCACCACAAAAACAACTCCAAACAAACCCAAGAAAAACCCCGCTCACCCTGAAAATTTAAGTTCCATATTCCATTCAGCTCATTATGATCTTAAAAGTGGGTACTCCCAAGCCTCATTGAAAAGAAAATTAGTGCAAGGGATTTTGTGCTGGGTCTGTGAACAACTTACAGTGAAGTTATAGTTTTTGTTAAGAGCTGGTTGGCACTAAGTAGGTACAGATAAAAGACACTCTGGGGCTTGATGCTGTGGGAAGATTTATACCTAAGTACGCCCCTCTCCACAAAACTAAGGAAGCTTTCAAATGTCTGAAACAGCAACAATTTAATATTTCGCAGGTGCCAGGACAGAATTGGGCCAAGTTCTTAAGATCAAGCAAATTTCATAAGTGAATAGAAAATACACAGGATATAGGACAAAGCTCTTTGAAAAGTAAAACCATATGCCATGTAAAAGTGTTTCAGTTACAAGACTCAGAAGCAATAGCTACAGGATATGTTCTGAACAAAACATAATGAAGTGTTCGCAGCTCTTTAGAGATCTAACATTGTTTATCTCAGACCACATTTGTTTTGCTGCAAGTTTCACAGTTTAACAATTAAAGAATATAATTTCAAAAAATGGGTATGACTAGTTCAACATTCGTGTTTTCAGAAAACTATCAGGAAGGGGGTTTAGTTGGGTGTCACAAATACCACTGTGCTCCAAACAGTTTCTAAAGAGTTCAGTGGCAGCACTCTGGGGATATGGTTACATTGGAAACTGCAGAGGAGCAGACCATACTAAATTAAACACTGCAGCTAGACTGCCTCAGATACCCAGGCTAGCTCATTTCTAGAGCTAACTGGTACCCTTAAACCATACTATATTCTATGCAATTAGCTTTTGACTATAAAACCCAGTTAAAGTCTTCAGTTTGTTGCATAAACTTACCTTGTTACACCCTTGCAGGAGATTGGAACTAAGCAGCTGGTGCATCTAACAGAAAGGGCAGATGCTCCTCCCACCACCCCATGTTCCCATGCTTATGAGCATCATGCTTCCAACATACACAATTACTGATATAAAATAAAGTTGTTAGTTACAGAGTGCAATTGAAGTACCAATGGCTCAGAGAGATTGGGTGACTACTGTACTATAATTTAGACATAGTGTACATTCAACACCCATGAACAGAGGACTAAGTTTTAGACAAGTGATATGTTTGTTTGGTTTTTTTTTTTCATTTTTAAAAAGTCCCCCCATATATCCTTCTAGTACAACCACAGACACTGTAAAAGTAAGCTTACAAGTTCTCCATAGGAACACAAGTTTGTAGAAAATACTGCATGAACGACATGAACAGATGCCTTCTATGGGCTTCTAAAGAGGTTACTTATTTGCAAAGTCAGTACACAAATAAAAGATCATCAACAGCTTCTATTTTAAGGCGACCTCAAGCTGTGTCTTTACAAGTGCATTTTGCCTCACACATTACAGAAGACCTACAGATGTTCCCATTTGAGGTGCGTCAATATTTGGAATCTGTCAGTATACAAATTACTGGAATGACGTTTCTTTTTTTTTCCTTTAAGGCCTCATCTACCTTTTTTGGTTTGTTTTAAATAAAAGTATTACATTTCACTCAAAAATCAAAAGGTAAAGTATGAGAAAGAGATGTGGTGAAAAATTCCTTGCATTTGCTTGAACAGAACAAGAAGCCAACCTGGCACATCATGAAGTTGAGACAACAGCTTTGCTAGTTCTTCAGTGGTTTCCAACTACACAAAGGAATTTCTAGCAAGTAAGACAGTTGTGCTAGATAGCCGCAAACAATCAGCCCAGTTTCCACTAAGGCATCTTTTTTTCTAGCGTCTGTAAAAAATTTATTAGAAGCAAGTTTTCACCTGCAGGAGATAGATGCATATCATTAAGTACACCTGAGATGGAACAATGATATTTTCAGTAAAAACTGACAAAAAGTTTCAGATATCAGGATTTGTAAAGAGTCTAAAGCTAATTCTGGGAACTGCACTGAAATGACAGGACAGTTCTTTACACAGCTTCACCTAGTAAAAAGATATTTTTTCTAATAAGGCATTAAGTTAGTTTACTCTTTGTGATCCCTTCTACCATGTTGTCAATCTTTTTCACTTCTATCTCCCACTCATTTCCAATTTCTGCATATCTTCAGCTCTATTTGCTCCAGTCTGCACTGGCAGAATGCTGTCAGGGACAGTTTACAGGCTGCCTAAAAATACAGGTTCATAACCAAGACTGTTTGGGTACATCCAGCATTGATTTTACACAGCTGAAGGATCCTTAGCAGGAGCACGTGGAAACCACTGAGAACAGGAACTGGCATCTCATTGTATCAATGGTACAGCAGAGATGACCAAGTTTCTATGTTCACATTTTAGTCCAAAACTGCAGAAGACTTACAGTAAATGAATATTCAAATATGTATTATTCCTTCAGATACACTTACTTCTATAGTTATCAAGTGTAACATTTCACCAGATACAAAGCTTCAATCTAGGCTCTAATAAATCTTCTTACGCTGTGCTAACCAAGCTTCTTCTGTCCTTTTCAGATGAAATCGAGTTACTTGCACAACTCGTTGGAAGATAAAGTGTCTAAGACACATGGCTTCTCATGGTCCCAATCTTAGCAGATTTTAATGCCACTGATGTAATATTCTGGAGAACGGAGTATGTCTCAGTTTTGGTTTTAGTCAGACTTATCTTTTTTCTTTCCTGTTAAAGGCACTTTACTTGCAACAGCGGATCCTACAGCTGTTACGCCTCCAGCTACAGCAGAAACACTTCCTTTGACTAGACCCACTCCCACTGAAGGCACAGATGTGACCGCTGTTTTGGTAATTTCCAAGCTCTTCCCTCCAATCCAAGCAACACTCCCAATTGTGGCACCAACAGCTCCCTTTGTGACACTGAAGAGGCCACCAGTCACACGAGAAAGCACCCCAGGCTGCTGCTGCGGGTGGTCTTTTAGTGAACCTAAGGGAAGAAACAACAAACAAATCAGTCTCAGTGCTGTGATTAAAGCATTTTCAAAAGAGTTATGCATAAGTATTTCCTTTTCTAGCTTAACAGACACTGCACACAGCATGTACTTACCTTGCAGGCTGCTCTTTTTGGATGCACCTACAACACCTAGTTCCAAATAACAAAAGACACTTTGCTGCAGCAAGACATGCCTCAGTACTGTTTTCTAACAAACAAGTCAATACTGAGTCTAAAAATACCAGGCATATGACTCCCAGAGAGTCTTACATTATAAATTTCTGTCCTCTGTATGCACCACTACTTTCCTAGACTTTGGCAAGTCCCATGGCCAAATCTGCCTCATTTCTGGACTTTATAATGGGGGAGAAATGACACATCCTCCTGTGCCCCCATCCTAATGCTAAGAGTTAACCCACAGAGGGGGGACCCTCAAAGGCAGCAGCACCACCTTGCTGTTCAAATCACTAAGGAAGGATTGGAAAAAATTTTCTGGTGAAGCAGAGGCAAAAGTTATTAAGCAAAGAGCTGTTCTTTGAAAAGGACACCGTGAGACAAGGTTACTTCTTTCCTTAGTAATTATTGTTTTGAAGATGTGCTTACAGGGGTTCTGTGCAAGGGTCAGGGAAGAGGGAAGAGAAGGTTACAAATGAGAACAATCAAGAGTTGTTAAAAGAAGCATGAGGACAAAACTGATGCCAAGGCTTCTGTATCCTTCTGTATCCTATCTTTCTTCATCCTGTATACAAATTTAACTTTATTCCAAAAAGGTCTTTTCTGTAATTTGGCTAGAGAAGGGGCGTGTGTATGTGAAAAGTCCAAGGCCAAATAAGCTCATTAAATACCAAAAGTGGCCCCCAAAGGCATTAATAGCAAGAGTTACAGGCTCTTAACAGAAGTTTCAATATGATGCACAAAACCAAGTCTCAAACCATAGGATTTCTGCATATTATTGACCACAAGATTTTTTCTTTTTAATGTTATGTTTAACCTGCATTTCATGCAGTTTCACAGTTTAAGTGCTTTGTAAGTCAATTCCTATTCCATATTTATGGTACAATTACATAGCCTGAAAATAATAAAAAGTATTAGTGTGATAGAAAGACCTCTGGAATTAGCCACTTTGCCTTCCAATTGTTTCAGAATTACTTTATATTTCTAAAGCAGGCATCAAAATCCTCAGAGATACATGCACCTTGCCTCTAAAGGGAATCAAGACTCCAATTCCACCCCCTGTTATGGCACAAGCATCATCCAATCTTCAAAGAAGAAACAGCACTATGAAACAGTATGTTAATGTGGCATTTAAGCACATAAGAAAATATCAGTCACTGCATTTATAAACTAGTAGCCCTGACACACACTTGTCTGCAAGGTGAACCTGGGGAAAATCTCTGCTTTTCACAACAGCATTGTTCTGGCAAGCATTTTTCAGCTCCTCTCCTGCCAATACCTCACCAGTTTGAGAAAGAACCAAGGGAAGATTCAGCCAGTGAACACAAGCAGGGTAAGAGTTGCACAGTTTTTTGGATTTGGGTTTTTAAAATTATTTTCTAGCTATCTGCAGATAACATATAGGATTTAACATCTGTCTCTCTTCAGGAAAAACAACAGGGGAAACCAGGCAAAGAGCAAGTGGAACTACAAAGGGCAGAGCTAGGGAAGAAACAGACGTGAAGAGGGAGTCAGCAGCAGAAATAACATACTTGGAAAAGGACAAGAAGCCTAGAGAGATAGTGGAAAAATCAGATCTAGATCCACCAGAGACCTCTATCCAGCCCTGTCAACACACTGACTTTCCACTGGGACATGCCTTAGGAGAGTCAGCAGAACAAGTCTGTCTCCTGTGCCCTGACTGCTGACAACTTGCACCCAAAGGACAATTTCCAAGACTCACCTCCCAGCACTCATCTCTACAAAATCAAACCTAGGGTGAACAACTTTCCCTGCAATGCCAATGAGTTTGTGATAATGCCAGGACTGACTCAGAACTCAGAGTTAATTTAAAAAGTGTGAAGTTCAGAGCTCCTGTGTGCATGCCTGGAATAATTCAAACAAAAGATGCCACCCAAATGAGAGAATTTCTTACAAGTTTGACAAAAAAAGGAAAAAAGGATACAGAGCAATAGTGCAGCTCAAGGGAGCAGAAGATACTGGAAGTGCTTCCAGCTGACAGTAGTCTCTTATTTAAGAAATTGATATAGATAACAGAAAAAGTAATGAATGGAAACTAAAAACATATATTAAAGCCTTTTACTTAAAGCCATGTAATACCTTGGCTGGCTCATTCTAGGCCAGCAGCTTTCAACATGAAAATCTCCAGCAAAAATGCACGGCCAACACAAGCACACAGAGATCAGAATTTCTATTTACATACAGAAAGCCTTTAAGGAATCACACTTGGAAAGGAGTATGCAAAGCCTGCTATAAAATCCAATGTCTAGGTATTATTCACTAGAGGGTTCTTGTGACCAGACTTACAGAGCTCGTAACAGATTTGTTCAGAAAGTGTTTCACTTCCACCTAACTGGTTCACTATCATCAGGGTGAAACAGGAGTAAAAGTTTTATCACATTGAATTTTAAGAGCTGATTCAGTTAATCGGATCTGATTTCAGAAATGATCCATCATCCCTAACTTATCAATTACAAGAGAAAAACAAACAAAAGTAATCTTAATGTGTTTTTCCTCACATTACTTCAGGTAGCCAATCCTTTGACAACATCTACATTTCACAAGTGTACATAAAGACTGTGACAGTGTATAAATAATTTCTGGTAATGAGGTCTAATGAACGCCCACAGCTGCAAAGTTTTATTGCCAGTTGATTTCTGTTCTAGGATACACAACCCTGGTCTCCTTCTTCCTAAACAGTATGAAAACGAAGGTAAACCAGATCATTCCTAAATCGAGGGAGAAAATGACTGGAGTTCCCTGTCCAGGAGTTGGCTCTATCAAGCTATCTTGCAGCCAGCTTCCTGCTGAAAGGAATCCAGCAATGAACAAGAGTTCAAATGAACTTAGGTTGCAAAGGTTGGCGCCGCTTGCAAAGCGGAAAATACGGCATCCGAATAGCACTACTCAAAAAGCAGGAGCACAAAAGCTTCCTCCACACATTCTTTAAAGCCTCTGGGCACCAAGCTTGTTGAGTGTGATTTGGACAAAGTAGAACTACTTCTATCTTTACAGAAAGCTGCAAATTGGTTTTGGAATCGAGCCTTTCCTCTAAGGAGTATTCTGGCAGCCTGTTCAGAGAGATGATCTTCCTGCCGGCATTGAACTAGCAGCCTTCCATCCACACTTGGCCATCTTTTTGTGATGGTGTAAGTGTATCACGTATGAAGCCTTGTACGACATTCAAACCCGCGTTATTCTTCAAGGGTGTTCCAACATTTTAACTGAACTTCTAAGGCTGGAAGAGTGCATGTGAATCAGAATTGGAAGGAAAAAGCCTCTTCAAGGATGGATTTTTAAGATAAGCTGTGTTTCATTCTACTTCCTCTAACTACACCGACTTTCTCCGTCTATTAAGACTTCGTATTCAAACTGGTTATTGTCAATATGAAATAAGAAAATGTGTGGGAGAAAATAAGTCTTAACTGCTCACAAATTTTAAATGAAACTTTGCAATAACCAATGATCAAATTCTGCCCTTACGCTAGAGAATATTTAGGAAGAGAAAAAATGCTCACTTGTTTCACTGCCTTACTCAAAGAATCGGTTGAAGTTTTCAGACCACAGTTTGCTTTCTACACATGAGGTTTAACATGTATAAAACACAATTCAATCTTTAAGGCAAAAAAACCCAAATAAGCAAACAAAACCTGGCCTTAAAAATTAGACTTGAAGATAACACATATTAAGGCATAGTTTCCAATCTGGCATTTGCTATCAGAAATGCTTCTGAGATCATGACAAGAAGCAGCAAGAATTTTTGTGTTCACACCATGATACTCTAACAAGTTCAAGTATAGGAGAGCTGAAGAATCACTATGCCATGAAAATCTATTTCTCCCTCTCATCTTCTTGAACTTGTGTCTTTTGCCTTATAGTTGTTAAGAATAGAGTGAGCTATTCCACTTCAATCCCTTCTGCTACAGTTAGTGGATAATACTGTTGTTCAACTGAAGTAAATTGTTCAGTTATACAACATATAAAAGCTAAGGGGAAAAAACCAACAACAAACAAACAGAGCTTTAAAGGGCCATTATAAACTGAAGAGTAATAAACAGAGAGGAATCATGACTCACCGACATTTGGTCTTAAAGCAAGAGCAGACAAAACACAGATAGCCTGTGCACCATGAATGGCTTTTGATCTACTACGCTTCCAGTCACATTATGCAAACAGGACTCTTCACTAACCTGCCAGTCCATAGCCTGGAAGGAACTCTGTTCATTTGCAACTGCATTTCCTCTGCAGATCTAATAACCAATTTACAATTCGTTTGGTTCAGGAGAACAAGATGTCACTGCATTAATGAAGTCAAGTGTGTGTTTGTTTTTATGAAACCATGAGACTGTCAGCAGTTGGAACCATAGTATGATGGAAAAGGGTCTCCAAAAGTGGTAATAAAGTTCTATATATTTTTAAAAACATCTTGTTTAAAAGTCACAAGCACTATGAACACAGCAAGGTGTCCAAAAGTGAAGCTGGGCTCTTCCCATCTCTCATAATGAACGGAAGAAATAAATACCTGTTAGACCAATTCATATCTCTGGAAACTAATCTGCAAATTAAGTTCTTCAGTATCTGCCCATCTTCTCTATAATTTTTAGGTACAGCTGTTTACTGAGTTATTCATCATCTTTACTGTAATCAGGATAATGCAGAAGTGAACAATAATCCAGGCCTATCCCACCCCAGGGCTGGCTTGTTTACTATTACTTAAATGGAAGTTAAAGCTTCCAGATCCATTTTCCATTTTTTAAAGAGAGAATGAACTTTTGGTTAATTTACTTCAGATCATGAAAACTAGTACATACCTTCTGGTGGTTCATCATGAAGGTATGATGGGACTTCCTGTTGATTTTTGTCCGTTTGATTCATTGTTGCCTAAAAAAAGAAATTCACATATGCTATACATCTCTTCTGGCAATGCATGAATTAATCCATGAATCCAAAATTCAAGTAGTTTAAGTTCCACAGAAAATTAACTTCTTTTTCTTTACTAGATAAGCTAGTAGCTGCAATCTGCTGTTCTTTTTTTTTAATCTGTGCTTTTGCATTCTTCAGCCAGATTCAATACTTGAAAAAGGAGCCCTCCACCACATCAGCAGGCTTGGTGAGAGCTGCCACCCCACACCAAGTACACCTTGAACCTGAAAAGCAATCAGGAAGACAACCAGTATGAAAACAAAACAACCTCTGCCATATAACAGCTTGTGTTTATGTAGTGAAAAGGAAAAGGCAAATTATCAGAGAGATGGTGGACACTAGAGAAATGACAGCAGCATGCCTATAAGATCTGCAGGTACCTGGAAAGCAATAGCTTAAAGAAACAAGTCCTTGTAGCATAATTTGAAGAAATGCCATGAAAACAAGATGAAAGAATAGCAATGGGAACACATAATTTAACTTGTCGCAGTACTGCATAAACGGTGTGGTGACAGCAGCAGAACTAGACTGTTTTAACTTTACACAAAAACTTCCCAATGAAAATGTTTCAGAAGAGATTTCTTTACACCAAAAGCAGTTTCCTAGAGCAGTTCTAGAGCAGCAGTCCCTGACAGGGAGGGGAAGCACAGAGAAAGTAAGTGGAGCTGCTGATTTGAGTTTTCTCTCTGGAGGAGAAGAAAGCAATATCTAGTCCAGGTTTCCCTCCTGCTTTCCTCCCCCACTGAAGTATGCCTTGTTATTAAATCCTGCCTCTTCTCCTGAGCTCTTTTGCTAATCTTGTTTTCCCTCCTCAGCAGGTATCAAGATGAGAAAAAGGAAAAACAAGTTGCATTATACCAGTCAGCATCCTATCTTCCTGCTACTGACCTTTTAGTTCCCTTCTCCCTGCACAAGTCTTTAAATATTTAATTTCTTCCAGGAGTCAATGACCACCACAAAAATAATTCCCATCTCTCTTGCTGTGCTCAGATCCCTCTGTACCTCCTCTGGGTGAGAAAGCAATAGGTGGGATCTGAAGAAGGAATGAGGAGGCAGAAGCAAGTGGGAAGACTCACCTGGAAAACAACAGCTAAAATTCTCACAGTATAATTATGAAGTCAAAATATCACAGTAAAAACTGGTACCCACATGCTAAATCATGTGGATGAGAAGCAAGCCTAAATTGAATATTAAAGAGTCCTGACAATCAGCACTACCAGTATCAGTTCACAATTCAGGGTACCTTTACACAAGACGCTGAGGAAAGGAAGCAAAAATACCTACTACAAGGATGGCCAATTCCATGGAAATGCTGAATGAGTGCTGCTCAAAAGCCAGAAATGCAAACATGTAAACTAAGAAATAGGAAAGTATCATAGAGTATCCCAAGTTGGAAGGGACCCACAAGGATCACCAAAGCCCAACTCCTGGCCCTACACAGGATAGTCCCAAGAATCACACCATGTGCCTGAAAGCATTGTCCAAGCGCTTCTCAAACTCTGTTGGGCTTGGTGCTGTGACCACTCCCCTGGGGAGCCTGTTCCAGTACTCAGCCACTCTCTGGGTAAATCTTTTCCTAATATCCAACCTAACCCTCCTTAGAGACAGCTTCATGCCATTCCTTCAGGTCCTGTCACTGTCACCAGACAGATCAGCACCTTCCTCTCCTCTTCCCCTCACAAGGAAGTTGTAGAGTAGCAACACAAGATGGAAGGCCAAATACATGAAACAAAGATATAAAGCACTATAAGAAAGAGAAGACAGATGCTGTAAGAAACTGATAGCCCTGATATTATTAGATCAAAATATCTGCACCAAGAGGAAGCAACTATGTTCCTACTTAACATGTAGCCATTTTGGTCATTAAGACGATTACTCTGTCAGGAACTTGGAAGGAGTTTATTCGCTGCATTAGGGGAAATCCTAAAAATAGTACAATAAAATTCAGAACCTAGTAAGACTTAATTCAAACAATGGAATGAGAAGGTAATCAAAACAGTTTTAAAGCAGACACAGGGGAGACCAATGAGTAATTATTTTTTATAAAGATCATTCTCCGCTAATCTATTTGTATCTAGCCAGCATGTAAAAAAGAAGCCCAGAAGAAAGTACCTGAGTTTCCAAAACATTTCTGTCAACAAAGGCCCACAAAAATTATTTAATCTTATGAGGACAGAAAAAACACTGTCAGGGATTATCAACAAGTTCAGAGTGAAGTTAGAATAAGTAACCAGGTTTGGACAAGGCTAGAACACTAGAAAGTGTCATAAGGCTTCACACAAGGTTTAGTAATTTCTGTTATTAAAAAGGTATCGGATGAAACAGCACTGACAGAAGATACAGACCAGATGAAGCCCCAAGAATCTGTTGTACTAGGGTACAACATCATACAGCTAAGACCAGACCTGTTCACTGAAAAGAGTTAAAGACTGGCAGACAACACAGGTAAAAGATGCTTTCTTAACTCTCCATAATCTCATCAGACAGACAGTCAGATTTGCTTCCAGTTCTTGCAAAGCTAAATGAGCAAAGCAATGATTTAACAATTGCAAGAGAAATACTTCACTCACAATTACACAGATCACAGCGTATCTATCTTCCACAGCACAGGCACTGGTAACTGGTGCTTTCAGACCCCAGAAGGCAATGGAGAACTACAGCCTTGAGAAGATCAGCTAAGGGAAATAAGTCACTCTTGGTAGGATTGAATTTGTTCCACACAGAAGGGAGCCTCCAGGGGTTTACAGATCAGAAAGTTGAAAACTACTGTATGATGGGTGGTTCTACAGGTGCCAGTGGATGGTTGGACTGGATGACCCTGAAGGTCTCTTGCAACCTTGATGATTCTATGATGCTGCAAGAGATGTGCCTAACCAGCCCGTACTAGGTTTTACTCGTTCTTCCTACAACATCAGTGCAAGTGAAAACATTATTACATCACTGTCAGAAAAGTCTTTTTGTTTTTCAGTAGAAGCTCTCCAGTGAATCACAGGATCAAGACCAAAATCCAGCAAAAGACTTCTGCAGAAAATGCTCAGATATCTAGGTTACAGTCTGTGTCATGCATCCTTGTATCCAATTTAACATGTCAGGAAACTGAAAAGTGATCCAAAAATCCTGTGTGCTAAACAGGGTGCATACGTAGTGAATGGGAAATACTATGCACAGGAGCATGTTTTAGACTTGGCTCCTTTCCAGAGATTTAGAGTATTTCTACTGATTGGAAGTCAAAGGCCTGGAGTAACTGCTTAGTGGCAGATTACTTCATCCAGTCTTCAGGCAAAGAGGGCAGGAATATAATTTTTTTATTCAAAATTTGAGTTAGCAGATACCACTTGCTATATTTTACAATACTTTCAAGGTGAAAGCACTCACCTACAATTCAATGCCTCCTTTGTCAATTAAGATCCAGGCTCGTATGTCCCACTTTACATCAGAGCCCCCTGGTCACAGGGGGACTGCAGTATATCCTAAGGGAGGTTCCTGTTTGCGCTTCTGGCTGCAGAGGCGTCCCCACAAAGAAGAAGAAAGCAAAGTTCATGAGACCCATCAGAGATTATAACTCAGCTAACACCTAAGGCATTGATCTGGAGGTGCAACTATAAGACTTTTGTGCAGACGGTGAGGTCATTCAGACATGCTGTTGGTTAAGAAACCTTGGATACTTGGAAACTGCAGATTCAAAGTCCCCCACATGCAATGAATCATTAGTCACAATGACTGCCAGTACTGCAAGCATATGCAGCAAGGCAAAGGTTTATCAGAAGCCTGAACTTTGGAAGTTTTCTGATACATTTTTCAGAATCTTCTTCAAAGTATGCTAAAATTGGCCAAAAAAAGGAAAGGAAAAAGGAAAGCAAGCAAAGACATCCTTCTTTGGCATTTTTATCCTGTAATGCCAAATCCACAGTGACTTGTGTCACTGGGAAAAAGCCTCGAGCTTTATTTAACATTTGCCTTAAATGATCACATGGAATGAGGTAGGATCTCCATGAGGCCTGGCAGAACTCATTCGTGAAACAGACATCCAGCCTATCAATGACAACTTCAGTTTCCTTCTTCATCTGTGTTTTCTCATGTTAAGAAGTGGAAGCAAACCCAGATCTTAAAAGAGATTTCAAACAGGGATAAACGTAAACTATTTTTGGGCTTTTTTCCCCTGTGTACTTAGGAGGATGCTATTCATAATATAAGCAGATAAAGGACAGATAATATATCCAGATAAGGGATAACTTCTCATCTTTCTTAACAACACATTAAAATAAATTAAAACCTTCATACAAAAAAAAAATTTAAAAGTATAAAAATGGAAGTCACTCTTCCAACTGGTTTGAAAGACAGCACACTTTCATATTGTCAGAATATGAAATACACGGAAAGCTTAAATGTTTTACACTGTTGTAAAAAAAATGTTTAAGATAGGATTTTTAATTCAGGAGCTATTTATAACATTGTGTTATAAGACCTTGAATGAAAGCGTCAGGAAGCTCTAGAGGTAGTGGTACAGCCACATGTAAATTCACATAAAAGCTGATTAAAATAAAACTTACTCACCAAATATATTCTTTTGTGAAGATTTCTAGTTAGTTGCTTTCACAAAAATATTCTGCGTACACCTGTGAGAAAGGCAGAAGATTAATGACAACTGATGGAACAGTGCTACTGTCACGTACCTGTCATGGGTGTAAGGTGGGAATCAAATACAAATGCCACAGCATGGAAGAAATACACTTGGTATGGTCTTAAGATGTCAAAATTTTATGAGATTTATCTCACTGAAACACTGATGCCTTCTGTGTTCTTGGGCAATGGAGATATACCTTACTCGCTCCATTTGCTGTCATGAGGATTGCTATGAAGTGTGTTAATCCATGTTAAGACACAATCACTCCTTAGTGAGCCTTGGACAGCAACTTCTAAAGTTTTAGCCTTCCATTGAGAAGTGGGCTCTAATCATTACAGACGTGTGAGTAACTTCATGAGCTTCAGCTGATGCCCTTGATGTCTTTCTGACTTCACAGACAAAAAGCCCTACTGTCTCAGCACAGCAAACCTGGCCCAAGCAGCAGCCAGTGAAAACTGCCTTGTTTCAATGCCACTACTCAGATATTTGTGGGCAACAACGAAACTAAGGATGGGGCCAATTTCAGCTGGCAGCACAACGCTGCTCCCGACGGCTGCAGCAGCAGCAGCAGACAGTGCTAGAACTATTCACCTGACAAAACTGCAAACAAACCCATCGCCTCATCTTAGTCCACCACAAAAAAAAAAGCTATCTTCCTTCTGTCCATCAGCTATGCAGTTAGGAAGCTTGGCTATGGAGCTGATGGAAAAAGAATCAACCCTTGCCACATGCACAGCTCTCCTCCCCCCTCTTTCAGCAGCTGCAGCAGATTTATGAATAAACCCGATGCATTTCAAGTACATGGAAAAAAAATATTTTTACGAATGATACTTCAAGCAATAAATTTTTGAAACAGTGCTCTACTCTCCAAATTAAATAAGAAAATAAGCATGAAGCCAAAAGAGGTAAACCTACCCATAGCTGCTCTTCAGGGTACTGCTTCAAGCTGCACAAAGACCCCTCACTATCAGCTTCCCTGCTTTACACCTTGGATTGGGACTTGTGACGTGTCACAAGTAATTGTGCCCAGTGCTGTTCTCTCAGCCATAACCCTCAGCGCACAACTGACATGGAAATGTGGTTTTCAGCTTGTTAATGCAAGGGAGAGAGTTGACCGAGCAGAATTCTGCAAGAAGAAAGAGTCAATGCTAACAGCACTAAAGTAAAAAAACAAATCCAGGCACGTAGAAAGCATGTAGCTAAAAATCCAAGAGCACAGCTAGCATTTCAACAAGCCTTTTGTTTAAAAGCCAGGTTTCAAAATTCAGATTTACATATACAGCAGGACTGGCTTGGAAGCAAGCATGCCCATTTCAGAGGAAAAAAAAAGACTACAGCTTTCAGAGAAAGATTACAAAGAGTTGACCAAAGTTTCCAAGTGTGAACCACAGCTTAATTCTAAGGCTACAGGAGGATGGGCTAGAACTTCCCCCAGAAGATACCAAGTTTGTCATAAGAAATGTACATAACGGGCTCACAGTATGCAGGGTTCATTACACAGCTGGGAAGGTAATGCCACATACCTGTATCAAAAAACAAACACATACCACGATTAAAAGCAAAACAGAGGTATGTCTCCTGCAAAAAAAAAGCCTTAACTCTGACTGGGACAATACCACATCATCTTTCTCCATCACTCTCAACTAAAATATAGACCAGGCTCCAGAAGAGGCTCTGGGGAGCACCTGATGTTGGCAATCAAGTCTTCTCCGTCGCAGTGATTCACAAGATACCAAATCAAAGGTTGCAGCAACCAGGATTCCCCTTTTCTAGTCCTCCAAAACTGTTTTCTAGAAATTCAACGGTAAATTTCAGCAAGGTGGAAGGCATACCTTCAGAAAGACAATGAAAACTTCGTTTTACCAGTCCTGCCACCCTTGGCCTCCTGCTAGCTCAGTTTTCAGAAGCAGAGCCTTCCCCATTTCTTATAACACTTCCCCAATGCCTGACCTCCACATCTGTCTCCTTTTCGAGTAGGCCCTCAAAGACAAAATCCAACAGTATCTAATCGCCAGAACAACACACAAGCTTCTGAAGTTCCTTGCCATGCTTGCTAATGAAATAAAGAGTTTTTTCCCTAGCATCCACCAGCTGTTTGTTGGCTCCTGCCTGACATTTGGACCTGGTCACTTGTTGGACAAGGACCGCTTTTCGGTTTGTGCATATGCAACGCAGTCCATTTCTATACTGAGGAGGCAACACTAACTTTACTGAATATTTAACCACAGTTTAACAGAAAGATTTATAAAAAAATGCCAGATAGTATTTACTGAGCAGTCTTAAAATTGATGTGCATACAAACCAGTACTTACATACTAAATTAAGCTATCCTGTATATAGCCTTCCAATTATACAGGGACTTACTGCCTGAAGCACAGCAGTGGACACACTGACGCAGGCTACCTGCACTTGGTATTTATGTTCCTTACAGAGTGACATCCTGAATCAGAATTCTCATTTTCAGCCCAGTTAAACAAGCAGAAGGAAGCATTTAATCACATCTGCAGAGGTTGCCATCGCACTTCGCACAATGACCAGAACCAGTCGTATGGTTACAATAACTTGCTTTTATTTCCAGGCCACACCACATACACGCCTAGACTGGGTGAATGTGGAAAACCAGGCTGGTCCCTAACAGTTCATAAAAAACCTCTTCATATCCTACTCCATCGAGCTGGACTTAGAGATACACAAATGAAACAAAGGGGAGGTTACTACAGCAGACATCTGAACACAGCAAAGTTTAAAAAGAAGAAAACCCGAAAGAGAGCTTCTCCCAGCTCGGAGAAGTTCATGGGGGAGACAAGCAGCTCACCCAGGAGCGAGGCCGAGGCGAGCACGGCTCCCTCCCAGGTGGGCGGGGGCCGCTCAGCCCCGGGCGACCGGCCTGGGGGGCGGCAACTGCAGGGCAGAGCCCCCCCGCTCCCGGTCCCGCACCCAAGGAGCCGCCGCCCCACACCCCGCACAGGGCGGCCCGAGCCCCGCAGCCCTCGCCGCCACGTCCTCCCCTCGCAGGTACCTGCGTGCCCGGCAGAGCTCCGGAGGCGGCCCGGCAGCGACCCCCGCTCCCGTCCCCGCCGGGCCGGCGCAGGCACCGCGGCGCAGGGCGGCGGCCCTGACGTGGCAGCCAAGGCCGCGGCGGAGCCGCTACGCCCGGCCCGGCGCTGCCGCCCCGCGGAGCCGCGGCAGGAAGCACAAAAGCGGCCGGGCTCAGCCCGCGCCGGGGGCAGGTGGCGGCGGCTCCGCTCCCTGGACCCGCCTCTCCCGCCAGCGGCTCCGCCGGGGCGCCCTCCCGCCTCCTGCCCCCGAAGTTTCCCTTCCTGCGGGGGAGGGCGCTCGGGGGGCTGCCTGGCTGATAGCGGGGCCGGGAGGCAGCGGCCGCTCAGCCCTCCCTCCCTCACTCACCGCGCGGCAGTGGCGTCTCGCTCAGCCCGGGCTCCACTCAGACTTTACTCCTCCGTCCGTCCCCGCTGCCGACGTGGCGCCCGCCGCCGCCCGCCCTATCGGCGCCCGCAGACCCCGCCCCAGCGCCCGGCGCGGCCCCTCGCCGGCCGGGGGGCGCCACCGCCCCCGCCCCCTGCCCGCCCCGGGGCCGCCGAGCCCCGCACCGGGAACCCCGCTGGCCTCCGCCCCCTCCGCCGCCGCACGTCCCGCAGGTTCCCACGGAGGGGCCGACCCCTCGTTGCTGCCAGAGGCCCGGGGGCTCCTTTCTCCTCCGGGGGACGGGGCAGCCCCTGAAGGGTCCTGCGGGGCCGGGGCACCGAGGTGAAGGAAGGTGCCGGATAGTGGCAGGGCAGAGGACAAGGTGGCGTTGCCGTAGCTGACCGAGATGCTGCGGGGTGTAGGAGATGGGTTTGCGGAGCTCGATTGGGCTGGGAAGCGCCTCGGACGAGAGCTGGGGTGAACAGATGCGCCCTTGGGGCGCTCTGGCCGTGCTGCTCGCACAGCGGGGAGGCTGCAGGAGCTCCCTGCGGCACGGAGCAGCGCTGTCCTGCGAGGAGCTGCACCCAGCCCAGGGCCAGCGGCGTGATGTGAAGCCGTGACGCTAATCCCGAAGATCTGGGTTTGTGTTAAGCAATGTTTACATTGCACCCTGTATCCCAGCTATTGAGTGAGCTTCTCACATGCAGCCTGTAGGGAATACACTTGTGGTCATCATGGTTTGAGGGCATGACTCTCTAGGTAACTACACCTGTGAGAATAACCGGGGAAAGTCAAGTTTTCTGGTGCTCATCCCATTCTTTGGGACCTCTCCATGGACATCTCTAAGGATCTCTGGGGATGAATAGTGACTTTCAAGTTTGTTAGCCAAGGAAGTGCTGGATGGCCAAGGGAGAGAGGAAAGTTGCAGGTACTTCAGATATGATTTTAGAAACAGAACTCTCAGCTGCACAGGAATACATACCCTATAAAATGCTTTGTGAGTTTAAAAAAGATGTGTAGGCAAAATACTTTGTAAACTTCCTCCTCCCTTTGTGCATCAATGTGACCCATAAGAGCAATGCTGCGTGGGCTCGGAAGGGTTTGCTGATAACAGAGATGTGGCGTTGCTGACCTGCTGAACAAATAGCAGCCATATTTGGTTTGGATTTGAACAGTGAAAGCAAAAAAGCAAGGCTTGTGTCTGCTAGGGAACACCCCTTGGGTTCTTCCAGGACATGGGACACACAGAGTGCATGAATTATTTGTGTTCTTTGGAAATACTGTACAGACTCAGAGGAGTTCTACTCTGGGATCTTGATTTCCATCTGGGAGGACAGGTCAGGGACTTCCTGAACTCAGTGTTTACAGAGAGTGTTTACTATTTAGTGATTACCTGCCTGGTACTAACAGACCCTGCTCGCGACTGCTGCCGTCTTTTTGATCTTTGAGATGAGGATATTTTCCTGTAGCTGCTATTCATCCCTTGCCCTAAGGCCCAGCCAAAAGCAGTGTTTTCTTTACACGCGGTGCTCTGTTTCAAATGCAAGGCCTGAAGCTTCTCGTGGCAACAGAAAGAATTGCTGCTTGAATATTTTTTCTGTAGTAGAGTTAATCACCCATAAACTTTACAGTATGAGGCATCAAAGCATGTTTTGCCTCCTAGTAACTGAAAATGAAGGTCATTGCAGAGATTAAAATCTTTTCAGACTCTGGAAGACTTAGGATGGCACAGAAGGACTCACTTGAGTCAGTCAAGTGTTTTGCTGAGTTGACAGAAAGAACCAACTTGCTCGGAAAACCACAGCCACTGGCAGAGAAGTTTCATTAACAGGTGTAGTAACTGAAATAACTTTAGGCAGACATCTCTGTGAACAACAGAAAATAAATGAGCACTGTCCCTATTACATTGCTAAACAATGTCAAAGCTGAGGAAAAGGTTTTGGTTGCAGAGGTGTCGTCATCATGACTATTTTTGGTCTCATTTAATTTTTCATTCATTGAACATTTCCTTTATAAATAGTTTGAAAGATGGTCTGCGGTTGGTATATTCAGTAAAGTCTTTAGTATTATTTGATCTTTCTGAGAAATAAGTAACATTCTTTCACTGCATATAAGATATAATTATCCTCTTAACAATTTTAAAATGGAAAAAATACAGCATTCTGCCTTCCCCAGTGGAGGAGTGGTTCCCTCATTTAGATTATAGGGTTTTAGATTTTGTCTGTGAATGCACTATGATTATAGATGCAGAAAATAATTGAAGTAAAGTCAAAATATGTAAGTTTTGCATTCCACTATGAGGACTGTGGTTGCTTCTACTGCTGCAATATCTGTGGGGAGCTGCAGCCAGAGTTGGAGTTTTACTGTATTGGATTCAATGTAGACATAGGAAAGAGCCCCGAAAGAAGTCCTGCTCTCTCAGTGCAGAACTTAATTTAAAATGTGACGAGTGTCTGCTGAACTCCTAGGCCTTGCAGTTCCATTTTCCTGTAGTAGGTAGCCGTTGTGAAAAGTCAAAGCTGTGGGGAGTGCATGCGTCTGGTGAATTCTGTAGACGTGACTGGACAGCAAAATCCTGCTGAACTGTTTGCTAAACAGGAGACATGCTGAATGAGGAAGGCAATGTGAGATACTGTATGTGCTGTTTTATTTAATCCATTCCTAGAGATTATGAAGTGGAGCAGCCAAGGCCAGAGATGGCCCTTATGGGGTGTTGTTACCTAAGCTGTGTGCCACGAATGTGAATACATCCCCATCGCAGATCCATACCTGTGGTGTAATGGAGAGAGATTAGGCAAGGACTGTGCTTTTGCAAATTAGAAATATGAATCTACCTTAGGGCTTAAAAATGAGGTCCCTGAGTAGATGACCTAGGTTAATAATGTGCTGGAAGGGAGGAGAGAAGAAAGGAGGGGAAGGAGGGAGATTAATATCCAACATTTTTTGGTAGTGAAGCTGCTGGATGATGTTCCTACTAACAAAACCAGGGTGGAATGAAAGAGCAGGATACTCTACTCAAACGTATGTAATGTCTTCATTGCATATGAAGAGACACGTTTGATTAAGCATGATGCCTTACCTGCAGGTGCATTTTGTCTCACAGAAAATGCAACTGTCTGTCTGGTTGGAGTACTGGGTGACTGGAGCATGAAAGGGAAGGAACTTGAAGACGTGGATTGGTTGCACAACATTTTTGCTTGAGGGGTCAGAAAGTAACAGATGAAACATCCTACTGATGTCCCATGACAGTGCCAGGTACTGACAGAAAAACCAGAGTATCCTCCTTCCTTTCTGTAAGACAGCTGACTGCAGAGTTACACCAATACAAACTGGGAATAAGCAAGAGCAGATTTTAAGTCTTAGTCTAAGTGCTCGGACGTATCGTTTTTTGGTTATATGTGCACACACAAGTTCAAGCCATTATCACGATCTAATTATATACTTAAAAAATTATCAAGATTCGTGGTTTTGCAGATTGTAGTCAGCTCATTACTGAGCCATTAAGAAACTGGTTCCACAGCAGGACTATTAATGAGCTTGTTTCAAGTAGTGTGTGCCTTGTGATTACTTGGCTGTCTGCCTCAGTTTAATTAAGATTTTAAATTTACATACTACTATTCAACCATATGTTGCCCTAGTGTTTACAAAGGTGAATAGATTCTATTGTCCACATTTAATAGGTCAGGCCACAGTGTCATTTTGGGGTCAAGGGACAAGACTGAAGCCACCCATCCCCTGAAGCAATCTGGATCTGTTGCTCAACCTGCAGGGTGGCATTTCTTCTGTACAGCTGAGAAAATGATTGGGTAGACACTGACAGACATGGAATAAAACAATTGCAGTAATATTATTTAGTAGAACTGTAGTACCTGGTTGAACGTATTGAGATTTGCAAAGACCACAGAAAAGCTTCCTATCTATTGAAGTACAATGGCCAATTAAAGAACTTACCTCTGACAGGAAACTGATCAAAATAATTGAAGTGGTTTCTCAGAGTCTTAAAAAAAACCAAAAAAGATAATTGCATAAGAAGAAACACTATTGTTCCTCCTGTCTCTCACTGTCTTTGTATAATCAGCAGTTATTTGATGTTCTAATCTTGCAAGTCCGATGAATATGAGCAGTCATGAGTAGCATGAGCAAAGTTTGCTGAAACAAATGAGCCCAGAAAGGTCAGATCCCTGCCTTGAATAAATAGGTATAGATAATAATATTTCTGTTTAATCTCCTAGGTGTGGTATGCTGCATGGAAGTGCAGCAGCTCTTTTGTGACGGTCTGCTTTTTTTATTAATTTAAAAATAAAATGTCCTTTTTGCTGTTTTTCAGCTGTGTGCTCTACTTACTAGTATGGTTTTGTAAGCTTTTTTGCTCTGTTTTATGAAGGTGGAAGGTTGAATGAGTTACCATTTGAATATGTGTTCACCCACTTTCATAGTGTCGAACCTCTGAAGAAAATTGTTGGCATGGGAACCTTCCCCAAGAGGTTGACATTTAAAATAACACGCTGTGCTAAGCATGAGGTCACTCCTGAAGTCTAGCTCTACCATGCCCCCATTTTTGTTGTGAAACAAAACATTAACATTATTGGATTTACAGATCTACTCAGCAAGAAGTCCTTCCATGTTTTTGAGGTTACAACTAAGCAAAGATAAACCCCAAGCATGTAAAGGCACTGAGCACCTCTTTCTTTGCTTTTCTCTCCCAAGATGTCTCTGCAGAGCTTGGTACTTGCCTTCCACCAGTTTAATTAGACATTCAACTCCCTGCTCTGCTTCCTTGTTCTTCCCAGGGGACTGATGAGACACAGAAGCATTTGCAAAATCAGGAAGAGACCTCCAGACTTTGTTACAGCTATTTAATTATCAGATTATAGATAAGCAAATGCTTTCAGGTACTGTTGGTACCTTCCAGAGGTGGCAGCATAACAATAAGCCACACCAGGATCTGTCTTAAGTTCTAATAAATGGTCTGATCAATGCTAGCTCCTAATCAGGAGAGCCAACAGCTTACCCTGTTCTCAAGTTGTGCCTATCACAAGAGTGACATACCAGAGACTATTTCTGCTGTTATTGTGTTTATTCCTACAAATGAAAAGACAAATATGACACAGAGTTGTAAAATAGATGTGGGAAAACTCACAAAGAGTACCTTCATGTTACTTTTGAACTACAAGTCACCTCCTTTAAATAAGAAGTAAGATCTTATTGACAGCACTGAGGAGTGAATACTTGGTAATCCTACAGTTTTCTAATGTTGTGTCTGATTTCTGCCTGATCACTTCATACTTGGAGTTGGCATATTGAGTGAGTGAAAGGAACATTCAGAAGTAAAAGAAACCATGTGATTTCACAAACCCTGGACTTCTGTATACAGCTACATCTAGATTCTGTTTTGTACCCTTCTTCAGTATGTGGTGTATAGTTTCCTTCCTTCTCCTGATTTTTGAATCAAACCCTCTACTTCCTTTAACTGCTTTTTCTCTTAAAGAAAAGGAATAAAAATAATAGCAGTGATGATGAGAATAACGATTGATTACTTGCATTTTAAAGCACTGACTCACTCCTGTAATGCAGTTGACAGTCTGTGGAAGACACAGAGCTCCTTTTTCTTTCAAAGAATTGATGGGATTGCTGTCCTTGCTTAGAGGACATCCCGTGGAATCCTAAGAGAGGCTGGATTTGTGTGTGGTCAGCCTCAACTCACGTAGTGGGAGTTGCAGCTTTGCCAGGTCCTGCCATGGGCGATTTGGAAATTCTTGATGTGCTACCAGGAAAGGGAGTGGGAGGGTGAAAACATGACTGTAGGCTTGGGGTTACAAAGACTTACGGAGGTTTTATCTGCCATGCAGTGCACTCAGTGACTTTGCAGTTCTGCAATCCTTTTCCCTTCATTAGTCATATCCCTTCATTGACCCATCATTAACCACTTCCCATCATTAGCTGCACTGTTGGTTCTGACTCTGTTTCAGAGTTCAAGCACTAGATAATGAGGGCCTTCTCAGCTTGCTTGGCTTTGAAGTACCTAGAATAAAAAATAAAAAGAGAAGACATCTTCCCGAGATGAACCATGTAAAGGATAAAGCTTCACAAGAATGGACCATTCTTGGAAAAAATATAGTGTATCCTATCCACTGCGCATTATGGGGAGTATGAGGGAGATGGTGCCATTTCTTCATGCATAGACCCAAGATAATTAATCAAACATGTTCTGACTACTCACTGATTATGAAATGACAATATGATAATTCTGATTATAAATTGCGAACATAGTCTCTAAATTCAGCCTAATACTTTCAAGCAAAACCACCCAAATCATTCCCATTTCTACACAGGTTAAATCACACACCCTGGTCACGTACCTTCCCCCAAGTGGAAGTTCCCAGGCCAGCTGTTCCATCCATGCTGACATCTTACGGTTCTTATTGTCTGGAGCAATGCTATGGAGAGAGAGAAAGAATTGCCTGTAAATCTAAAGAGCTCAGGAGCCAGAAAGCATGCAAGGGCAAGGTAAACCCCTTGACATTTTGTATTTTTCATTTCCTCTGAGTTTGTTGCTCTATGTCAAATTTGGAAAGGTTGTGCCTTGCATTGCTGTGATAAAGGGCATTTCAACTGGTGTTTCCTCAAAGAGTTGGATGTGTGAGCTGGAAGGTCCCTAATCAGCAGCTGTTTCTCTGGTTTAATCTCACCAAAACAAAAAAAAACAAAACAAAACAAACAAAAAAAAAATTAGGTTGGGTCTATCTCTTGCCAGCTTTTCTGCGAGACTTGAGCAGCTAAGGAAGAGCAGGGCCCACACTCAGCTAGCTCAGTCAAAACCTAGGGGTGAGCCTAGGGGTGAGCCTAAGATCTATCCTCACATCCCCACCTGGACTCTGAGATCAGTCCAGGAGAGATGGACAAGCCATGGTGAGGACTCATACTTGGGTTTTATTTCCTGAGAAGTAGATGGGTTACAGGTCTTTGCCAGCAGTAATACAAGGCACGGGCTTGACTGTGTTGAGGAAGAGACTGCCTTTTAGCATCATACTCCAGGTTGAACTACCAGTTCCTGAAGGAGTGTGCTGAGAGGACAGACCTTAAAATTCTCTGGAAATATTTCTAAAATTTGTAATTATTTGACCTGTGCAAATTGTTGGACTCTAGTCTCCTTTAATTTAAAAATACATCCTTTTTTGTTGTTGTTGTTGTTTTTTGTGCTTTGAACCCCAAGAATTTCACAGAGGCTATGAGTTCCTGTAGAACTGTGGGCTTCTCTCTGCCTGGTTGGGGTGCTCTGTGTTTCACCCCTAGGCCTTCCTGGGAAGTTTATTCTCCCAAGACTCCCTTCTGGAGCAAGCCTGATTTTTGCCCTGAAAAGGAAAGCTGGTTATGAACCCAGAGAGAGGAAATCACCAGGGCTAAACTTTGCTTTGCTGGGAGAACTCTTTCCATGCAGCATTGCATGTAAAACAATAAAACTATAGTCTAATTGGTATAAACTTACATGAGGGTTAGTCCATCTAAACATGACTTTTAGAAAAGCTGCAAGCACAGATGCCTTTTTATTCCTAATCTAACTAAGCCCGAATGACACAAAACATTAAACAAACCGAATGCTCAAGCACAGAGATACCCATTAAAGGAGGGCTTATATAATTGCAATTTAATTCTTCTTCTGCTGACCTGAGTTTGAACATGGAATAACGTGACTGCCTCATGCCAATCCGAGAGACAAGATCTGGCCCTCCGTACCCGTCTTCAAGGCAGGTGGAGGGCCGTAATTTTTAGTGCCAGCAGATGGCATCCGTACACTTCGGGATTCCCCGCTCCACACTTCCCGCTGCAGCATCTTCCTCCTCGATAGAGACGGAGTCCCTCGCATGACAATATCTCCCAAATCGGTAAAGAATTTTGTTTTTATAAGGGTAGGAGTATTTCCTGTATCTTGCCCAACCTGATAAATTACTGGGCTATGAGTATTAGATCTATTATCCCAGAGATTAAAATGGAAGTTAAATTTCACAGAAATTAACTACTATGTACAATCTGTCATTTCCAAAACACTTTGATGAAAGTTGGGAGGCATTCAAGCAGCTGCTGTCTCTTTCATATGAACTTTTCAAAGCTATTTCATTATTGTGGGTTCCTTGGATTGAGCAGAGCACACATGTTATCTAGAAACCTAAAGATTTTACAAACCGAATAGTTGCTGCATTTATTCAGGATTACCATGGACAGTTTGCTTGGAGGAAAACAGCACCAAAGCACACTAGAAGCAGTTTTTCAAGAGTGAATGTGAGACCAGAAAGACACTACTATGTTCCCAGTTTTTCGAGGTTCACAGACAACAGTAGGAAATAGCTGAGGTTTGGCTGTCCAGTCATTTCAGCTTGCACAGCAATGAATCTCAACAGAAGGAATTAAATATTAAAACAATTCTGACGTGGCAAAGACTGCTGATAACATACTAGAAAGCAAAATGATTGATAAGTCTCACAGAAACCAACCAACCAGATACCGAAGGACAAACTGAGTATTTGAAACACTCATAAATGTAATATGAACATACATTACGTCTGCCCTCTGTGCATCTTCTAAAGAACACAGTAAGGGGGAAGACCCAAGTTCTGCAGTAATACTGGACTTAAATTATTCCTAATCTCTTTGGGAGTGAAGATTTTATTAACTTCAGTGAGTTCAAGACTAGACTGTATGTGAGCTGACAGAGTCAAACGCCAGACTGGAAGAAGAGAAAAGCTCCCTCAAACTTGCTGAAGTTATTCATTGGTAAACCCATTGTTACTGTAAAAGCTCTAAGAGAAAAACCTGTGGTGGAACTGAAACTGAACAGTGCAATACTTGTGTATGGAGCTAGATGGCTGCAATGATACACAAAGAATGTCCAGATTCGCTAATTCACTGTGGATGCTACTTTTGTTTTATACTTTGCTTCATGTAAAACAATAATTTCTGTCTTCATTTTCCTGACATTTTTATTATGTACAAACTCTATCTAATTTTGTCATCTGATTCTTCTAAATAAAGTTAATCAGCTTTAAGATTTGCATCAAAGGACTTTGAGCAATGACAATTTTAAGCCAAGAGTATTTCATTTTTAAGTAAAGTGTTCAGTCTATATTTCCTCTACGTAACTACTTCTTCAACTATAAAGTACTGGAAGAAGTTAAAAAAAATTAGGGTAACTATACATGTTTAGTGAAATAACTTTTTTGAAAGAAATTTTCTGGCAGGCAACCTGTTTTTACCGTCATTTAATAACCTTTCAGACTATTATCTCTCAGGAACTCTCTCATTACCTTAGGCAGCAAATTGGCACAGAGGAAAACTTAACAAAAAGATGAGCAAAGCGTTGGCGGGCGTGGGAGGGGGAACACATCTTAGTAGCTTACACAGGCATTTCAGAAATTTTTTGGGGGGAGGGGGCGTGTTCTGTGTTAGTTTAAAAGATTAAAGTTTGCAGTCTGCACTGAGAGGAGAGTTCTTGCTAAAGTCTGTATACCAAAGCTGGCTGTGAATTGAAGAACTGTTGTAATTAGATTACTGTAAATACAATAAGAAACTCACTCCTGGTGGTCTGGGGAGGGGTGTCATAGGGCACTGGAGAATTGTGTTGGCAGGATTTGGGACAGTTTGACTGAAAGCAGAGAATACAATCTCAAAATCCTTTTAATCTTCCCCCTCCCTCCCCAGTTCTTTGGGGATTTGTTTGTCATTAAGTAACAGTCAAAAGATTAAGGAAGTATAAAATGACATTAAAGCTCACAAGTACTTCTATAAAATTATCAGTGCTAGTGTAGTCTTCAGCAGGGCTTGCTTCTGCCAAGACTTTCTAGAGCCAGGCAAAATTAAAAGAAAAGAGGCAGGCAGGCACAAAAGCAAGCCCCGTGAACGTGGGCTGGAATACCACTTTCCTGCTAGCGCTTCGAACGCGGAGCCTCGCGAGGCGCGGTGGCTGTTGCTATGTGTCTGGGCTCAACAAGCTTAAACTTTGCGTGGCCCATGCTAAACTAATTTGAGTCAATTTGTCTACATCATTTCAACAATCGTTCTGTGCATTTTGAATCGTACATACAACAGTGCATGATAAAGGCCCACCGAGCAGATGCCGACTGCTCATTCTGCCGTGGTCTGGCTGTTGCTAGTTCTTCACCATGGTTTCTCCATATCCTAGTGACAATGTTAGTTTTTCGATGGTGAGGTTAAGTCTGTGCCTGGCTAGTTAAGACTTTTCTTTACAGAGGACAGATCCTATAACAACTGCCAGCTTTAAGCATGACCTTTAAAAATGAAATGAGGGAGTGTTAACTGGAGTATTTTTTGTTGTTGTTGTTTTTAATCTCCCAAGGGAGTTCAAAGGAATACAAGATTTTGCAAGTAAAGTTTTAAGCCTGCAAGAAAAAGAGACACCAGTGTCAGAAGCTCTTATCATAGGACAGCTGATCTAACCTGCTTACAGTAAATAGTTTCAGTGTATTGGGTATTGTCTCATTTGTAAATGCACTTTGTAAGACAGTTTAATTTTTGAAACTGAAATCAAGAAAAGAGAAAACAATTAAAGCAACTCCACTCTGTGCCTAGGTAATGTAACGGGGCTGATTCACAGATGGTGCAAATCAGTATAGCTGCAGAGGGAATTAGCTGCATTATCCCATTTTCTACCAGCTAAGGATTTAGTCTTTGAGAACATCATATTTGGAGAACTCCAGTAT
Source organism: Empidonax traillii (assembly GCF_003031625.1). Lineage (NCBI taxonomy): Eukaryota > Metazoa > Chordata > Aves > Passeriformes > Tyrannidae > Empidonax > Empidonax traillii. Next base: position 508,291 of record NW_020955384.1, on the reverse strand, counting down.
TTCATGAGTAAAAGAGCAAGAAGGAGCAGTAAAAAAATATACCACATTCTCATGATAAATCCCTGCAAGAGGCATTAAAATCCATGTATTCTGTAGGGAGAGAAAGCCTATAAATAAAGTTTTTATTATTCTTGCATTGGCTTGATAATTTCTCTGCAAACCTCTGCTGAAAAAGGATTACCTGGTGAGTCTTCCCAGTTTGGAGCCCTGGTAACTCCAGGGACACAGCTGTTTTTTTCTCTCTCTCTGACAAACTATTGAGCCCCTTTTTGCTAGACCCACTTAATGTGGCAGCCATTTTCCTACAGCAAACTTTGAGATAATTTTCAGTTTAAATTGTGTGTTTCCAAAACAACATAACTCTGCCCAAATTGTCAAAATCTGAGTTGGGATTAAACTTTACTGGTTTAGGGTTTTTTTTCTCCCTTTTTTAAAAACAACCAACCAACCAACCCCTGCTAAGATGTTTAGGGTAGCCTTTCTGTGTTAACCAAACTTTTATTCTGATGAAAAAGAAACAAGAATATCTTCCCTAAGGAGTCACTTTTTTTTCCTGTCACAGGAAAAATATCAGTGAAAATCTTTCAGTGAGGCAGTGAGGTCCATGTTTTGGGATGCAAACGCGCTTTTTTTTTTTTTTTTTTTTTTTTTTTATATTTGCTCTCCAGATGATAAAACCAGAGAGATAGGAAACATGGACAGCTCTGAAAAAGAGCTCAGTGGCTCTTTTTTAAATCCACATCCTCCAGGCGTGCGTTTATTGCATTCTGATTTGAATTTTAGGGCTCAAAATAAAGTTCAGTACTTTATTCAAATTCAAATGAACTGTGCTACACTCTGGCAGCCTCTAAGGATGTGGCAGGCCTGCAACCCCTCAGAAAGTGGAGGGGGTAGCTAGAGCTTGCAGACTAAATCCTGGCTGCCCCAGGACAAAGATATTCTAAAATCTCTCTTTTCAGGCAAGCTGAGCAGAGCAAAGGTGCACATGAAGATCCAAGATGTTCCTTCCTGCAGTCCTGCATCTAATAAAGATGTGGCAGAGAGCTGTGCATTAGAAAAGCTGGGTCTGAGTTTGGGCCTCCTGCTGATGGTGGTGGTGTTGGAATGTGCCAGCATTATGGTAGTTCCTCAATTCTGATGGACACACTGGATGTAGATACTGGGCTAGGGAGCTGAGCTCCCCTAGGAGATCGAAGGGAACAAAGTATTTGCCACTGTCCATAGGGTCAGTCACCCAAAGAAAAGCAAGCTGATTGCAGAAGGGGTTGCCAAGAGACTTTGAGAGACAGTAGCAGGGGCAAATCTGAATGTAAACAGCATGGGTTTATAAGATAAATGTAGGAGATGGTGAATGTCTGAAGCTAGAAAAGGAGCTGGGTACTTCAATGACTGTTGTACACCTCTGCCCAAAGGGCCACCTGCAGCTCTGGCCTGAGCCTTGACTCGCTTTGTAAAGCCTCTGGAAATCACAAAAGACAGAAATCTGCCTCCGTTTTTGAAGAGGGGTAACTGAAGTGAGAAAGCTATGTCATATCCACACTCTCCTGGGCATGGCTGCCATGACAAGGTACAACTGGTGTCATGGTAGAGCAATATTACCCACCCACACGAGACCACTTTTGGTACCACGTATACAAGGCAGTTCAGCACAGGAAGCCTCCATCCAGACAGATACTCTCCTAAAACAGGTGTTTTTCTCAGTAAGCACTCCCTTTCAGACCACTGATACTCCTGGTATCAGTCAAGATGTTCATGTCAGTAATTAAAAAAGTCATCTGAGCATCCATCCCTTCCAAGGACTACCTGGGCACAATTTCTACCTTATTTATAATGCTGTTTCACCCACCTTGATTTCTCAGCCAGTAGATACTGGAGAGGAGAGCAAAAGCAGATGAACATAGCAGGAGTTAGTTATTAATTAACAACCCACAAATTACGCAACATCCATAAAACTTGTTGAGGGAAAGGTGTCTGGTCTTCAGCGCTCTGCTGGGAGCCTGCAGGACCCAACTCATTCTGTTCCTGACTTACCCCTCCCGATGTGGGAACAGTAACAAACGTCAGGACAGAAAAGGCAAAAATTTGCCAGATTTTTTTCTGAAAGGGAAGAGATCCCTGTAGGGAGCCATGGGCCGCCAAAGCCGGTCTCCAACAGCGCTTTGTTCTAGCAGCTCCGGTGGGAGCAGCCCTGTGAGAGTGCCAGGGCAGTGTTGGCCTTGTGCTCTGCTCTGGGCATCAGCCTCTTCAGCAGGCTGGGATTACAAAATATGACAGGGAACATCTATCCCTAGTAAAGAATATAAAAGGGGCTAAGACCAAACAAGGTTAAAGGCACAGGTCTTTGTTTCTTAGTTTCCAAAGAGAGGTGCAGCTGATGGAGGCACCTAAAAGAGACTTTTCAAGAATTTTATATGGATGTGATAAGAGCAGCCAGGGTTGCTGGACATGGGGGTCCTCAGCTTGGTAAGTGACCTGAGGGGAGATACAAGATCCAAAAATCCTTTTGACCTGGGGCAGCCCACCATGGCCACTAAAGCAGGAAGATCACACCTTTTCCAAGGCACTGAGATTTTTGCCGAGAGCAAAGATTTCAGCAGCAAGTCCTCCCTGTAGCCCAGAAAGGCTAAACTTGCTGTAAGCAGGTTCTAAGTTCTTTTCTGCCAGTGTTGCAGCCCGTTTGCTGCAGGCCAGGCTGCCACTGCGAGGCCACAGGGAGATTTGGAGCCGGGATGAGGGAGAGAAATGAGGGTAGCCCTAAGTCTCCAAACCGCAGCCACCTTACCCCAGGGTTGATGTTGAAGTCTCTGGTGAGGAAGCACTCCTGGCTGAGAGAAGGTCATCCATCCATTGGGCATATCAGCTGCTCGCTGTGTGAAGCAAGGGCAGGAGCCTTGTAGGAGCTCCTGGTGCAGGTCTTCATGGGAGAGGTGGTCCAGTGCCAAAAGAAAATGGACATCAGCTCTTGGGCTGCAGTGTTTTGGAACACTCTACAGGAACAAGTGGAGATGGTTCCCCTTTCTGTCAATAAATGAAAACATGATGAGCACCTATGAAAAAGGAATTGGTTTTCACGGGATGTTGCTCTTATAAATGAAAATACCTACTCTGAAACTCTCGTAGAAAATGTGTTTTTTTCATCAGAATTGTCCTTACCCTACCTTATACCTTCACTGTGACACCTCACGATGAGTAGCAACTTGTTACATAAGCAGTGTCCCTGTCTCCACAGGCATAACCATGAGGAACAGGTGCTGCTGTTTGGGGTAAACTGGGTTACCAGAATCTGTTTTTATAAACCAGTGATTTAACCTGTTGGTACAAACACATGGCACAAAGCCATGCAGTTCTTGCACAATAAGGCTAGGATTTTTTATGCTTTTTAAGATGCTTGGGGCTAGGTTAAATGTTATACTGCACCTTATCTGGGGAGCAAAGCACTCCTAACTCTTCACAGGATTTGCATAACAAACTTCTTGCATTGAAAATCCCCAGCTAACCGAAGAATTGCTTTTGCAGCTGGTGACAGCCAAAGCCGAGAAACAAAACAACGTGGGAGACTTCAGCAAATGGCCTGTGTTTACTGCTGAGGGTATGAAGGAAGATAGGGGAAGGATGACGGTGCTTTGAGGCTACTGAAAGGGAAAGGATCAGTATTTTTTTCCCCAAATGGTCCAAGCCAGGGGCTTCTACTGGCCACTGCCTTGTCCTGTTTTACAGTTTAAATCACTTTAAAAAAATTATATTTGCTGAATTTGAAATTCTCCTTGGCATTTCTTGCTCTCAGTGTTAAGTTCTAGCAGGGTGTGATGCTGTTCCCAAGTGCTGGACAGAGTGTGTTCAGCACTCTACAGCAAATGTGTTCTCTGTGCTACACGCTGAGCACCAACGCTGCTCTTATTAATGCACAACCTCTCACATTTGAGCTGTGTAAACTGCTTCTAACAGCTCCTTTTCTTTTTTTGTTCAAAACAATGGCCTTTGGAAATTTATTTTAATGCTGCCTAGACAAAAGTGTTGTCTAATTTAACAAATTAATAATTCCTCCTTCCAATTCCTCTTTAGCTTTGCATGTATATTACTTAATAGGTGATCTACATGCCTATCAAATTCTTGCTCTTCTGAAAGAATACAAGTGACCCCTTGCTTGTACAGCAGACTAGGAAGGGAAAGAGGGATATGGCTCCTCTCTCCATTTCTCATCTTACCATAGAAAGAAGGAATACTTTGGTTTTCTACGGACCTGTTTGCCAGCTTTTTTGGCCATGACACAGCAAACCTGGAGCTGCTTCTGGGAAGACCTTTGTAATAAAGAATGCAACACACAAAGCATACTGTCATTAATAAATCCTGTTAGTAGAATAAATTATAAAGGCACTTTGTATCATTTGAGTTAAAAGTTACTCCAGTCCATTTTTGGCTTGGACCTCAAATTTCACTAGCGTAGGAGCACTTCACTTCCCAGAGGACCAATGTACCGAGGCATGTGCCCAGGCTGCAGTGAGGTTAACCTGCTCTCACCTGGTAGGGCCCCATCAGCTGTCAATACTGCTCATGGCCTCTATGTTTGCTCCTGGGGATGAAAGTAGGCAAGAGGGGATGGTAGTGCTGGTCTGGCTGAATAAGTTCTCTGCTTGTCTGGAGGGGACAAAACCCCAAAGATTAGTAGGGAATTATTAGGCTGAATAGAGAGGACAGGCAGCCCAGCTCAGTTTGATGAGATTTGGTTGCCTTGAATATGAAGCCTGCATGGTTGCAAGGGCTTCTTAATGGTGGGTCAGGTCAGGAAAGCTTGCATCTTCCCTGGCTTTACAAAAATAATCTGTGAGGTTGAGGACAGTGGAAAGCAGTAGCTGAGCTGCTCTGCAGGTATTTCAGATATTACTAGACTTGACAGCATGAAAAGGCATCTAGGTGGGACCAGAGAGCAGGCAGCACTGGGGGGAGCTTGCTGAGTACAGACAGCACTTCAACTGCTGTACTGCAGTGTTTTCCTTATCCTTCCTCTTTCGCCTTTCCAGCTTCTCTTCAGTCTCAGGCTAACTCCTGAATTCATTCAGCCTCATTCCTCAAATTCTCAGATTTACAGAAAGCATTTTCCAAGGCTTCTGCCATTTGTAATTTTAGGAAAGGACTTTTGAATAAATAAAACCATGAAATAACACTAGAGGCTCTACAGTAGGACCTACCATGACAAATTACAAATAAACTGAAAACATTTAACTTTGAGAACAAACGCCCCCATCACACACACCCCCTTTCCACTCTGCAAAAGGCAGCATTAGAAACATTCTTGTATTTAGGTAAAAATGTGAGGCCTAAGCAGTTAAAAGGCAATGTGCTCTAAAGTTTCCCTAATCTATTTTCCTCCAATTCTTTCCACCTCTAAGAAGCTTGTGGAGTTAGTTGCCGATTAACATTCAGGAAGATTGTACTCTGTCTCCAGTTCATTGCTCTCTTGTTGGCTTATTGTTATTCAGAGCCCATTTATTGTAGATGAGCCATTCATTTTCCTCTAATTGGATGGGATTGGATTTCACTTTCATTGTTGGATGCATTGAAAACCCTGGAGGGGCTACAGGGATCAGCTCAGGGCTGGGGAGATTTAACTTAGCACAAAGTTTTGGTTGCAGCTGAAAGAAGCTTCTATTTTTTTTTTTTTTTACATGCAGATGCCTCATGGCTAGATTTGCAGGGTCTCCCTTGTGATCCCAAACACCTTAATGCATAACATACTTTTGGTATTTTTATATAGTTCCTTACCAAAGTATTCATGACATGGGGTTTGTTAGGAAGATTTCTGAGCATCAGAAACCCAGCAAGGGCTTTCCACCAATGTCCCTCCTGTCAGGATCCAACTGGCTTTCTGATTCTCTCGAATGTTTGGATTAAATCCTTTAACAGTTCTGGCATTTTGCACTATAACATCCTCCCCTGCAAATCAGCTGATACCTTTAGGGCACTATAGGGGTCTGCAAGCAGAAGGTATTTTGGAGATGCACTCTGCAGTTATTCACACCACAAATTGTTCCAGCAGCTGCTCTGTCCCCATCTAAGGGTAGGTTGAGGGCAGAAGAGCCTGGCCAGTGCTGAACCACAGCCTGATTTTGTGGTAGAGACACAAGTCTGGACCAAATCTCTCTCAGCCGTCTCATAACTCACTCTGAAGTGTTGGCAGCACAGCTAAAAATGCACAGGGGCCCCCACACGTGTGCACGTGTTACTCAGGTGGCTACTTACTGCGCTGTGTGGGAGCTCCCTTCCCAGTCGGAAACGTGGAATGGCCATGGTCACAGTGTGGGCAAGGGTGGCACAGTCACTCCAGGCTCCTTAACTGTAGCCTGTCTCACCTCACTAGGCAGCTCTGGGGTAGCAGGGAGACAAAACAGCCCTCCCCGTTCACCTGGAAAAACACATCTGCTGAGAGCAGGTCTCAGGATCTCACTGCCTGAATTAAAGGCAATATTAAAATTAAACTCAAGGATTTAATTGCCTGGAAAATGGGTGTCTGATCCACTGCAGTTTCTCTGGAGTCACTGTAGGGATGGGCACTCCTGGAGAATGGCTGATGCCTCCCAAGATGGGTCTCACAGGTGGGATAACCTGCTCTCTAGACTGGAGAAGCAAGGAGACGCCTAGTTTAGATGCAAACCTGAGCTCCAGCACATCCCATAAATGTCCTATAAGCATCCCTAGACTCACCTCTAAACATCATCTGGCAAGGTAAAGCCAGGGTCTTTGTGGGAGAGAAGGGAGAGGGAGAGGAAAAGGAGCAGGAAGGAAGCACAGCAAAACTACTGCAGTGTGTCGGAAGGGTTAACATCTGGCCTCCTGCAGATGTTTGTCTGATGGGAACCTGGGGGCTGGCTGAGCTGGGGTATTTACACGGGAAATTCTCCAGCAAACTGCAAGCATGTATTGGAGCCTTTCCCTTCAAGGGGGCCTATTTTGTGCCTCTTTTCTCTTCTAGGGCACAGATTTTCATTAAATGTGGGAGTGTTGTGTCTCTGGCACCTTTACTGTGCTGACAGATGTGTTTTAAACTGGAAAGTAGGTTTAAAGTTACTGGAGGGGGCACAGGGAAAGGACAGAAACACACATGAACTTCCACACAGTGATGATGTTATTAGAAGAATGAAACGATTATCAAAGAAACTGTCAAGAAAGACTCTCTACTCGTGCACATAAGAACCAGCAAAATTAATTTCCTACAAATTTCCTAGGTCCTGATAGCACAGAGGAAGGTGTCAGCTTGACCCCAAACAATTTTTCATGTTTTATAAAGGCAAAGGGCACACTTGAACCCTTTCCTCCCCTCTCTCTGCCTCCTTTAGTTAAATTTTAGGTGACTTGATATCTCTGAGAACCCATCACCCACATGCAGTGGAAGGAGACCAGTCAGAGAGCACAAGAGCCTGGGAGGGAGGCAGAGGTACCCACACACCTAGTGGGTTTAAAATAATAGAACTAACACCAGTCCCAAAGGACTCTGGCTGAAACACAATGTATTTAAAACTTTATCAGTTAAAACTGATAGACCAAGCAATAAGGACAACATCCAAAGGTGCCTGACATTAAAAATAAATATTAACAACAGGAGGCAAAATTTGACCAGTTCCTTGCTGGGAATTTTTTGTTTAAAAGGACTGTGGGACACACTATACCTGAAAGGCTTTGACATGAAGACCTGCATTACAATTAAGTGGTACAAAGCACAGATATTTTGAGAGTTTTCAGACCCCCCCACAGCCCACGAAACACCAGTGGCAGCAGCAAGCACGGCTGTCCAGATTCAAAAGCGAGTCGATTAACTGAAGAGCTTCTGGTGACAGCAAGCCCACCAGCGCTCTCAGTCTGTCACTTCAATGCCCAATTATGCACTTAAAACACTATTTCAGGGTTTTTTTCCATCTCCACTAAATAAACAGAATTTTTACATACCTTCTTCCTACAGAGATATTTGGTGGTTGCCAACCTCTGGCTCTTGGCGGTTCCTAGGGTCTCCAGGCCCCTGTTAAACAGTCTGCAAATGATAATTAAACAAAGCAAGTCTATGAGCTCAACAGCCGCTATCCCGGGCTTGCGTCTCCCCTGGAAAATTGTGGTGGTCTGCAAAGCAAAACTTACAAAAACCATCTGCTCTGGCTCCCACACAGCCTCCTCTCAGCCTTCCCCTGAGTGTGCTAAGTAGTATGATCATAAATCATCTCCCTGGGTTTTTGAGGCCTCTGCAGATATGAGGGTTATGGGCATGGAAGCTGCCCACAGTCATGGTCTCACCAGCACTGTACAGAAAGGATCCACTCCTTATGGCTAATGGCACTTTTGCAGGGATTATGCAGCCACTGCGTAACTCATTGGCTTTGGCTGTCACACACCATCTTTGTGCTATCTCCAGCCCTTTCAGGTTGTTTTCCAAATCCTGGATATAGACACTGAGTCCCACCAGGGGCACAGACCTTCCAGGAACCTGTTGGACATTTTCCACTGGGCAGTGTTCTCCAGCAGCAGTTACAGCTCAGATACTGCTGAGCTACTTAGTCATGCTACATGTGCCCCTCAACTTCAGCATTGCTTTTCTACATAGCACTACTTCTAGCTGTTAACAGGAACCGTGTGTTTCCATCTTTAACCCAGCTTCAGGAGAACCTTTGCCTTGCCGTGACTGAATGTATCATTTGTATCACACACACAGAGAGTGCAGGTATTTTTCTCTTGTTTTTACACCTTCTTCTCCCAACTATCACCTACAAAGAGGTAGTGGGACCCACACAATGAGACACGGTCACAGGCAAGGAGTTTTGCTTTCCAAAGTCCTAAGTGTGGGTGGGGGATCTCTTAACTCTTCTGTCCTTAGGCACAGCTACCTTTCAGTTTTTCCTCTTGCACATCAGCCATACCAAATTCCACGTTTTTCTAAAGAAAACCAAACCCAAACTGTTCATCCCACAGACGCAGAATCGCTGGGAGGTGTTGACCTTTACTGGTGCAAGGGCTTTACCAAATGAAATCTAGCAGGAATAGTAAAAATTATGGCTTTTTAAAACTCTTCCAAATAATTACAGATGGAAATGAGCACATTCTATGCCATTTTAACAATCCGCTGTTTTAGTAAAGATTTGATATGGCATTTAATTTCAGGATTTTTTTTTTTGATTTCTTGATTTTGCCCCGTATTTGGTTACTTCATTTTTCCTTCCTCCTATTCTTAGAGTATTTGCAGAGGTTAAAAAGAATACACACATGCAATAATTGGGAAACTGACAAAACAGATAACTCTTTTTTCCATCTCACTAACTTTTCCAAATATTCTTGAAAAGGAGCAAGTAATCGAGCAAAAAAGGCCTTGAGTGAAAAATAAATAAAAAAGAAAGGTGGTGCAAGTCAAGAATGACAGAAGTGGGAAAGTGAAAGAGAAGAGCAGATGGTTCCTAAAAGCAGGACATCCCACCTCAGACTGTGTCTCCTCACCCTCCAACTGCAGAAGCAGAGGTTATATGCAGGCTGACCAGCTCTCCTGGCCTCACCTGCTGTCAAACCTTTATTTCCCAGAAAGCCTCTTTCCAGATCCAAAACAGGTAGCAGGAGTGCCTGGGTCCCGGTTCTTACCAGGGGATACAGGAGCTCTGGCGGCATTGACTCGTTCTCTCCGCATACCTCCAGGAAACAAGACTACTTACAAAGCCATTTTCCCAGCCTAAGGCTGGGAAAAACTGTCCTCATCTTCCATAATTGTCTAAGAAATGACAATGAACAAATGGCTCCCTGTCACTTGTTATTTTATTATGAGTTTGCTTCCATGCAAACAAGCTGCCTCATGACCCGGGGAATGGAAACCGCCTGATTGTTGCAGGTTTGCACCCAATGTTGCTATTTCCTCACCACATTAATTCAAGTTCCCCATCCCTAAACCCCTTACAACCCTATTGCTCCTCTCTCTGTGCCTCAGGAGGGGCCCCAAGCCATTCCATGGTGTGCCCAGGTCCCCCATGACCAGCCAGGCAGGATCTGCTGCAGCCTCTTGCAGGGACAGCCCAGGGGTTTCTGCCTCCCAGCTGGGCATTTAAGGAGTCATCTCTATCTGAAGTGTTGTGCCGGGTCCTGACATTGCTGTGAAAATAAAAAGACAGATCATTAGTTAACAAAAAGCACCACGATCCCACCTGTGTACATCCTTAGGGTTTGCCATCCCTGGAATCTACCCGGCTGCAGCGCAGCCAAGGTGGCAGGGACAGGCCAGCCGTGACCCACAGGGCTTCCTGACGGCAACGGTGCCTCTCCCTCTGCCCTCCCCAGCCTACTGGGACACAGTTCCCAGTGCAGGGCTTGGGGAGAGCAGCCAGTCTCTGCTGGCCTCCCTCATTCACTGCTTGTGCAGGTGGCACAAGGGGCCGTGCCTGCCACGCTGTGTGGGCCCGGCTCCCCGTGGGCAATGGAACGAGGCCTGGCACGGCTGCCAGGACGTAAAATGTCATTCCCTCCTACGGCTGCTGTCCCCAGGAAGGGGAGAAGCGTTACTTTTTTCTTTTCACAGTGCCTCCCAAAGCCCAGAGGGGCTCATACCACAGCAGCCCTGGGGTAAAAAAAACCCCTTAAAGCACAAGGAGTGGGCACTGCTGAGACGGGCAGAAGCCCTGAGGGCAGCCCAGCCCAGATCCCTGAGGAGCCACATCCACCATCACCCTGCTGGCCATTTTGTAGCAGCCCTATTGCTTTGTTATGAATAATTCCAGGTCCCCTTTTCCCTCTGCTGTGCACAAAGCAGCCTGGTCCCCGAAAGGCAGCGGCATGTTAAAGTTGTCGCATCTCCATTAAACTGTACGCGCTCCGCCCGCCGGCAGTAATGCACTTCAGATAATTCGTTGACGCAATATATTTTCCAGGATAGGCTTTTGTTTTCTTTCTTGGCCGCTCACCCTCTTTCTGTGGTCAGTTTTGCTCATTTCTCTTGTAAGCTGTCTAGAGGCAGAGAAAAGGCTTTCAGTTTTAAGCAGTTTCCTTTTCAGTTCCCCTTTATTGAATTCCAACCTCCATTTTTTTTTTTTTTTTTAAGCATAGGGACATCATTTATCTTGGACTTTAAGTTGCAGGGGCCTTCAAGGGGCTTCTTTTTTTCTTTCCCAGCTGCATTTGTTGACACACAGTCAATCTGTTTTTTGCCTTCGTTCCCCCTCTTTCCCCCAGCAGGCCATAAAGTATCGACAGCTGTGCCCTTTATTAGCATAGCCATTTTAAGCACAACAAGGGGGAAGAGACTAAATATATTACAGCCATTACCTCTGTCAAAAAGTGACAATTTTAAAACATTTTAGCTTCTCACTGGGAAAGCCGGCAGCACAAAAGAAAGTGCTATAATTTTATTGTAAATGCTTTTTAAATATGGGTCACTTGGCCATAATCAATAGAGAGGATGGAAAAGTTCAAAGCTTGAGAACAGTTCAGGCATATAGCAGAATTTTTTTTTTTAAAAAGCCTTGTCTTTAAAATATGCTAATTGGGGCAAAAATACAACAGTGAGAAGCATGCAAAATAAGATCTTGTTCCTGGCGGTTTTGTTTTCCGTACAGCTCTGTTCATGCTTTTCCCATCTACTTATAAGTGTGTTTTACAACTTGGATGGGAATTATTCCTCCCCAACAGGGTGTTATGAACATTTGGGGACTGAAAAAACAGGAGGGAATCCAGACAGTCACTACTCCCTTCTCAAAAAGGAAAAAAATACTAATAAACTACTTTGCTTTTTCAAATGCCTTTGGAAGCGTGATGCACCCCAGCACTGTGATTTACCAGACAAGATCACCTCTTGAGCATATAATAATCCTGAAGCCTGAGAATTATGGTAGTTTAGGTTTGAATTCTTAGACTTGCTGGCTTTTATACAGCAGAAATTTGTATTTTAAGCTTTCAGAATGAAGAACTGGCCTTTTTGATTAGAAAAGTACTAACACACACAGTCAGCATCTGTTATGAGCTCTAAAAGGTAAAAGAGGGCTAATGGATGCCCTGAAGCTTTTGTTTTAATTTGTAATGGGTTTATCAGGCAAAGAGGAAGGGGCAACCTCAGTAGCATTTATTTTGAATGGCTTCACCTTCCTCTCCATTTGTAACATCTGGAATGGACTTGAAAGTCTTTTCTGTTGTCTGTCCCTCCCTAGTGACAATTTTTGCTCGAGGTTTCACTTTGTTTTTTAAATTTCAGAACATACATAAAACTTGGCTTACACCAATTCATGTTGTTAAAGAGGCTCCAAAAGCAAAGCTGCTTTAAAGTCCATGAAACCCTGCACACAGCTCTGTACAGTACCTGCCAACTGTGTAATGCAGCTTTTGTCTTGTGGTGGCTCCTGGGGGCCTGTATCCCACTGCACTGAGCAGTCTCCAAATTTGCAGGAGAGAGCAAGCAAGCATCCTGCTGTGGGAAGAGTGTGGTCCATGGCAAAGTGGAAACTGGAAGGAATTCTCACCACCCATCTTTTGGCAACCAATTTAGCAGTTAAATGTAACCAGCTGGTCTCCCCAGGCTCCCTCTGTAGTCGAGGGAGGGAAAGCAAAGCTCCTGCAGAGGGTCATTCAGTGCACCCAAATTAGCCTTACTCTGAATTGTCCTCTCTCTCATCCGTGACTGGAAAAGGAGTTAGAAGAGACTACCCGGGTAATTTAGCCAGCTAAGATGGGTGGTCTGAATAATTCCTTCCCCACCAACCTCTAAAAGCCTGCCTAGGTACCCCACGGAGATTGGCATGCTGTCGGAGGGATCGAATCCCAAGCACATCAGCAGTTCAGTAATCTGTGCTCATGCCTGCTCTAGAGAAAGCTGGGATACTCGAGGAACTTACCCGATCCTGTTGGACCCTGTAGCTCTCAGCCAGGACAGGGAGCTGACCTGACCCATGTGTTGTCAGATGATGCTGTTGGACTGGTTATGGCAATGGTCAGGTTTGGGTTTTGCTTTTTTCCTCCTACCTCTATCCGCTGTCCTCAAGCCCGGACAGAGGCCACTGAGACGGGAGTAGCTGTAGGTCAGCCTGGCCCTCAGAGTTGTCTCGTGGTGGAATTGAAAGTGGCTCTGGTGCTGCATAGATAGAAGACAGAGCTGCTCCTACCTCCTTCCCAACCAATGAGTTTGATTCCTTCTTGAGGGGCCCCCTCCTCACTTGTACACAGCAAGGAATAGGGGCTTGTTCTCAAGAAGGAAAGCAAGCCATGGAGGCGTAGCACACCTCCCAAACGAGGGACAGACAAGCAACAGCCAAAGCATCACCAATTCTCCAAGCCAAAGGCAATAACCTAAGGAAGGCACGGTCTTCCAAGTAACTGAGCCGAGTAACAGGTAAAAGCAGAGGATTAACAGGACTCACCTGCAGACAGTGTTGCTAGTGGTGAGAGGAGGAGTCCTGAAAAATACCCAGCTTTACTACAAGTAGGTAATCAACACCTTTTCCCACACCACATATCCACCTGTATCTCCCCAGCTGCCCTGCAGCCTCGTGCCTGCCCTGGTTTCCCACAGGCCCTGAGTAGGAGATGGGCAGTGCGGCCTCCCAGGTCCCACTGCTGCCAGGCAGGGCCTCTGCTGCCCTCACTCAGGTCACCCCCAGGCAGCTGGCCGGCAGAAGAGGTCGGGAGGGAGTTCCAGCATACCTTTCCAGCATCTTCTGCCTGCTCTTCTGCCACTGCTGAGTGAGCTGCTTCTCGGGCACAGCCAGCTGGAGAACACATGGAAAACCTAAAAGGTCCTCACTTCCCCCCAAAATTCCTGGTCTAAATATTTTATCACCAGAGTGACAACATGTATTTTGGAGAGAACCAGCTTCAGGATGAGCAAACTCTTCTGCATGAAGAGACCAGGAAGTATCCCCTATTGCTTTTCATAAGGGCCAGAGTCATCCAAGTAACTAAGATGTTAATGCAACAAAGATTTTAATTTGCAGGATTAAATTGTGCCTCTTTCTTTCTTTTCATCTGAAAGTGAGTTGCATCTTTGCACTGCTACTAAATCATCGCTTTTCCATGCTTGACCAGAAAAGAATCTGACCTGGGCAGCTGTTTAACTTGCTGCTCATCAAAGACCAGCAAAGTCTGGCTTTCAACTGTTTGAACAGTGGAACAGTCTTTTTACAGCCAGTCTTATTAAAGCACAGGATTTTATTAGCTGTTTTGTGGTAATAAGGTGCAGTACAATGTTGTGGAATGCTCCTTCAGGAGATTTGGGATCTTGTATACTTTGGGGTTTACTTTCTTCTTTCAGACTTGGGTGCTTGGCAACCCACTAATTCTACAGCTTCATTGTAATAGTCTCTTCCTTAAAGCCACCTCTGACAATTGATTTTTCACCCAGGTAGAGGAAATTTATTACTTAAAGAACTGTAAGAGAAATATACTATTGCCTGGTTGGTTTGTTTGGGGTTTGGTTTGGTTTTTTTTTTTTTTTATTTTAAAGCCATTGTAGATTTTCAGGTACTTGAAAAAACTCCAGATATAGGGTGAAAAATCTACTTTGGCCACACACATATACAGCAACGTTGCATATTCAAAACATTGAAGCTAATGTGGTTTTCCTCTTTGGCAACTTTCTTTAAAGTTCTGGTAATTTTCTCACAACAACATTTTTAACAGATTGTAAGTGTCCCTTTTTCCTGAAAACCACTTTTGGGGCACATAAAGTTTCAATTAGCATTTGAGAATACCTGCCAGGAAGTTTTCATGAACATTTTAACAAATGCATCTGCATTATTTTGCAAAAGAACAAAGTATTCTGTCAAATTTCAGCAATTTCCCATCATCTTTTGTTTCATAACTCTAATAGGAAACAAAGAAAAGTAAAGCTTCCAAATCATTGATGAGCTTTAATGAGAACTATGTTGCTTTGGATTGTTGATGCCAAAATAAAGATTGAAACACAAGTTTTTGTTTTTGGGATTGACTAGGAAAGGCTTTTTGGAAATGAAAGTACACGTATCTGAAACCCACTACCTACCTTTACAGTCACCACTAGAAAATCTATTGACATTTTACTCAGAAGGGATCCTTTTCCTGATTACAGTATGAAAGTATGCACTTATATAATCAAATATCATTATTTCATATAATTGAATGAAATAACAGAATCAGATACATACATGATGACCCTGTCAGACCTGCTGAGGCAGCAAACCTTCCTTCCATCGCTATCCAGGCTTGAGACTGCCAGGTATTACAGCGTGGTAGACTGCAGCAGATTGCACGGTCACATCAGCCAGGAACGCCCAGCACTGACTCAAATGCAGATGCAGCACCTCCTGTACCTGGCTGGGGAGGGAAAAGAGAGCATTCCCCAAACCAGTCAGACTCACTGCCCAGTTTGCCAGTTCAAGTAAGGCTCATGTGCCCAAGCCTCCAATTTTGGAGGTTCAACTTATAAAATAAATTCAGAAGCAAATCCTAATTTTACAGTAAACAAAAAAATTCCAGGGAGCTCTTTTGGCTTTTGGGTTCTTTAACCTCCAAATACTCACTTTTGTCCAGACTCCCTCCAAGAGAAATCTTACCACATGCACGGTTCCTCTGAAGAGAAAATACCATACAGCACAAAAGGAAGCAGAAGCACCGATGAGTTGAGGGACCTTTGTCCCAAGATATTCCCAGATCTCCAGCCAGCACAGCTAAGTTTGGACCCATGTCACATTTCAAAGATAAGCCAAAAATCCTGCAGCGCCCTTTCCACAAACTATCACCTTGGAACAGGAGGAGCTTTGGGGCACTGCAGTAGTACAAGTTATTAATTTGACTACATGAGCCTGCAGTACAGGATTTTTGGGGGGCAGGGGGTGGGAAGGATGTTGCTGTGGCTGGAAACTGTCCTTTGGGAGCACAAACTTCACTGCTGAGAGAACAGCAGTGTACTGGTTGTTTTCTTTTCAGTTCTTTTGGAAGACTAAGGGGATCTGTGAAACTCCTCGCATGGGCAACCACAGCACAGCTTCACACCAAATCCCCCCCTTTACAAGGTCTTTGAACACCAATCTCCTTAGGTCAGAGAACCAGCGTCAAATCACAGGAAACAAAAACAAACTGGAGAACCATCACCAGCCCCTGAAAGGTTCACAGGGAATGGCATGGGCATGCTTCCGTGCAAAAACGGGAATCAGAAACCAGGACATGGATTATTCTTCATGTAATTCATGCTGGGAGAAACGGAGAGAGAAACCAAGCAGGCAAAGAGGCAAGAACAGCAGTGCAGCATGCCTAAAACTTTAATCTGTATTTTCAAAGAGTACAGAATTGAAAGTGACACTTCCTTCTCCTTCCCACCTTCCCATTCTCTATCCCACTGCTTTCTAAGTTCTCTGTAAAGGGAAATACTTCTTTGTTGATTAGTTTGATTCCACTTCAAGTGAGGCATACCCACTAATCTCCAGAAGTAGACCCCAATTCAATAAAACATTGGCACATGCACTTCACTTCAGTCCACTCCCATTCAGGGCAACATTTAAGTGTACATACTTGAACACCGTTTTGAGTAGGGATGTTTTTACTTAACCAAAGAGGGGAGGAGGGGAGGTATATTCATGTGGTCTTAACCAGGGAGGGGAGGGAGGGAAGACATACAACATACATCATCTTGTTCCCAATTTAAAGGTAGTTTTTAGCAGCAGTGACTGACACGTTGTTAAAATCTCAAGCAGCAGTTTAACCCGAGAAGTGTGTAGCAGTAAGAAACCCCATGACACTTTAAAAAGAGGAGCTTTGAAATCACTGCTCAATGCCAGTTAAAGCAGCCTCACAAGGTCAGTCAGACTTCTAAGTTCAAACACTCTCTGCTCCTAATGCCATCAATTAAACACGCTTCATTAATTACAATTACATAAAGAGGAAGACTGGCAAGACAATACAAAAAATTATCAAGAGTGAGAAAACCTACAGAGTTCAGAAAACAGGATTCTGGAAAATGAAAGTGTTCGTATTTTATTTTACATTGTAGGCTTTCACTTTTTATCCCTTCGAAATACCTTTAGTTTTAAATTAATAAAGATCATAAACTAATAAACTGATATGTTCTCTAAACAGACATAATAAAAATTCAGACATTACAGCACAGGACCCATCATTTAAATATTCCAATAATAGAACAGTTAAAGTTATGCTGGCTAACTTGAGGATAAAATGCCTAGATAAAAGATGTGGTTCTAAGGAAAAGTGCGGATTAGAGGCAAATTGCGAGTGAAGCAGGTGATGCTTTAGTCTGAATCTGAACTCTCTTGCTTGGTGGTATGGTACTGGCTGACTGTTTCTTCCAAAGGAGCCATTGTGCCATCCGGCCGCACTCCCATTGGTTTTATAAGCTCATCTCTGTAAAAGATTTAAAAAAAAAAAAAAGAACATATATTAGCATATGCACACAATCACTGTCAATTCACATGTGTATAATACAGTCACATACAGTATGTATGTACAGTATGTACATAATGAGCCTTTAAAAGGAAGTTATTTCTGCTAAAGCCCTCCATTTTTAAGAAAAAGGCATAAGAAAACCTTCCCAAATAGGCGGGAGGGGAAGAGCAGGACAGATAAAGACTTCATTCATGTAGGCCAAACTTACTTAGCCAATTAAAGACACCATGAAAAGTCAGTGCCTAATAGGCTCAAGACAAGGAGCAGGTTCACTGTTCTGGATACACAAACTAGCTTTTCTTTGAAAAGTTCACTGAGAGCCAATTCTTCCTAAAATTTCACCTGCCATTCTGGCTAATATACGCCCAAGCAATTTAAGCAGTGATTTGATACATATTCATCTTGTTGAAGGAAATAAATCAGTTAAGAGAACAGACTGCCTATACCACTACTAGGGGTGTGTTAAGCACTTGTTGATTCATTTACAAAAAAAGCTGACTGATTCTAATACTATTGCTTTTGTTTGTGGCAGTTTAATTACAGGATTTACAGCCATTTTAATCTCTTCAAGGCTCCAAAGGCCGCTCAGCAGTTAATCCAATTATATCTACTCCACAAGCTACAGCCTCATCTAAGAGATGATTAATTATTGATTAAGCCAATCAAAAAGTATTAGCAAAGATTTATTTAATCCTTACTTTTTATCATCTCATTTATAGGTGGATTATGGCAGAAGCTGTAAGGGCAAAGATAACATTTTGATTTTCTGCTGGGAAAGGAAAAAAAAAAAGGAAAATACCTCTAAATATTCAGGAGTCACCTTAAATCAAGGAGTGGAGGTTTGATGTCAATTTACCCCTTACTTGAAAGGCAGCCCAGCAAAGCTGTCAATTTAACACACATCTACCACCCTCCTGAGTTACAGACAGTAAAACTGCATCACTCAGTGAGGAAGCAAAGCCATCTCACCAGCTCTCTGTCTGGGCTGCACTACTCCCTTGGATGAAAAAAGAGACAAAAATTCCTTGCAAACAGCTTAACGCATCCAACCTTAACGCATCAGGAACAGCAAGAAAGGCAACATCTGAATTACTTGCATCTGCTAGATATTGTACAGGCAAGAAGCAGTTAAGTCTCAAAGAGTCCTTTTGCTCAGGAAGAGCAGAGAACAGCAAGATAAATGCAGCTGTTTGTGCAGATACTACAGAAGTAAGATCACAAATCCCACACGAGAAACTGGACCTGGAGAAACTTCTGTGGTTTGGCTAAACCAGGTCTGGTGGGAAGTAGGTTTGCAAGACCATATTCAAAGAGCACTGGCCAGACTCTCCCTCAGTGTGTGTGTAAGAGTAGGAGCTACCTTTAAATACACTGGAGAGAGCTTGCTGTTATTCAAGGACTGATATCGTGACATCCTTTCACCAGTGAAGATTTGACTGCCAGCTCGGAACACCACACAAGCTTACTCCTGGTCTTCAAAGAGGAGAAATACAGAGGGAGGCAAACAGGTGAAAAGATCTGGGCTGCTTACAAAGCCAGCTTCTGAAGTTTGAAACAATTCTCTGCTAAATAACAAAAGGACTGCAAGAGGCATCACTCAGCTAAACCAAAGGACAATGCAAGAGCTCACATAGCTGATCCTTACCTGGCACGAACAGTCTCAGCCCTGCCAGCCTCAGCAATTTGCACACTTAGCACTGGCTGCTTAGAGACCTCAACCGTGCTTTGACACCCTGGGCTAACTGAGGATGCCCTTACTGCTTACAGTGAGATAGAAGGTGGCAAGGGAAGTGCCAGAAACTGACAGTTCAGCAGACAGTTCACTATCCAGAAACTGGATGTTTATAGCACACCCATAGGGCAGAACACTGAAGGCTTCAGCCTAGTAGATGGCAGCAGGAATTCTTCTGTATTCATGAAGATCTATACCAGCACACAGTGTGTGTATTTATGCATGTTTGAACACCCTTATGTGACCTCCCACATACTCATATGCACCTTGCAATGTTCTTTTTCTAATGCAAACAAAGCATTCTATTCAAGTGTACTTAGAAACACACCATAATTAAACAGTTGGTAAAATGCATTCTCTTCTTCCACTTCCAGATCTCCCGAGAGTCCCTTCAAATATACCTATACAAGTTTTGGTGCCCTGCTTGCCCATTTAGCTTGATAACAACTTAAAAATCATTCCCTTGTTTTGAAGGGTGACTCTTTCTTGTCTGCTCTCTGTGCCACAGGGCAGTGCTGACACAGGGAATTAATGATGGTGTCTGTAATCAAACAGCCATCATGTAAACACCAGTCTGCTCCTTTGATAAAATGGTATGTTGGGGACCTATTCACCTCCTCATAATTGAGTACGACATAATAGTTCTGATCCTTTCATGTAACATTATTTTGTTCTATGATTAGAAAGGGGAAGAAAAAAAAATCTATGTAACATTGCTTTCTTCATTGATTCTATGATTAATTTCGTGTTTTTAATGAGTATGGTGGTTTATTTAGACAGGTTCTCTTCCATACTCATTTTGTTGACTTCTGTTCAATGTACAACAAAACCCAAGCTGTGATAATTGGAGACCATTTCATCAGCAAAGGGATTCTTGCTATTAATACAAGGTTGGCTTGGAAAAAGCATCCTGACATTTTAAATTAGTCAATTAATATACAATTCTACCTGCCATTTATAATAGAAGAAAATGTTAGTGTTTTTACCAGACATTTTAATTAACACAGAGCATTTCCAATAATCCATTATATAGACAGAATATCATACAACACTGACTCAAGGTGGCTAAGTTGGTATCTGCAAAAAATGGAAGGCTGAGTTAAATATTTTTGTAGATCTGGGGAGTTTTTCAAAGCTCAAAGATGTGCATCACATGCAGAGGACACTGGTTTACAGTCACCAAACAATTCTTGAAGAATCAACAAGACAGTTACTGCAGACAGTACCAATAGAGTCACATCAGGGCCAAGTTCAGGCATCCAGCAATCAACCTAAGTAATATATACATCTCTCAAGAGCTGCACTAATCAAGGTTTTTTATGTTCATTTATATTTATAATTTGTATATATTTAATTATTTGAAAAAAGTATCTCATCCAGCCAAATCTGAGCAAAATACTAATTTGTATAAAAGCTTCTGCAGAGTCAAAGTCTATGGTAAAATACTGGGGTGAGGGAAAAGGGTTCAGAAACAATATTCAGCTTTCCTATCTGTATTTTGATAAATCAAAACTGGGAGAATAATTTTAATTTCGCCTCATCAATTGTCAATTACCCCATGAACAGGCCTAAACACCAACAACCTAACAGAACTTAGAAACTTTGGAAGTATGACCTGATGTGACCAAATGCATGAATCAGTTTTACATCATCTCAGAAAGTTTAAATTTTTCATTGTCAATGCTGAAAATAAAGAGAAACCCGAAAAGCAAAAATCCACTGGCCTATTATGGAATGAGGCAAAAAAATGTCCCTTTATTGCTTATAGCTTCCATAAACCTGTACACCGTGTACAGGGTAAGCACTC
The DNA here is from genome assembly GCF_003031625.1 of Empidonax traillii. NCBI lineage: Eukaryota > Metazoa > Chordata > Aves > Passeriformes > Tyrannidae > Empidonax > Empidonax traillii. The sequence goes on along the minus strand of NW_020955384.1, from coordinate 487,385 downwards.
AGCAGCACTAATGAAGGCTATAACTTTTCCATGAAGCAGCACTGTTCTGCACATTTGTTTTCTGAGTTCAATTTGTCATGAGGTAGCTTTCAAAAATGATACTCAGGCAGTCAAAGCCATATCTAGAATACTCCAGTGAGAGACTGGCCTCATCAGTCAGGGAGGACAAGCAAGTTTGTCAGTCCTTCAACATTTTTCTTTCATACCTTTCTCCAGTAAAAGTGTGCCAGCTCTTCAAGGCTTAGCTTCCATTAGTGGGACAATACCAGTGCACTAAAACAGTTTTGCTGCACATCACACAAGTCTACTCTAAGCTCTTGTTCAAGTTACACAGATAAAGTTACATAAAGTCGTTCAAGATGAGAAGCAGCTCTTTGTTCCTGTTCAATTTCCTCCCCCTCTTGTAAGCACTTACAGCATTTATAACACTGTATTTATAATACTGCACCAAACTGAAACTGTTCACGAAGTGTTTCCCCCCCTATGATGGCAACAATAAAGACCAGCAGAAGTAAGGACACCTGCCACGAGCACTCTGCCTCAAGGCAAGATTCAAACCCCAGAAGCAACTAAAGACTCCTACCAAATCCACCTCTGGTTTGCTTTTATGGGGTGCAAACCAAGGCAAAATGTGCATTCAACACAGATTTAAGCCTCTGAAAACTCCCAGCACTGAAGGGCTCAAGCTGGAAGCAGCACAAGTGTTCTACTCCAAAACCAGACAGGGACTCCCACTATGAGCAGCATGTTACTAACTCCTTGTATATAAGACTGGCAGCTTCCCATGCTATTTAACATCTTCAAAGCCCCCAGTTGCCCACTCAATTACATTCATGAAAAATATCCCACAGCCTCCTAGACCAAGTCTTACTTTCTTTTTCCTTCCTGCCACCATTTCCCTCCTCCCTGATTCTTAGTAAAACAAAAAGTGTGGGAAGAACAGTCAAATGATTTTATTCATGTTATCACAGCACCTAAAGGGGTCACACCAACAACACTGCCCCACAGTAATCACTACACTAAACAAACAAAAACCTTACCACAAAGAGTCCCAGCCCTGAAGTGTTTGCAGTCTAAGTACTATAGAAGAAGCTGCAGGTGGAAGTAAGTGACACAGAAAGCCCAAGGTGACAGTAGTGCTACTGGCCAAGAGGGTAAGTGTCGGCACAGGGCACCAGCTGCTCAGTCATTGTCAGTCTGTAGCAGGCACCACAGCAGGTGTCTCGATCCTCCAAACTGAAAAGGCTCTTATGCTACAGTAACGCCATTGGGAGTTTTTGTGTAACTGCTGTAGTGATAGCAACTGACTCGTCTGCGGTCTTAGTTCATCTCCGGTCTCAATCTTTCTTTTAAAAAAACATTTCAGACCATTTAGTCATTTTGTTGTGGTACCCTTGATGCTCAGCATCTTAATTCTCTAGCTTACATAGCAATCATTCCAATTTACAAAGTAGGTCAATTAAGATTATATGAGCATTGCATTTTCTTCTCTTTACTAAAAAGACTATGACATACCGCATTTGTTTTCCATACAAATAATGTGAAAAAAGTATCCAAGTATTTCACTAACAGTCTCAGATCAGTTGTTTCAAGTTCCTTCCCTGCTTTCAATCATGCTTGTAATTCAGTCCTTGACAGCTAATGTAAATTTCAGATTCTCCTGTATATTTTGCTGTACTCCTAATCTTTATTAGAGATGTAAAAATACCTGTTTTGCTCAATTTCTCTCAAGAGATCTTGTTATTCGAATATTTACCCTCTCACAAAACAAACACAAGCTGCTAAATTTTCCCATGTTTGAAGTGTGATCCACTTATATATTTATCTCCTATTGCTAACGGTAAATTGGTATTACATTACGTGTTCCTCAAGAATGTAGAACTCTGCTTATGTAGAATACAAACTACAGGCAATCTACAAGTATGTGGAAAGAAAAATCAGTAAATTCTAGGCACACTGAGTCCAAGAGAAAAAAAGCTACAGATAACAGCACGTCTGTTCCCCTTTTGTACGTAGAAAGTTGTAAAACAAAGATGGACTTTCTGTATCAATACTGTACACCTGTACACTGTCACACTAAGTACCATTTTCTTTCACCGCATTACCTTAGTCACATAAAACAAATTACAAAGGCTGATTTGTAACCCAGTCCACACTTAATCTCATAAATCCACAGTAAGTCTTAAATGTAAATTCCATTTGAATTGCTCCATTATGCAATTTATTGTTTCTGATGGCAACTATTTTCACACTGTATTTGCTCTTCATATAAGCAGCAGAGGTAAGCAGTTACAATGAGATGCTGCTCATTGACTTGGGGAAAATGAACACATTTGCCTTGGGCTTGGATCATGTTCCATACTTCCAAAGAAGAAATTCTCTCCATTAACATCAGCCTACCTATTCAGGAGGCAGGTCCCCTTGCCACCACATCTTTCTGATTCTGTCCAATCCTCTCCAAGAGAGGTTTCCTCTGAAGTCCTGTACATACCACTCTTTTCTTTCAAGTGCTAAACATTTTTCTCTGCAGTTAAAGTGGTCCTAATCCTCCAAAAAGTTGATTCTAGCAGTGTTTTGAAGCACCAGACCTTAGTAAAGAGCCAGGATGCAAGCTGCCTTTCTCAAAAACAGCTATAATACAATACCTGGAAAGTTTATCAAACATGTTCACAAGCTTCATAGCTTCATATTCTTTTTGCTCTTCTGTCATTTCATCCATTGGATTAGGCATTGGTTCTTCTAAGTGACCAGTGATAAGGTTAATGCTGGAGGTGGAAAAACAATACAGTTTACATTTCTGTAGAAATATGTAAATTTTCTATCTTCTTAATAGCAAGAAAGGAACTAACAGAAACCACTAAGACTAAAACTGTCTGAATGGCACATGAAAGTTTTTGTTATAAATAGCCAACCTCCATATTTATACCCTTTTTAGCCTATTCCCATGAAATGTGATTGTATCTTCTTGTTGATTCACTGTATTAATTTCTTGTTAGCTACCCAGAAACGCACAGCCCCCCTGTAATTGTTATGTTAAAACCCACACACCGGGGAGTAATAATAGTGCAATGACAACGTCATGAGTAATAATGACATAAATAGGGAACTGAATGACAGATACATGTTTGAAACTAATTCTGTACAGGCTTAACCTCCCATGATAATGATTTTTTGCTCAAACCAAATTAAGTTACTTTATTTTGAGAATTTACAATGCCAGTTTTATTTTCACTGTTAAAACAAGTCAACAGTGATACAGGAATGGTAACAAGCAGAGTTTTAAAGAACACTTTCAGGGCAAATTATCCTTTGAAACACTTTAATCACAAACATTTAACAGCAATACAGAAAATCAGATGCATAAATCAACTGACAGTTGTCTTGAATATTTCATTAAAGTGTCGGTTTTTAACTAAATAGATGTTATAGTTTCACTTATGTGCATATAACTGGATGTCAGGCTTTTCAAAAAAGAGCAGAGAGAAAACAGCAAGAAAAAAATTCCTGAAGCACAGAAATAAAAAGAAACTTCCTGTTTTAAAGTTCATTTCTTAGCAGAAGAGCAGTGCAATTCCTGTAACTTCTCATATGTTTAATCCTGTGTTTCATTCATGTACCTGAATAAGAAACTTTCAATAAACCAAAACTCTCCATCATATCATATCACCACATCTGTGTAATTCAAGGAAAACACAGTAAAACAGAAAAACCAACATCCTTCAGATCTCCACTATCAACAGTTTCAGAACCTACTTAAAAAGGCATCAAATCTTTGATTAACATGACAAACTGAAACCTCTAACACCAAATCAATTACAATTAATAAAAAGTATCAGACAGCCTCTATATGATCACTGAATCTTTCAAATAAATTGCATTCCTGATGCATGACTTCTATATAAGTTATTTTCCTCTTTCCATATTTACATGTGACACACTTGATTCTTTAAGAAAATTTTAGTAACTGGCATTCTGAAGCCAGACCAAAACTGAAACTGGACCTACTGGTTTGTTCCTTTTCAACAATTCCAGTTAAAATCTTAAGCCATATCTGACACTTCTGTTTTCTCCATTACAGAGATATACCCCATAAACAATAGTTGCAGTTTGACAACTTCATGTGAGTTCCTGGAAAATCTGGAGCAAAAGCCATCTTTGCTAAGTTTGTTACTATAACTTGTTTTCTAAAATTTGCTTATAAATCTCTTTCCACACTTGCATTTTAAATAGTTATTCAGGCTGATTTTAAATCATTGTCATTGTGATTTTTTTTTTCCCTCTGGAGCCATCTAACTATATGATGGTCAGTACTAGAGGCTGGTCTCTCAATAGTTTGACCATGAATTAATCAGCAGATAGTAGTTAGTATAAGCACATGTAATTCCAAAACTGGCTTCTCTGGAAAAGGTGAAACAAAAAAAATTACATTAAAAAAACAAAATCTAAATTAGAACAGGATATGTAGAATTGAAAATACTACTATACTTTGGCTTTGCAGATTTGTATTCTTCTGTGTCTGTATCTTCATCATCTGAGTACCAGTGATCTCCTCTTCCTCCTGCCAACAGGCCCCTTGCTGCCAGCAGTCCTGCGGCGTTACCATAGCCCGTGTATTTCAACAGGCTATCGACTGCAAAGAGCCACATAGAACATTATTCAGCCACAATCAGCTACAGAACAAACCACACCATACTGCTACTTGAACTGAGAGTTATAGCAAGAGGCAAATGTACTAAGTACAGCAAGACATTACAGGGAGAAGGGAGAAGAAAAAGTAATTTTTACCTCTCTCTTTACAAAGAACAAAAAGGAATTCTGCTGCAATTTGCTTTACTCCAAGGTCAACATGTGTCATAAGGCGCACAAGTTTGTTTCTCACTGTTGTGCCAACTTCTGGACGATTTGACACATCTCTTAATGGAGGCAGTACCTGGCAGCACACACAAAAAAAAAGGCATAGAGTGCACAGTAATACCTACTCAATACTTGCAAAAACCCCCACAGTCAACAGAACAAGGAAATACTGTTAGCTCTGTTCCTCAAAAAAAAAAAAAAGCAATGAAATCAGCCAGCTATGCCTACGTGCTTTAGTAATGACTCTCGCTTCTTAATATATTTAAGCTCTCTGGTCTGTCATTCTGGGCAGAAAAGCACTCAGTCTCAAATACAGACTTTGAAAATACAGTTATCGGGAATTTATGAGCATATATAGGTGTACCGAAACAGCTGGTCAACAGGCAGCAGTAACATCACGTTCTTTATTTCTTCTGTTTTGCTCATATATCTAGTAAAAGCATTATACATACCATCTTAAGGAAACTCACAATATTAACATGATGTGTAGTTTATGTTGAAAAACTATATGCTTATAATGAAAAAGCAGGAAAATAAGTCATGTTGCAAGTTCTACTACAAGTTTCTACTGCCAAATTTCAAAAATGAGCTCTACATTTTTAGAGCATTATGTATTTATACATTCTCTACATGTACAGAGAAATTGCACTCTTCTCCCAGAAAACATTCCTTTAAAAGTTCAAGATAAATTTCAGAAATATTTTGGAGAAAACAGTGTTTAACATTTTCTCAACACTATTTTCTCATTAAGTGTCATTAATATTGTTAACTTCAACCCTCAGGAAAGGCAGGACGTGTGTGAATAATGGTTTGTTTGGCAAACGAAGTCCTGCCTCCTCGTGTGTATGCCTTCAGACTCAAAATCTATGCTAATTTTTTCCCGTTCACAGGATATATGATATAATCTGCAAATAAATCTGGGCCATAATATGGAATATTTAATGATCTGAAGACTCTAATAAGAATTACGTATCTTCAATGGTTTACCAGGGAATGAAACAAAAGATGCCAATAATTGTCATAAGAAATTGCAGGTCGTTTGTCTTCTAGGTGTCTAATGTAAAATGTCATGTCCTGTGCTAAATTACTGCACAATTACTACTGAAATCGGACTCACTGGGAATTGATACTTAAACAAATGAATGCTACAGTATTGACTCCTTTGAAAAAGCCAGACCCCTCTTTTTCAAAGTAAGTATTCAAACAATTAGCAAAAACATTTTACTTTGTCCCTGCTTACTCTCCCCAATGGGGATAGTACCATGACTGTCATTTCACAGTGTGTTGTAAGAATGAATTAATGTTTTTAGAGTACTCTAATACTAATATAGTGATGAGTGCCATAGGACAGTCTATGAGGAAATTAATCATTCTGTCTTCAGATCACAATTTGAATAGTGCACAATAAATAAAGCCTAAGGCCAACACTTAACAATGAGGGTAATTCAAAATATCAAACACCCAGCCATGCAGTTAGCAGTATCCATCCATTCTCTGCACTATATGAGGCAGTGGTCCTGTGGTAGGAGTCAGCATGCAATTACATCCTGACATCTAGATGCCGAGATGTCGTAAAAACATGCAGACAACTTCATTTTCTAGCTTCTGAACATTTGGCTCTGCAGCTTTTTTTTTTAGTTAACAGATCAGCAGATTATCCTAAGAAAGAACTGCTGTGAACAAAAACAATAAACAACAAGAACGAGTTTCTTAAATTCCTCAAAACCATTTTTCTGGTTAAATGAAATAGGCAGGAAATATATGCTCTCTTCCATTTTAAACTCCATTTATGAATTCAGGCACAGCTTTGACCTGGGAGCAGCATCTAGGATGCAACCCAAAAACCACTGCAGCTTAGGAAAAAGAACATTTCTCAGCTGCTTTCAGCTGTCTTTCCCTTGCTCATCTTTTAATTTCTCTCCACTTGACTTGAGAAAAAGCAGCAAAACAAATAAAAAACACCACACTCAACCACCAATCTATACAGACCTCTTAGATCTTTAACAATGGCACAGAAATCTTTTCTCCTGTAAAATGCCAACCCCCAATCCATACTGTATTAAACTGATCCTTTAAAAGACCGAGGGATGAAGTGTGCCTCTGTTCAGGAACACAGTGTTACTCTGCCAGGACAGCTCATATCCACTGGCACACAAGTTTCAATCCCAATGATTCCTGCCTGCTGAGGTCAAACTAAAGCTCAAGCAGAACCCATCAAAACACCTGTATTCTCACTGGCTACCACACAGCTCTGCGAAGTTTTATTAACTGCACTGAAATGGTTTTTTTATGCCTGTTGTAAGGGGACAGGCTTCAGAGTTCTTTGCCCCATCTCATATGATCCATGGTGGCTCACATTAACACAGCTTTACAATATCCCTGATGTTATCACTTAACAGCTCTACAAAAAGTATCATGGAACTTAGGCCATAATATCTACTGATTTACATGACTGAAAAATTATTTCTATAGCACTGTCCTGCACTAATGTACAAACCTCAAAGTCTATCAATAGCTCCATATTCAAATTTTGATGAATATTTTACTTACCTGAGCTTTGATAAACTTCCTGATATTCCTGTGAGTTCGGCAGCATTCAGTTAATAAACTGAGAACTGGAGTCAGACCTTCTCTATAGCTGCTTCCCTAAAATAAAACCAAATACAAATAAAACATTTTGTAACAAATTCTCCTTTACAAATTCTATGAACACTTCAATGAAGTTCTATATGACAGCCAAAGTATGAACTTTACACATAGTCACGCACACACACACATAAGCAAGTAGCTTCAGATATTCACAGGAATTTGTTCTAAATTTTGAGGTGTTTCACAGTCTAGAATAACATCCATATTTGTGCTAATACTGGCTGGAAGGTTTGGAACAAGCTTTACATATGTGCACTTAAAAAAGGTCCCTTTTGCAAGGAACCCCTGCAGCCCATACCTTGTCTATTCTCTTCTCCATGAAATCCAGTAAAATTTGAATTGCTCCCATATTCATACCATTGTATTTTATATCTGTTTCCTCTTGGGATGATGGATTAATAAGAACATCCAAGCAAGAAACGGGAACATTGCTTAAGAGGTTGATTGCATGGCTGAAACAGATTTTAAAAATTCATTATTCATTTGGAAGAAAGAATTAAAAACAGAATACAACTCACCATAAACTGCTTGTACAACTACAATCAAAAGGAGGCCCTACAACTCTAACAATGCTCTATTTTCTGCTCTCTGGGTTTTAAAGAAGGTGGCACGCATTATCGCCTAAGTGTCAGCTCTTGGGACAAACAAGGAAAAATAAAGACAAAAAGCTCCAAAAGCAATACTGCAGCAGTTCAGCAATATTTCCAGCCCCAACAGTTCCCCATCCCGTGGATAAGGCACAGCTTGCAGCAGTGAGCTAGAGCAGCTGATCTCTAAGGACAGTAGGGGGAACTCTCACATTGATTTGCAGGGGTCAGTTTTTTCCTCCTTGAAACTTAAAACATTTTACCACATATCTGCATTACCATCATTAATGTGACAAAGTACACTAGAGAAAACATTTCCTCCTGCTGTAACAGTAGGGCATGGTGGTAAATTCTTAGGTCCCCTGAAATGTTTTCACTTTTATTTAGCTTGTAGTATATATAAAATACAGACAGCATTTAACACATTAAAAAAAAAAAGATTCAGGTTTATTTACCAAGCACTACCTTTCAGTATCGAGCATCTTCACATTTTGCAACACACAAAGAGGAGCGCTTCCCAAAGAGTCACTAAGTGATTTAAATTAGACCACAGGGTTCCTCCCTCCTCTTTATTGGAGCAGGATGGAATTTACTTTGCAAGGTACACATCCCTTGAGTTTGCTATCTATCCTGTTCTCATTGTCAGCATTGAATTGTGTTGCTGAATATTGGGCTCAATTACACAGATGCTGCAAAAATTAAAATTCTGTCATTATTTACTTGCTCACGTCCAACTAAACTTATAAATGGATGTATTTAGAAATACTACAGAACTATTCAGGTTTACCTATGCAGACCTCAAAGCTATCAAAGAAGCAACAAGCACTGATGTTTCAACGATTGGTGAAGTGTTACGAGAATGAAGAAAACTTTTCAAACAACTTCATTTAAGACTTTTAATAATATCTACTTGGAAGCTGTCCTCAGTTTTTAAGATATTAATACAATTCTAACAAAGAATTAGTAAAAGAGAAAGAAAATCACAGCAATCAGACAAGACAGGATTTCTAACAAATGTGCTGGTTCTAGTTTGATCAGAGTGGGTGGCTGTTCCACACTGTGCCATCTCCCTTTTGCTCTTTTAGCAATTGAAATTCAGGCAACTATTACTTTTGGGAATGCTTGTTCTCTTTGTTTTCTTTCTAATTCCTGTTCAAGATACGTCTTTTATATCACGGAAGTTATTCCTCTCCAATAATTCAGGAATAGTCAGAAACAAAATAGACTGAAATTCAACAAATATTTGATGCCTTCAGGCCTTTCATCAAAAGTTCTCTTTTTACCAGTTTCTTATTAAACAACCAAGTTCCCAAACACCTACAAAATTAATTTTCTGGATCACTGTGTCTGAGCTATTCTTTTCAATAAATGAAGCCCGGCTTTCTGATCTTTGTCACTCCACTGACAGTTTTATTTGTGGTAGAGGAGTGTATGAAATTCTCCAGCTACCAGGAAGTCAGCGACTATGCACAGATCTGCACAATAGTGTTTGCATTCCTACTCCAGGGGGTAGAAATACTGCGTATATTACTCTCCCCTTCTCGGCTTCCTAGAGATCATTAATCACTGGGACATGACATCCACCCACTCATGCTCCCAGCCCCCTCCTGATATGCAAATTTAGAAGCAAAGGCCTATTTAGAGCTGCTGAATGCCTTGATTAAAACCTTGTTAGTGGCAAAAATGGCACTCACTCTAATATGTGGTACTTTAAGCTGTTCATGTTCAAACATTAAGTAATGGCACGACAGAATAATGGTAACAATACTGGTTACTAAATTAGTTAAGATATTTTTACAGGTAACTTCTGCTTTTTTATTAGAAATAGAGTCACATTAGTAATCAGTACATCATAGCTCAGGGCACGGATCCAACACTGACGTTCACATAAAATAAATCCTCAACTGATACATTCAGAGCACAAGCATTCAAATGATGTGCTTTAACAGGCTGCCCAAACCCTTCAGTTAAGCATCTTGGGTTCTGCACATTAATAAACTTAGGGAAGTGCAAGCCATCAGCAATCCTAAGAAATATATTCATGTCTCCCTGATGCTTCATAAAGTTTATTCGGCATTCAACCCTTCGGTATTATACTTTATTTTTGACATAGTTTTCCTAATTGCCTTACTGATAGGCTCCAGGTGGAAAGCAGAGCTGGAAGTTATGCTCTGCTCTCTGACTCACACCTCATCTCTAGCCATAAAGACTTCACGGTCAGAGAGCAGCATGCTGAATAACCCAAATGATGACACAGACTCTCTTTTTTAGCTACAGACTCCTAACAACAGGTTACTCATTCCTTAGTGAAGCTCCTATCAGGAATTAAAGTTTTGCTTGTCCAAATACATCAGCGGACTGAAGTGGGGCCCTCAATCCAGGCTCCAATCCCTCTGAGGATTTGCAGGGGCATTACTTCTGACTATAGCTTTTCTATTCCAGAGTTGCCTTGTGATGAATAGCCTTGGTGGAAAAGCATATTCAATTATTCAGCTTCTGTAGCATCCTTGTAGCATTCAAAGGTAAAACTCGGGTTCAACAAATAGGCTGAAATATTTGAATCACGAAACTCAAACCCTGCACAGAGCTCTTCTAGCAAGTAAATCAAGATCAAATACTACATTCAGCAATGCTATACTTGCACTCTATGAACTTGAGCTAAGTAAACTAGTCACAGTTTGCTAACAGAGTGAAAAAGTTGTTTTCTCAGCATAACAGAAAGTGATGCAGTGCTACACTGAGTCTGATGGAGAAGGGGAAACAACTGAAGTGACAGTGGTGTCTGTCCTCATTTCTTTTCTGTTTCACCCTCTCAGAATTACGGAGAACCTTTGCCTTGACTTGGTGTCTCCATAAGGCCCACATGGGCAGCATCACTACACAAAGTATCCCTTTTGACTGAAAAAACAAAGACAGAAATCACACCTATAACCACACATTTTTCACAGTTTCCTACTTCTTTTATGTAAAGCCCTTTTAGGATCTCATCTGCAAGTGTTTGCAAAAGCTAAAACCAAAAGGACCTGCATAACATGCATCCTTTTGCAATAGGAGAAGATAATTGATTTTTACAGGGCAATGTAGTTAACAAGGTGATTAGACTAGTTAGATTTCCGGACAATGACACAGAGCCTGGGAAGAGCATCACCTGTATAATAATTCATCAAAATACTGGGCTCTCTTTTGTAGTTGTTGAATTTATCCACAGCTGTTAAATTCTCCCAGCAATGGGGAATTTATTCCCACCAGTCCCTCCCTTCAAGGAGGATGAGAGCTCAAAACACCCACCAAAAGCAGCAGCACTGACTGCCTTTTAGGACACAGCACCAACTTAGTCATGGCAACTACTGCAGCAGTATACTAAATTATTCTAAGCTAGTCTGCACCAACTGAGAAGGGCTCTGATGCGGGATTTTAGGGTTCACCTACTAAGACTGCTGATCTCTGAGAGCTTTCCAAGATTTTAATCAAGTTCATTTAACACTTTCAAGATTGCTGGGTGTGAAAAAGTATATACCCTTCTTCCTAGAGACTGCTGGTTCAGAAGATCTTCAAAAGATCCTACACTTACATATATGGACATCTCTGGAGAAGAAA